>NC_051069.1:100247142-100608392 GCF_004664715.2 Peromyscus leucopus | reverse complement strand
TGACTGCTACATGTTACTAGGTTCATAGACTTTGAAATAACTGCCTGTTGGTGAAGGCAGTCCCATGAAACAAGAGTGTGAGTAATTTTTAAGAAGAAATGAGATGATAAATGCTGACTAGTGGTAGAAAAACTTTAGTTACTTGACTGAGAATCAAAAAGTATCCACAACTTAACCTAATGATTACTGCTTGCATGTATAAGTGATGCTGAAGACTGAAGTTTAATTAAGCGGGTCACAATATAAAGACAATATTTTATATGTCAGTGTATAAGATTTGCTTTTCTTGCCCTTTCTTTAGGTAAAGTCCACAATTTCTTGTTTTGTGAGATTTTCAGTTTGCCTTAATGTGGTAATTAAATTAAATGTAGTTAAAATATACAGTACAGACACATGTAAAGTATAATAAATTAAAAAATAAAATAAGTGCACAAAATTCAAAAATATGAGTGTGTATCCTCAGGATTGTCATTTTCTCTCCCAAAGTATTCATAATTTGGTATTAAAATCTATAAGTAAAAAAATAAAGAAAATAAAGCATTTAAATAATTTGTATTATAATATTCGTATGACTTAAATCAGTTTTTAGATGTGTAACTGGATATAATTTAACCTTAAATATGTTGATATATATATATATATATATATATATATATATATATAGAGAGAGAGAGAGAGAGAGAGAGAGAGAGAGAGATTTTACATAAATATGTGAAATCAGAAAGGAACTCTTACTGAGGGATGAGGAAATGAGAGAAGGGATAGAAAGAAAGAGGGAATATGAAAAGATAATGGGGGTAGAAAATGAATATTGCATATTCTTTCTCCCAGTGGCATCTGGAATTTTTAATACTATAATCATGTCAATTAACACAATGATACATGTAGGTAACCACCTAAAGAGTTACTGCTTGGATGAAAACAAACAGGAACATCAATAAAACAGACATTGGTCAACTCTGGAAAATGGATCAGCGTGTGTCCAAAGCCCTGAATTCATACCCAGGGTAAATACATCTGACCTACAAGAAGTCGCCTCTTCTCTTACATAGGTGCCTCCATGGCTCAGATCCTGCCTGCACTCTGAAGCACCCCCCACTGTCATGTTCAGCAAATCTGACATTCTCGGGATGCATGAAATAGTTGTTCTTTATATCTAGGTCATAGGGCAAAAGTCCTGGGACAGGCTCTTCTGCATGAGACCTGGAATGGTGTTAGTCACCCTCATGCATGTGGGGTATGACTCATACCTCTCTGCAATAAGTCCCTGAACCTGCATGGGCTCTTAGAGTCTTTGCTAACTGTATGGGGATTCAAATGCATGAGTTAACAAAATTCTGCTTGCTGTAAAGTCTGCGACCCAGAGAACACATATGTTCCATCTTTGTGTAAAAACTATGTATTTGTCCCAAAGCTTCCCATTTCCTCTAAAATTGCTTTTGATGCTACAAGCTTTGTTCTGTGAATTGCTAGAAGGATCTCTGAGTGCCTTGTTGGGTCCAAGGCATTTCTGAGTTAGTGCAATACAACTTCAACCAACTGCAGCCAGAGACCCTGTTGAAACCACAACAGTGCAGATAGCAAAGCCCCTTAACTAAGCAAGGAAGAACTCAGCACTATTCCACATGGAAAAAAAAAAGAGGCTTAAAATGTCCTGCCAAAGCAAATCCACTAACAAAGTAACATCCTTGCTGAATTCTAACATTCTACCAGACATCCTAAAGAAGAACAAATACCAATTCCAATTCAAGTGTTGGAAGTCCTTGCAGGAGAGGAGATGTTTCCAGTATGATTCTGAATTCCGAGCTACCCTGGAAACAGACCAGAATGGACATGGGGAGGAAAGAGCAAAAGGAAGAAGGAAAGAAATGAAGAGCAAGCAGGGAAAGAGAGGAAAGGGCAGAGAAGAGAGAGAAAAGGGTGAAGGGGAAAGGAAGGAAGAAAAAGAAAGAATGAAGAAAGGAGAAATAAATGGAGGGGAAGAGAGGGTGGGAAGGGAGGGAGGGGGAAGGGAGGAAGCAGAAAACAAGAGAGAGGAAAGGGGAGAAAAGGGGGGATGAAGAAAGGGATGAAAAAGGAGACATATAGGGAAGGAAGAGAGCACTGAAGAAGAGAGAATGGGAGAGGGAAGGAGGGAGGGAAGGATGAAGGAAGGAAGAAAAACTTCAGAAGGTCTTGAAGAACATGTATGCAAATATCCTCAACTAAATACTAACAAACTCAATCCACATTACAAGACTATTCAAATTAGGTGAGAAGGAATCATCTCAGGAATGCACAGACAGTTCAGCACACATAGACAATAAGTACAGCTGAACACGTTTCCTGTGTTCTGAAGTACTGCCCATCATCCTAAGGACTGGGACATAAAGACATAACTATATCATTTCAATAAAATTAGAAAAACATTTAACAAAATTCATCATTTCTTTGGGAGATAAAATGCTCAACAAATTAGGAACAGAAAGACCCAACACAGGAAAGGCCATGTTTGCCAACTTACAGTTAATGTCATACTAAATAAGAATTTCCTCTATGATCCAGAAGAGAACAAAGTTGTGTAGCTAGAGTTTTCCTGCCTGGCCCACAGTCAGGACAAATCTCTCTCACCAGCCAGTCCCACAGCAACTCAGACCCAACCAAGTAAACACACAGAGACTTATATTGTTTATAAACAATATGGCCATGGCAGGCTTCTTGCAAACTGTTCTTATATCTTAAATTAACCCATTTATATTAATATATAAGTTGCCATGTGGCTCGTGGCTTACTGGTATCTTAACATCTTCTCATGGTGGTGGCTGGCAGCATCACTCTGCCTCAGCCTTCCATTTCCCAGAATTCTCCTCTCTCCTTTTCCTGCCTGTAATTCCTTCCTGGCTACTGGCCAATCAGTGTTTTATTTACTAACCAATCAGAGCAACACATTTAACACACAGAACATCCCACAGCACTTCCCCTTTTCTTTTTTTCAAAAAGGAAGGTTTTATCTTCCACATAGTAAAATTACATATAACAAAATAATTATCTAGCAAGAATTACAGTTACAATGTCTGGTCTATATGTATTTGGCAAAATTAAAGAAGATATCCTATCTATCTTATATTTGTGAGTCTAAGGTTTCATATCTAACTTAGCTTTTATCGTAACTAAGGAAAATTATAACTATCTAGTCTTCAACTACATCAAAGACCTCAGAAGGATATAATATTACCTGAGAAATGGTAAAAGGATGCAAACAACTTTTGGGAGTCTTGCAAGAGTGGACAGAGACAGCTGGCAGCCTGGACAGTCATCCAAAGTTCTTTTGTAAAATTGGGGTATCTGTCTTCAGCCCACAGGCCTAGAGTCTCTCAGTCACTTCTCTCTATGTCCTGTAGAATATCTGGCAGCTTCCTCTGTGAAGCAGGAACCTGAAGGACCATTTCGCCAAGCAAAGTTCAGTGGCCATCTTCCTATGGGTCCTACATGTCCAGTTGATCAAGCAGTCCAGTCAAGAACAGTTTCTTGACCAAATGGCTATTTTTGCCAAGGTAAAAATAAACTGCATATGGAGTGTCTTTGATGCCCATCCTCCTCTCTGAAGTAAATCAGTGATGCCAGGAGCAGACATGTCTCACTGTCCAGAAAGTCTAAATTTTTAAAACATTTTAAATGCCATATTCTGTAGGTCTTTGAAGTGTTTGAAGATTACCTATCTATCTGAAATATATCTATGTATACTTAGAAAACTTAACTAGCATCACTACAAGTTTGACTATCATAGAAGACTAATTATTAATCTGTATTTCTTAATTGTCCATTACCATCTAAATGAGTTACATAAACATAATACCTCAAATGTTTTAATAACTTAGAAAATTTTTCTTTTTTGTTATGACTATGAGACATGTCAGCTCCTGGCAGTACCAATCTATTTCAAAGAAAATATGGGCATTGAAGAAACTGCATATGGAGTTAACTTTCATTGTGGCAAAAGTTAACCACTGGACAACAATGTATCCTCAAATCAACTGCTAACAAATAGGACAAAATGGACAGACAGGACACGAAACAAAGGACTACCACTTCTTGCCAAAACAAGTGTGGTTGTGGCTTTAACAAAAAGCATCTTCTGAGGCCAGGACAATATGGCACCATCCCTGAAGTGGCCTTTGCAATTTAGAAAGGGTACAGTGCCATTTTCTCCAAAGGCAACTGAACAGGAAGTGGGCTGATGGCTTCTGATGTGCAGTGGAACAGCAGCTGAAACACTTATTCTTGAAGAGTAACTAAGCTCACACCTCTCAATAGTAGACTGACATTTAATGGAGGGATGTGGAGAAGAACAGGATGCCGAGATGAAGACACACACACACAGCCAAGAAGAATGGACAGCTGAATTCAAAAAACATCAACAATTTCCAGAAATTAAAATCCTGAATCATGACATGACACTAGTGGAATTGTGGTGTTTCTAGTACATGGACTGCTCTTACCAAATGTGAGGTCGAATGTTGACCTTGTGTACATCCTACTTCACAAATGAGTCTGTCGGGTACATTAAGCCTATAGGCTGAAGATGATGCCCCAACACTCCAGAGAAACCCAGGCAGCTGGCTGTTTCTGTCAACTCATATTTTTTTTTTTGGGGGGGGAAGCTGCTTGTGTGCACTTCCTGTTTTTATTTTTTATTAGGTAATATTATTTCCTTCTTGGGTATCTGAGGGAATTGAAGATTAGTTAGAGTTGAAGATTAGATAGTTATAGTTAAATTTAGATAGTTATAATTTTTCTTGTTAAGACTTTTAGAAAAGAAACTCACTAAAGAGTAAGTGTATAAATTTGAAAGACATTATAAGATAGTTCTGTTAGTAATATAAGTTAGGATAGAAAGTAAATCAGGTACATTTTGGACTTAGCAAAATAGGATAGATAATGGAATTATTTTCTCTGAATTTGTCAAATACAAATGGACTAGACATTGTTTAGGTATTTGTTGCTTGTATATGTGGTATATAGTTATTGTACTTTTATATATAGTTTTTCTTATATTAGTTATAACATTTTTCCTTTTTTCTTTTTATTAAAATAGAAAGGGGGAAATATGGTGATATTTTATTTGTACTGAAATGTGATTTTATTTGTATGTTAATAAATAAAGTTGCCTGGGGGTCAGAGCTAATAGCAAGCCATAGCAGAAGCCGGGCAGTGGTGGTGCATACCTTTAATCCCAATCACATGACAGGCAGATCTCTGTGTGTTCAAGGATACAACCAGCATGGAGACACACACCTTTAATCTCAATACCAACCATAGAAGACCTGGAGATATGTATAGACAGGCAGTGATGAGGAAGTCATGTGGTTGGGTTTACAACCAATGAGAAGGCAGAACAGAAAGTCAATGAAAAGACCGATACACAGGAAATAGGTCATTTTTCTGAGGGGAAAGCCGGCAGCAGCAGGGAAGGGTAAGAAAGGGTTTTTAGTATCAGCTCTTAGCTACTACTCTGACCTCTTGGGCTTTTAACTCTGCATTTGGCTCTGTGTTTCTTATTTAATAAGACATCTACAAAGTTGCCAACTTTCACCACTTCTGTTCAACATAGTTTTCAAAGTTCTAGACAAAATGATAGGTAAGAGAAATAAAGCACATGAATTGTAAAGAAAGCAGTAAAATTGCCGCTTGTGGATAAAATGGTTATCTAAATAAAATACCACAAAGCTGTCAGTGAAAACCTGTTAGAACTAATGAACAAATTCAATAAAGTTGCAGGATACAAAATCAATAGGAAAAATCAGTAGTGTGTACATTTGCTAATGGAAAAGCATCTGAAATACAAATCAAGGAAATGATCCCACTTAGAGTGAGTATAAAAATGTCTTAGGAGTAAATTTAACAAATAAGATGATGAGGGAACACAGTGACAATCATGGATCACTGATGAACAAGGTGGAAAAAAACACAGATGAATGGGATAATACACCATTTTGTGGACTGAAAAAGTTAATACTATTAAAATACCTAGTCTAAATGTAGTTATTGTGATAGTCTGAATGAGAATGGTTCCCATAGGCTCATGTATTTGAATGCTTGTCCCTCAGTTAGTGGAACTGTTTTGGAAGGATTAGGAAGTATGGCCATGTTAGAGAAGGTGTGTCACTGGGGTAAGCCCACTACAGAGCCAGTCTCTCTGTTTCTGTCTGTCTCTGTCTCTCTGTCTTCTCTGTCTCTATGTCTCTCTCATCTGCCTGCTGCTTGCAAGTCAGGATGTAAAGGTCATAGCTCCAGTGCCATGCCTGCCTGCCTGCCACAATGCTCCCCACAATGATGGTCCTGAACTAACCCCCAAAACCATAAGCAAGCCCCATTTAAATGCTTTCTTTTATAAATTACCTGGGCTATGGTGTCTCTTCATAGTAATAGAATAGTATCTAAGACAGTTATCTAGAAATCAAATAACATCTCTATAAAAATATCGGTGAAGTTCAGCACTGTATGCTTCTCCCCAACACACACCAAAAATTTTTTTTCAAAGAAGTAAAAATGAATAAATAACTAATAATCTTAAAATCCATGTGAAACCATGAAAGTAAAAACCACAAAAATCCAAATAATAAAAACAAGCCTGGAAGCATCATACTGCCTGGCTCCAAAACATAGCATTAAATTATTCTAGTCTAATGCATGATTCTGTATTAACAATGGTCACACATAACAATAGGGAGAAAGTATTTACTCTCTAGTAACTTGTTTTCATGAATGGCCAAGGAGATATTATGAAGATAGGACAGACTCTAATAAATGATGTTGGGGGAAGCCAATATTCATATGCAGGCTGAAATGAGCCCCACGTAGCTCATCATCTGCAGATCTCAGCTCAAATGAATTAAGGGCTTCTATTTCAAAAACTGAACTGAAACTTCTAGAAGAAAACATAGGAGGAATCCTTCATCACCCGGACCTGAGTACAGTCTGCTTGGTTAAGACCTTGAATGCACAAGTAACAATGATTTTTTTTCAAGTTGCATTGCCTCTATATGGCAAAGAAAGATCTGCAAAGAGATAAGCCTATAGGACCAGACAAGGTGTGAGTGTGTAAAATATACAAGAATCCATGATGCTCAATAGGACAAAGTGTGAGTGTGTAAAATATACAAGAATGCATGACGCTCAATATCAAGGGAAAAAAAAACACACGTTATTTTCTTGAAAAGTGGACAAAGGACTTGAATAAACATTTCTCAGAAAGAGACAGACAAATGGCCAAAAGATGGATGTGGAACTACTTGACACTGCTAAGCAGAGAAAAGGAAATTAAAGCCATAGTGAGGTGTCATCTGTGCCTGTCAGGGTGGATATAGACAAAGGTGGAAAAAGCGTGACCATTATAAAATGTGAATGATGTTAGTGAACACTGAAAAACCATATGAAAGTTGCCAAACAAGCTACCATAGGCTTTTTTTCATTTTTTACTAATCTTTTTCATTCGTGTGTATGTGTGTGTGTGTCTTTGTGTGTGTGTCTGTGTCTGTGTGGCATGTCTGGAAGTCAGAAGAAATCCAGTGGGAATCAGTTTTCTCCTACTATCTGTATTCCCAGGATGAACTCAAGTCAGATTGTCACACTTAGAAGCAAACATCTCTAACCACTTAACTCTACCCAAACTACTGTGGTATTTAAAACCTAGAATGAGTATTCATTCTATGTGAAACAGAGTCAGCACACAAATGCAATAATAAAAAGGAATAAAGGGGGCCCATCAGGGAGAAGACAATGTGAAACATTTATGTGTCCATAAATGAAGCTTCATTATAAATATATTTAGTAAAATATTATGTTATTATATTATTATTATACATATATTTAGTAAAAGAAAATGGTAAAACTGAAAGAGTTGTAATATAACCAAATTTCAAGACCCTCTTCTTGATAGTTGAGAAAATAGAAGGTGACCAAGTAAGGAAGGAAGTGGAAAACTTGGCCTCAGTTAACACATCTTCTTTATGAGTGTATACAAAAAACTGACCAAGATGCCCCACATGCTGGGTCATAAAGCAATTCTCGGTATATATTAAAGCATTCATTTGCCTTACACTCCAGGCCAGCCTGGACCACACCATACCAAATCAAAGGCTTTAGAAATTCGTGCAGAGAATAAAACGAATGGATGTTAGGATGAGGAGCAAAAATAAGGAAAAATCTGAAAGTGAGTGGTATGATAAGGAAGCTGTTTCTGAATGATGTAGATGTGTCTGGAGAGAAGGAATTATAGGCTGTATTTCTGTGGATTGCATATTCTGTTAAAAATAATTTCAAGTGAAGAACAGAGATTTCCTAAAATTGCTTTACCATGCTAACATAAGACCGCAAAGAATATCTTGCTGAGGCTGTCCCTGTAGCATTTCTAAAGAGACTATGATATGGTAAAGTCCAGTATATAGCTACACTGTCTTCCACCATGCACCAATTCTTGGAAATTTCACATGTGAGTGGTGGTATTTTCTCTCTTCTCAAATTCTTCTCTAAGTTTCTTTCAGCATAGAAGTCTCTTCAGAATTTTCCCAGTCAGCTTCTTTATCTGCCTTATAGTTACAACCAGGTCACATGACTCCCCACTACTTGACTGACAGATAAATTTAGAAAATGCCTGTTAGAAGGTCAAAAAAGTATCGTGACGTTTGTAGATAAATATGATTAATGTTATGTATCCTAGCTACCATAAACTAAATCTAAGTTTCATTTAGAGCTTAGCTCATACAGAACTAATACCTCATGATCATCCTCAGTATCATACCAAAGAAAAACAAAGATTAAGTGGATGAAATTAAATTAAGTCAGAGTTTGTAAAACAAACAAAACAAAAAACACTAAACGTCTGTAATGATGTTTATACTGTTCTGGTTTGCTTTCTGTTGCTGTCATAAAAATCGCAACCAAACTCAAATTGAGGAAGGAAAGAGTTTCTTATGTCTTCGAGTTTACAGTTCATCATCATGGGGAGTCAGGGAAGCAGCTCAAGTTAGGAACTTTGAGGCAGGAGCTGAGAGAGAAGACCACAGAGCAATGCTGAAAACTGTCTTGGTCCCTTTGGCTTGCTCATCTAGCTTTTGTATACAGATCAGGCCCACTTGCTTAGAGCTGGCACTGTCCACTGTAGGCTGTGACGTCCCACACCAGCCATGAATCAAGACAGCTCCCTCACAGTCACAGTCACAGGTATGAACTAACCATCAATGAACTCCACACATCTGTTCCTGAAGAACTTGCTGAGGAGTCAGTCCCTGAGATGTAGAGTGGTGCAGGCAGAACTTGCTGCTGAAAATAGCCAAAACCAGAAACAAATCAATGTCCTCCACAGGAAAAAAGGAACGACACACAATGGAGTATCACATAACAGGTAAGGAGTAGAGTCCCTTCCTTCTGCGTATGAAAACAGATATATCACAGAAATGTGATTCTGGCCACAAAAGAATGTATTTGAGAAATGACATATAGTTTATGTGCATTGCCTGACTTTTCATACAAATCTGAAAGAGAAATAAGAGGCAAGGCAACAGCATATAATTCTGAGAAACATGCACACAGAGACTTACACCGCTGAAGAGGAGACAGAAAGGAAAACAAAGACAGGGATGAAATTTGATGGAGAAGTGATGGGATGAGATTCAGAGAATTCCAGACATAGATTTCAATGTTGTGGAATGTTCCTTTACACTGTGTGAAGAAGTGGCACTGTGATTGGTTTAATAAAAAGCTGAATGGCCATTAGCTATGCAGGAAGAGGTTAGGTGGGACTTCTAGGGACAAAAAGCTCTGGGAAGAAGAAAGGAGTCACCAGCCAGACACAGTAGAAGCAAAGTGGCCAGTACAAAGTAAAGTTGACGGAGCCACATAATATAATGTAGATTTTAAAATATGGGTCAATTTAAGTTGTAAGAACTAGTTAAAAATAAGCCTAGGCTAAGGCCAAGGTTTCATAATTAATAATACATCTTTGTATCATGATTTGGGAGCTAGCAGTCCAAAAAAGCCTGCTACATTTCAACACCTACAATAAGATTTTAGGGACTTTTCTGGATGTTCACTGCGTCGTGGATATGTCATATTAAAATTCATGCCTATTTTGTAAGTTATTTTCTACTCAGCAAGTACTTTTATTCAGAGGCATTGAATGACACTCTGGTAGAGTGCTTGCTTAGTGTATACAAGGCTATGGGGCAGCTTCCCAGTGCTTGGGAGATGATAGAAGGAAGGTAAAAAGTCCAAGGTAAGAAGTACAAGCTATGTAGTAGCTATTTGGGTCAAGAATTCCATGAAGTAATAAGCTTAACACAAACTTTTGATGGCTAAAGGATGAAAGAGAAAGAAAACTCGCAAAGCCTAGAACATTAGATTTGTGTATAGTGTTGAGTACGGAAGAGTCAAACAGCAGCCATGTCTGAGTTGATATCTTGGAGGATTTTGTACATGAGGATGCTAATGTCGTAGATTCTTCCTGATGCCATAACAAAAATACCACAGATCAGATAGACTAAAAAACAGTATAACTTTGTTTCTCAGATATCTGGAGGTGGAAAGTCTGAGATTAGGAACCCGACACGGTGAGCTTTGGTAAGGGCTGTCTTCCAGGCCAGTTTATAGACTGAAAATTTAATTTGTTTGTTTTTTTGCTTGTGTGTAGATGTGTCTGTATATTTTGCATGTGTGGAGGAACACATGGTGTGTATGAGCACATATTTGTGTGTGCATTCATGCAGAAGCCTGAGCTTGATGTTGGGGATCGTCCTTGATCGCTTTACCTCCACATTCACTCAGGCAGGGACTCTAGATCAAATCCAGATCTCACAAATGTAGCTGGTCTTTGCAAGCCAGCTTGCACTTGAGATGCCCTGGCTCTGCCTTCTAAGTTTAGAGTTATAAGTGAACTACCATGAACACAACCCAGATTTATATGGATTCAGAGGATCCAAATTCAGTTCCTCATGTTTGCATGGTAATCATTTTAGCCACTGAACCATCTTCTCAGCCCCTCGACTGCCAAGTTCTCTCCACATTCTCACAGAGCAAAAAAAAGACAAGAAAGCTCCCTGGGGTCTCTTGCATCAGAGTACCAAACTCACTCATGCAGCCTCCTCTTACATGATATATAGTCATCTCCTGAAGGCTCTGCCTCCCTATACTAATCTCTCAGGTACTGGCACTGAGAGTATGGAGATTTCTATTACAAACTTTCATTTTCCTCATTACATACAGGTGCTGCAAAATCTCCCTCATTCCCCCACATATCAGAAATACATCAGGAAAAAAAGCCACAGCCTCTGAGCTTTGGGGTTAAATGTCAGAGCTGTGTTTTCCTGGCCAGGAGGAATTATCAAAGCATAGTTCTTCTATATGTACAAGGGACTGACCTTCCATTGCAACCACTGAAGATGGGGTACCAGAGACACGTACTGAGCAGTCTTCAATGACATTGAAAATGAGAGAAAAAAATAATCAATGTCTGATATTTTGTTGACAGCTCACAACCAACTCCAGGACTTACCACAGCAGGGGCTGTATTCAATATCACCAGGTGTCATGTACTGGGGCACCCCTCCCTTTAAATAGCTTATGAACAGCTGTGCTGGCTGCTGTACCTCAGATCAGCTCACATTCTCTCCCAGTTTTAACTCGTGATCTTCTAGAATTGGACTCTGTGGGACAGCTGTTTGGTGTCCACTAATCTCTACCATCTTCTATTTATCAATGCAATAATTTAAAGTTGTTTCTATTCTTTGGATCATTCCATATGTCATATGCCTGTGCATGTCCATGTGAGTGTCCCTGTGTGTGTGTGTCTGTGCATGTGTGTGTGCATGTGTGTGTGTGTGTGTGTGTGTGTGTGTGTGTGTAAGAATGTACATGCCTGCACATGTGGAGGTCAGCAGACAGCTTTGGGTGTGACTCCTCAAATACCATTTACCCTGTTTTTGAGAATGTGTCTTTCACAGGCCTGGAACTCTTAAGTAGGCTAGACAGGCTGATCAATAAATCCCAGGTACCTGCTTGCCCCTGCATTCCCAATATGTCGATATGCCAGGTTTGGGGAATGAAACTGTGTCCCTTTATGTGAAGAAAGAACTTTACCCACAGAACCATCTTCCCAGCTCAGTCCAAACATCCTTAGTAGGTAGCCTTTTCTTTTGGAGACTCAGACCATGTGGAGTATGTCCATCATATATCTGAATTTTTGTATGTCCATTCTTTTGAAATCAAGAATTTCCAATATAACACATTTGAAACTGGCTCTAATTTTCTTTGTCAACTCATTTCTCCTGAAGCTTGGAGCTAGATAGAGTTAGAATTTCCCAACTCTTAAATGGTGAAGTGGATATCAGGGTATGTTGAGATTCTTCCAGACAAAGGAAACTTTGGTAGCATCAAAAGTGGCTGTGTCATCTTTCCTTTGTGCTAGATTTAAGACCAACATTGGAATCTTAAAATACACATAACTGAATACTCAACCCTTGAATGATCTCTCTGCACTGCTCTCTGTCATGATTTCCACCTAAATAACATTCCAAAATGGTTCAACTTAGCAATTCTATGAAGCTCTTTGCCTGAGTACATCCCTTCCTCTCCTTGGAGGTCTGTTGGTTCTGTTCAAGTTACCTATCCTCATTGATTCTTCTAATTATGGCCTTTCTTCGACCACAGCTCACATGAGGAACAACATATCTATTTATATAATGTTCAATTTGTTATTAGTGTTCCACATCTCTCCTTAATAATATTGATACCAAATATCTGCTGTCTGGTGGCAACCTTGTGTTCCTCACTTCGCTTTATTGAACAACCCCTCTGCTTAGGCGAGAGACTTGTGTCCTGTATTAAATGAGACAAACTCCCACAAAACATCCTTGCATGATATGCCAGTAATGCACAGGATGAGGCATACACCAATTTCTAAAAATCCATTTTTAATTTATGTGTATGAATATTCTGTCTGCTTGTTAGTATGTGTACCATGTGTGTGTGGTGCCCATGAAGGCCAGAAGAGGGCATCAGATGCCCTGAAACTGGACTTAATGTCAGATGTGAACCACCCATGGGTACTAGGAAGCAAACCTGGGTCTTCTGCTAAAGAAGCCAGTGTTCTTAACTGCTAGCCATCTCTCCAAATTTCCCTCTATGCTTTCTGTTCAGTTAAGCCTATTGATATGTAAGGAATTTGAATGGCAATGACCAGGAGAAGAATACATCAAATTTAATGTATTTTAAAAGCAATTCCAAAATGATGGTACCTAAGTAGCATGTCTAACAAATTGAGCAGAAAAACCAGATTAGCTTTTTAATCTTCCTTGAATTAAGAACAAGATCCAACAGGAAGATGTTAATTTTTTTTTCTAAAAAGCCCTGAAAAGAACTTTTTCTGTTATAAATATTTAGTGTGAGATTTTTCAAGTACTTTTACTATAAAATATGCCAGTTAGCTACCTGGATGTGTCTCTTCTCTCCTCATCAAACTTTATGGGGTGAATCAATACATGCTTGTGCTTCAGAGGAAGATTCTTTTTTCATATTTCTGAAGAAATATGATGCAGGAGACAAATTTAGAAATCAAAAAGGAGGTGGTGGATAAGACAACAATTGTCTGTCTCTGTCCCTCATATTTACTGGGGAACATAGAAAGGGCACCATGTATCTGATTTAGGCCCCCTTACACATGGGTATGGTTCTGGGACAACAGGTATTAGGAGACCCTGCAGATGTCACCTCTTCTGTCTCCAGCATTAAAGACATAGGTGCACACATTTTTGTTGTGTCATTTAGTTTGCCTTTCTACCTTTTTGGACCCAAGATCTTCTTGAGTTCCCTTTCTGGTGTGGTTAAGCAAGCCCCCAACAGACCAACACCTTTCTGTGATGCTAATAGTCAACTTTGGGGAATAAAAGTCAATAGATGTTTGAAGGAAACTGATCCTTGAATCAGAAGAACATCAGATAAGAAGTTAAACATTTTCATGGTTTACAGTTGGCCAACCATCTGAAGTGAGCTCTAGGTGAAAGCTAAAACCCTACTCAAAATCAAATAGGTTTGATCATGTGATTCATGGAGAGTAGTGGACGATTTCCAAAAGGAGCTGTTCATATGGAGGAGCCCACATTCGTCCACCCCATCTGAAATCTCAAGTGATCCAGATCCTGTGTACACTGCACAGAATGCAGACCTTGCTATAGAAGAGAAAGATAAATGATCTGAATTGTCAATTATTGAGTAGGAAACTTGAGCCCAGTTATGTTAAGTGTCTCCTAAAGCAAAAATATCCACACCAGTCACTAGAACACAACAGAAATAAACTAGGTATGACATTCAGTCAGTTTATAATTTATTGCAAAATATTACTAATTCTCAACTAGTAATTGTAAAATGGCATGTAGGCTGACCTTCAGATAGTTTTGATTTAGAATTAGTAACTAATAACTTTAAAGCAGTTATCATAATTAAATCAAATGAGAGTAATGAAAATATATTTTAAATGAATGAAAAGATAAGAAATGTGAGAAAAGAAATAGATGTTGGGAAACAACAAAATTAATTCTAAACTGAAAACATCTAAATTTTTAAATTACAGCTGTTCTGAGGCTGAAGAGAATATGCATTGTTCCTAAAAGGTTAGAGAATATACAAGGCTCTTAGAATCTTTTGAGCGCCTCTTCTACAAGGAATACTGACAGTAGATGAAACAGTTTTCTCCCAGAGAAAAACACAACTGGCTACCCAGTACCAAATTGCCAGCCCTTAAAACATACATACAAGTATGTTATACAGACTGAAAAGGTTGCATTAATACATTTAGGCATACATGTACACACACACACATACACACGTACACACGTACACTTACACATGTGACAACAATTAATTTTTTTAAGGCCACAAATTTTAAAGAGAGCAAGGAGGGGTACCTGGTAGGGTTGTGAGGGAGGAAAAGGAAGAGGGAAATTATGTAATTGTGATACAATCTCAGAAACTGAAAGAAATATTTTTTAAGTAATATATAAGGTATGAAAGTGGCAATACTACTAAACTCATAGATGAAATATACTTTCCAGCCATCAAAAAAAAGTCACAAATTTTCATGTATGTGTATACATGTGAATGTGTCTATATAATGATTATATATACTATATATATTCTATATGTGTATGATCTCTGTTACATGTCATAATGCATTAAATACTTTTTGAACATTCATTTGTTAAATAGACAGGCATTTAAAACAACATAATTTATGAACTGCTGCTAGAGAGATAGCTTAATGCTTAAAAGCATGCTGCTCTTACAGAGGACCCAGATCCAGCTCCCAACACACTCATGGGAGCTCACAACCACTTGTCTCTTCAGCTCCAGGTGACCCAATACCCTCTTCTGAGCTCTGTAGACACCAGACATGCATGTGGCTTGCATCCATACATGAAGACAAAATACTCATGCACATGAAATAAAAAAAATCTAAAAACTTCAAACCTAACACATAAAACACTATATAGACATATATAGTATAACAACATATACTGTGTACAATATTTGTTATATTGTGTTGTACAATATACTATGTATGCATCTTACATACTGACCAATGAATTTTTTAGGAAGCACATTAGCACAACCAAGAAGACAATTATGAAGTTGGATATGAGTGTTCGAATCTATCATACAAACCCATTGAAAAGTCTTCCTCTATATTATATATGCTTCATGCCATAATATACTATATAATATATTGTACTATACAATATGCTATAATATATACACAGGCAATTTAGTCTGTAAGCCTATATGTAAGAGTATACATGTGTGAAAACATTGGTTTATATAAAATTTTTGACTTATTGCTATAAACCAGCCTTGCATTATTGTTTTCTAAGGACAGTCTATGAAAAGTGTTATATGTTCTAGTTTGTCAACCAACAGGGGCTATGGACAGTTGACAGCTTCTGAGGCAGGAGAGTCACTTTATTTAAAGTTCTGACTCCAGTAGATCAGTTACGTTCTACACCAAAAAGTGTATAAATAGCATGAACTGGAGTTGATGGGTTATTAAATTAAAAAAGAATAAGACATACTAGTATAACAACATTTCTTTTGGAATAAGTATTTAATTCATTTTTCTATGGCCTGCTCAGTTCATACAGATGCATCTTTTCTAGTCAAGTTCATAAAAATGGCAAATTCACAGAAGAAAGAGCATCCTTGGAGGCTTAGTAATTATGAGAAAGGAAGTATAGATTGAAAAGTAAATTAGATTGAGGAAACCATCCAGGTCCTCCTAAAATAGCAGGAAAGAGTCCCACACAGATTCAAAACGGAGGGTGCAACCCTTAGCAGTCAGTGTTTTAGTAGTAATGGGAAGATGGACTTTTGTGGGACACTCTCTATTTATTCCCAAATACTGTCAGTGTTTTGGTTTGAATGCAAAGTGTCTTCCTAGGTGCCCATTTTGACCCCTTGGTTCTCAGCTAATGTAGCTGTTTGGACAGGTATCTGAACCTGTAGACAGCAGAGCCTTTCAGGAAGAAGTGGGTCACTAAGGGGCAGGACTGAAGGCTTTACAACCTGGGCCCACTTCCAGCTTCCTCTCTGCTTCCAGAGTACTGAGCAATGTGACCAACCAGCTTCCTGCTGCCATGGCATCCCTGACTGCACCCATGTTTCCTTGCCATGATGGACTAGATTCCTCTGGCATTACAAGCCAACAGCCCTTCCTTTTCCTTCAGTTGCTTTTGTTGGGGAATTTCATCATACCAATGGAAAAGGAACTAAGGCAGGCAACCCAAGGAGAGATATTTAAAAGTATGCAGAGTGGCAGTTCAGTTGTTTGCTATATTTTCAAGGAAAAAAAAAAAACTGAACATCTATATTCTAATAGGGTGAATATGCAAATGAAAGTCAATTATTCTGAGATACATAAAGTTAAAAACAGTACACAAATAACTAGGAAACATTAATATATGAAAATATTGAAATGAAACTGATCCTTTATTTTTAAAAATCTATCAAGCACAGGTTAAAGCTTTATTTTTATTATGTTTTAATTGTGTGTAGATATGTATGTTTGCATGTGTATTTGTGTGCATGAGTGCAGGTGCCCACAGAGGCCAGAGGTATTGGATTCTCTTGGGCTGAAGTTACAGGTGGTTATGAGCTGCCTGACATATGATGGCAACCAAAATTGTGTCCTCTGGAAGAGCAGCAAGTGCTCCTACCTGCTGAGCCATCTCTCCAGCCTCTCAAGATCAGCTCTTTAAGATAAGGGTGATTCACTATATTTGCATATATTCACATTATATTTACATAGAAGATCAAGAAAAATGGGAAGTTAGCAGTTTAAATGATTCTACCTGGTCCTCTAATGCTAGGGTAGTCCACAGAAGAGCACTAATAGACTATTCTAGAACATGGACTAGAACATTAGAAAATAACATCCTAAAGTGGAACTTCTAAAATATGTATAAATGAAATTATAATAAAAATTATTTAAGTGATTTAAATCACAGATTGAAAAGTATAAGAAAAATATCAAAGTAAGACACAAAAAAGCCATAAAGAAACACATACAGAAAAATGAGACGATTTTTAGTAATAAAAGCCCACAATTCATATCTGATATAAGCCTGCAGGGGGGGAATGAAGAAGCATAGTCAAGAGAAAATTTTTCAGAACTAAATCAGGAATAGATTTCACATTGAAAGCAACAGAGTATATAACACGTGTGGTAGTGTATAAATGAAGATGGATCTATCAGATTAATCCCCATGTTGTATTTTTTGAAGACCAACGGTTGTCTACTTTTAGTGAAATATAACTACAATATAGATTGTGTAGTAGTAACAGTACTGAAGATGTGAAATGAATGTTGTATATGTCAAGACATGCAGGTCAAAAGAAAACTTTCCTGACTACATTAATGACAGGCAAAATAGACTAAAATAAAGTTAAAAAATGCATAGTTAATGATTATTAAAAACTAGCAGAAAAACACATAATTTAATGTTTTGTCTCATAAAGCATATTCAGAGTGAAAGAAACCAAAAATCACAATATTTGTACAGGAAAAAATAGCTTCTAGGAATAAGAGAGCAGGTTAGCATTTTTCATTTCTTTCCCTTTTTTTGTGTGTGATTTTTCGAGACAGGGTTTCTCTGTGTAGCTTTGCGCCTATCCTGGATCTCGCTCTGTAGACCAGGCTGGCTTTGAACTCACAGAGATCTGCCTGCCTCTTGCCTCCAGAGTGCTGGGATTAAAGGCGTGCGCCACCACCGCACAGCAGCATTTTTCATTCAGAGACACAAGACCAATGTAATAGAACTAAGGGATCACGAGAAGCTTTTTCTAAATAGTGCAAATGCTATACTCTTGTGTAAGTGAACTAACGGCTTTACACAGAACTCTGTGCTAAGGGGCATATGTTGTGTGCTAACACATGAACTATTAAAGGAAATTACACAGAGGCTAGGGGACAGCTCATCTAACCAAAGCCACTGACTGAAATAAAGCAAAAGTAAGTCTCTGTGGTGAAGGGTAAGGCAGCCTTTAAAAACAAGTCATTCTATGTTAAATGTAAGTGGTAAAATATTTCTAAGTTGCCATGGGATGAAAATGATTTATAATGCAAATTATGGTGTAACAAAAAATATTAATAAAATTTCAATGGTTAACAACCTTGGTTTGCAGTAAACTCGTGCTAAGGTGAGTCTAGGTATATATTTTAAGTGTATCCAACAGGGGAAAACATGCAAATTTAATGAGCTAAGTTTACTCCTTAAGAGGTTACAATGATAATTAAACAACCCCTAAAATGTTAAAATGAAAAATAAAATAGTAAATAGTGTTTTATGTAACAACTGGGCTAGATGGAGAACTACTATCAAAAATTCTGATAATATTAGTAAAAATAGGTCAGAGGTTTAACAACTAAATCTGGAAATGAAGGAGATTATGAACAGAAGTAACAGGGACGAGTAGTGTCGGACACTGAAAACCCTCACCATAAACAAAAGCAGGGGAGCTAATTCAGATTTTACATTTAGAAAGACAACAAAAACCGGCACCAGCTCTCAGCATTTACTCCCCTCCAACTCAGTTCTAACATACATACCTTTAAGGTAGCTTATGAGAATTTTTAAGCTAGTTCTAGAATTCAAACAAGGAAAAGAGTAATGTGATTATATTTCCGGAGTGATGTTAACGTACGCTAAGAATGAGCTCCTTCTGGGCAGGTGCCAACCCTTACTGTAAAGTGTCCATAGAGCAGCGTGGGATTGTTTTGATGAAAACAGTCTCTTCCTTGTACTTCAGAAATTATATACATAAATAATGGACACAATGGAGGTTTACAGATAAAAATGACTTGTTTGAGTCTCTTGGTGATTTGGTGACAGATTCTATAGCAATATTCTGGCTTTGAGAATCCTACTCCTGGCTCTGTTTACTGCAGTGCATGTGTCTGTTTCATGTTGTGTGATCAATAGTTTATAAATCGTGACAATCTGCATGGACTTTGTAGCAAGCGCCAGGTCTCAGTGGCTTAAACTACAGTATTAGTCCTTGCTAACTTTTGTGTCTGATTGGGTCACCATTGACGCTGGTTCCTCAGAGACCCAACATGAAGATCTCATAATCCCAAGTCTAGATTCTCTGTATGTCTAACCTATGTGTCATTACGGAGGATGAAGAAGAACCTAGAACACCACAGAAAAGTGTCATTTGTCAGAGTGTGATACAAACCATTCCCATGGTATTTGATCATTCCATTTGTCATGACCTCATCAGGCTGTGAGAAGGCTGGGGTTTGTGAGAGAGATACGTGCAGGAAAGAGCGAAGGTGGATCTGGGGGAGCCTGTGTTACAATTTCAGGAAGCAGGAAAGGCAACTACAGACTCTCGCCTGGGATTGTTCTCATTGAGCCTTCCTTTTCTCTAATATATTCTGAGGAGCTGAGAATGTGTATAATGTAAATCAAATCAGTGCTTTGACTCTGAATGACTACAGCCATAGGGAAAAGAAATGATAACTTTAGAAACCTGTGCATGGTTCCTCAGGATCCAGTTTATTTCTGAAGGAGAAGAGGGCAGATCTCTGGTCCACCAAATCCTCACTTCTTGGTCTGAAAGTGTTCAGTTTGATTTAAAAGTGTTTACCAAAGAGAAAATGAGCATTAGTAAACTCATATGATTTCTTTTGTTCACTGCATAAAAAATGATTTTATCTTAATTTAAAACAATTTGTCCCAGTGAGATGGCTCAGCAGGTAAGGTGCTTGCTGAGAAGCCCTGATGACCAGAGTTCAATCTCAGAGACCCACGTGGTGGAAGGAGGGCATGGATTCTTACATGCTGTCTTCTTGACATACACACACAAGATAAAAGTAATTAAAAATATCTTGAAGATCCAATTCATGCATAAAATGTATTTAAATATTTTTTGTGGTATGCTTTCATTTAATTCTATATAATTAATACCAACAACAAAAGACCAACAAACTACTCTATAATAAATATTAATAATAAAAGCAGATGATATTTAGAAGCTAGTAATAACTTTAATTTAGGATTGTATGGAACATAAAATATAGGTACGTTTTTTGAATGAAGAACTCAAGTTGTAAGAATGCTTGCCTTGCATGTAGTATGCTCCCCATCTAATCAGCAGCATTGTGTATGCTGCATGTGGTGGCACAAACCTAAGTACATAAGATGTTGAAGCAGGAGGGTCAATCCAAGGCTATCCTCAGCTGCATGGTGATTTTGAGGTAAGCCTGGACTACAGAAAATCTCAGGGAGGTAAATTCACTTGCTTTAAAGAGAAAAATCTCCCAAGTTGGAGCTCATGCATTCTATTACTTATAATGTAGGTATATTCAAGGATTTAATAGACTATAGTGTTATCATTAACATATCAATATAGTCGAAGCCATATAAAGAACTCTAATGTCTCATTCTAGTGTAGAGAGGGGAGCAGGGAACAGGGGAGTGGATTATAAAATAGCACATATTCTATAATCCATATGTGCGAAACAGATCCATGGATTTATGAATACATATGCATAGAGATTAGCTAAGCAAAAAAGCCGTGGCAGTTTGGGTGGTTGTATTCTGGGAAATTTATTTATTCTGTTCCCTTTGATTTTGATATCCTCTTCTCCCCCCCCAATGCCTCTATACATTGCATAAATGTAAATTTTATTTTGAAAAGATAGGGGAGATGTTCTTTAAAGAGTGACTTTGGAGAACAAATTGTACATTTATGCAGAGAACTCTCTGTAATGTTGTTCTTCTAGAGATGTTGGCTAAGAGACAACAGCTAGGTTTTCAGTAAGACCTAAGTGTTGTGTGTGTGTGTTTTTTTAAGTACAGACAGACATACACACATGCACACGCGCGCGCACACACACACATACACACACACACACACACACACACACACACATCTGACTTGCAGATTTGGAGAACAGTTTTCAAATTCAGAAGTCCTGCATCTCGTTAGAGGTGGGTTGAAGCTATTTTTGTAACACCTAATTGATAGCCTTATCTCATGGTCAAGAAGCCAAATACTTGATTCTGAGTTTTAAATAAGTTACTGCCCCTCCTCTGTTTCTGTGTGAGGAAGGAACCAATGTCCATCCTGGGGATCTGTGACCTCAGAAAAGACTATAAAAGAGGCAGGTCACAGACCTGGCTAGGCCCAGGTTAAGTACTCTTCTGTGTCCTTCCTGGGAATGATATTGATCTCTCTTTTCTCACATCCTCTCCTAGAGCTTCTGCTTTTTCTCTATGTCCATTTTTAGGCTAAGCTTTGTTTTTATTTTTGTTTTTAAATCAATAGCATCTTCAGCTGGGGAAATGGTTCAGTGGATGAAAGCACTCACTGTGCAAACTTGGGAATCAGAGTTCAGATCCCCAGAACCCACAGGCATGGAAGGCGAGATGCCCTGGGCAAGCTGGCCAATTAGACTAGCCTTACTGGTGAGCTCTGGTTTCAGCAGGAGACCCTACTTTAGTAAATAAAAGTGGAGACCGATGGAGGAAGACACCAATATCAATCTCTGGCCTCCACACACATGTACATACAGTAGTTCATGTGAACTTCAGGTACATGTGTACCCACACACATATAAAAATGCATACTCACACACATCGCACACATACAAGCAAAATGGAAAACAGTAATGCCTTTAGTGGGTTCCCTGGGGGACTCTATTTCTAGAAGAAATGGTTGGAGAATAGTAGGTGACAAGGGCATCCTACCCCTGTTCTGCAGAGAGAATGTCTTCCTGCCTCTGATTCCGTGCCAGAGCCCCATAAGAGCTGGGGCTTCTCAGGATGCTGATGAGCAAACAGTGCTCTGCTTGCCAGGATGATTTAAAAAAAAAAAAGCAGGTATGTTTTGAGTGGCATGTATCTGGCCAAGGGATGCTGAAAAGAAACATGTAACTTATTCAGCAGCCTTCCTGGTCTATTGTTGCTCAGATCTTTCTGTGACAGGTTTTCCAAACCTCCCTTTAGCAGATTCCTCCTATGCTTCTCCACTTCCCCTCCTCTGATTGAGAGGAAGCTCCATGAAAGCCCCCAAACGCATTTATTTTTAAGAAATGTCTTGAGCAGCTTTGGCAACAGAGCATCACTTCATGGGTGTGCAGTCAGGGGTCATTTGTGGTCTGCCTGCTCACAGGGGTAATTTTCTCACATGCACACAACCTACTGCAGAGGAGACAGAGCTGGCACCAAGGGATGCGTGCCATCCGAACATTTGGTTTCTAATCTCCCAAGTCCTCTTTGTTTTTGATCGTGACATTTCTTCACGCTCAGATGCATACATGATGTAACATTCTTTGTTGATGTTCTGAAATGTGTTTTTAGAGTTATTTTGGCTTAGTACAAAATAAGAATGGGCCTTTTAACATTTCTGGTTGAAATGTTAATCTTGCCATCCCCCCACCCTCTGCCCCTCCCCATCTTTCTCCTTACCTTTCTTCCTCATGTATATTTGTAAGGCTTGAAACTCAAACTCAAGACTGATATTTAATAGACCCTAACCAGTTTTGCTGGAGAGAGGACAGATGAGAAGTCTCTCCAGGGAATATGTGGGCCTTGATGGTGGAGGGGGTGTATGCCCTTAAGTGGAGTTCCTCACAGCCTAATTGTTGAGAAATGTTGCAAGTTCAACAGCACGGAAATCCTACTTCTCGCTTCAGCTGAAAAGGTGCTCATAAAGGTAGCTGGGTTATTCTAGCAATTCGCCTTATTTTGAAAATCCAATTTGAGAGCTTCATTAAAGGGCACTAATTTAGCGTCTTCAGGGAATATGTGTTTAAAGGAGCTTGTCAACAGTCTTAGATGTTTGCCAGTGTGTAGGTGAGCTCAACTCCCTAAGCTGAGGTTACCTGGTTACAAGCATGCTCCCTCATTTCAAACACAATGCCAATGAACACTCAAGGGCCCTCAGACCAGGAGTAACAGTACATCCTGCCTCCTCCACATGACATCTCAAAATTGAGGATATCACTGCCACTGGGACCCAGAGCTCCAAAACAGAAGACACTGTTTTAGAGACTTCAAGATTTGTTAACTGTCAGGCCAAGGGCTTAAACTGTTAGGAACTATTCAGATCATTTAAGGAAATGTGCACACTTTTTGAGCCTACAATAATAACATTGCTCACTACCTGCCTAACAGTCCCAATAGAATATTCCAATCCCACACTGGAACACAAATTTTTAAAATTGGATATCTGAATACCAATTAGCAACATGGCCTCAAATAAACTTGAGCTTTCTCAGGCCACTGATTTGTTGGCAAAAATATTATAAGAAATAATAGAAAATGGAATTGAGTTTTAATGTTTTAATTCTAAGTGTGCTTCTTATTCACAAACAGAACTTAAAAGTCCATAAGAGATTTTGCATTCAGTTTCATCGTCCACTTTGTTCATATATTCTTAAGATTTAGAATCTTTTTCATTGTTCTAAATGCTGGAGTTTTTTTTTTTTTCTTTTTTTAAGAAGAATCTCACAGAATTGCCCTCCCCTTTTCAAAGGCTATAATTTCCACTCTGGTTTACAGAATTGAATTCTGGGTGTGGGTGGTGGGTATGTGTGTATGTCTGGGGTGGGGGTGTTCCAGTCTAGGAGAGATTACCCATTCTGACTACCTACCGTTCTTTAAATATGGTTTCAATTAGACAGGTATGTGACAACACAATTTAATACAATTTCCCAAGAAGAAACACAGTGTTTTGTTGTTAGGAAGTCACTTAATTTAAAGACCAGGGATGTGATAAGAAACATTTTAATTTTTTTTTTCTGTTACATCCCAAATGGCTGGAAAACACTTACCAAGTTATTTTGAGAGGCCTGAGTAGGAAAGATGGAGTTACAGCTCAAAGTGGACATCCTGAAACCTTTAGTCTCCTTTTGTCTGAAAATTTCTGCTGTGGATTCACTCTGCCAGAAGAAGTGGAACCCCAGGGGCAGAATCTAACAGCTGGAGAATAATTATCTATTCTTCAAGGGCCAGCCCAACCTTCTACACCACAGCACTTTCTAGAAACACACACACACTCACACACACACACACACACACACACACACACACACAGTTGGAGCTCTATAATCTGTATCTTAGTACCTGGGAGCATGATCTTATGGTGCAAATCACTCTGCTAGAACTCCAAGGAAGTCACGTGTTTTTATAAGCCTGGTTTTTGTTTGTTTGTTTGTTTCTTTAAAGTCTACCATTAGAGGCAGGTATCATAGAAGTCAAAAAATGAGACTTTTCATGGCATAGTTTATGGTAGTTATATATTTGTGGTCTGTTTATGGCGTTGCTAATGGCCACTGATAAGAGTTGCTTTTTTGTTTTTGTTTTTTGTTTTTCTTTTTCAATGTATTGTGTATTGCAGTAGATCTACGGTTAACCACACTCTGGATTTCAGAAGCTCTGGCTCGGGTGTTGGGTATTGTCAAAATGATCTTTGGTAATTCCACGCAGAAGTGCACAACTATAATTTTGCTACCCATTAATAACAACCTAGTCAAGAAGCCTGGAATCCAATGCCTTGCTCTCAGTTGGGGGTAGAAAGCTGGTGACCTATACTGTCGGGAAAGTAGGATGTATAGCTCAGGGGTGGGCGGTATTCCGGAAATGTATTCACTCTCTTCACTGTACTTTTTCCTCCTTTTGGTGGTGTGCCCTTAGACAATTTAAAAAAATGAATTGCAGATAATAAAAATAGTACATGTCTCCAAACAAATGGGTAAACCAGCGCTTTTATTTCTTCAGGTGTCAACTCTGCTCCCTGCCCCAGCCCTACCCCTCAGGGCTCTGCAGGGCTGGGTTTCTCTCAGTCAGAGCACCAGCGCTCACTCAGCAGGCGGGCGGCAGTGATCTGGGCGGTCTGGCATCCAGAAGACCAGCCTCGCTGAGCAGCTGGACTTGTGGTCTCTCTCAGCTCCAAAGCCCAGGCATCTCTAAGAGCTCAAGGCTGGGAACCATTTCGTGGGTGGGGTGAAGTGTTGCTGCCCAGGGCTGTTCTCTGCACTTGGCCCAGGAGAGTGAGCGCGGGTTCCCGGAGCGCCAGAAGCTCTGGCCAACCATCCCTGGGACTGGAGGTGGTACCCCGGCAAGGTAGGCAAGGGCTGGGAGCCGGGGCGCGCCCGATGGCTGGGAAGGAGAGGCGGGGTGGCGGGGCCGGGGCAGCGCGCCAGTTTCCTCTCTGATTAATGATGCTCGCGCTGCCGCGCGCGTGGCTCATGCGCTTTGTCTCCAGCTCAGGGGTGGCGAGAGCGATGGGGATGGCAGCGCCCAGCGCATCGAGCAGGTGCCGGCAGTGCTCAAGCGCTCAAGCCTCAGCCTCGCGTGGTGGCACAGCGGCCAGGCATCGCCAAGTATCCCCGCAGGGTCACCTCCCTTCGCGGAGGGGTCAGGGACACGGGTCTAGGACTGGGGCAGTTGAGGGGCCACGTGCAGTGCTCTCGGTGCCCGGCCGGACACGTTCTCGGCTGGCGGGGAGGAGATGGGCGCCGCCTGGGAGCAGTGCCAGTCGCGTGGGAGGGCACTGCCGGGCGGGGCGGTCAGGAGGGCCCAGCGAGGCTGCTGACTCCAGCGGGACTGTGAGAGCGACAGGCAGGTGGACGCACTCACACAGCCCGAGAGAGACCGAGTGAGCAAGGAAGAGAGGAAGAGGAAGCAAGGAAGTGAGGGAGAGAGAGAGAGAGAGAGAGAGAGAGAGAGAGAGAGAGAGAGAGAGAGAGAGAGAGAGAGAGAGAGAGAGAGAGAGAGAGAGAGAAGAGACAGGGAGCACTCAGTGGGCAGAGAGAGGGAGAGGGAGGGAAAGGACAGCCAGCTCCGCACACACGCTCCCTGCAGTCACCTCAGCCCACCCAACCCCAAGAAGTGGCCGGAGCGCAAAGTAGCGGAGACGCTGTGGGTTCCGACGATAGGAACCTGGTCCCCGCATTGCTGGTGGGACCGCAGGACGTGGAGGGACAGACAGATCAGCGCACGGACTGGCAACCGGAGGCAGTGGCTACTCCCGAGAGAGAGGAGCGAGCGCGAGCGGAGCAAAGCCGGGACACCCCCTGACACACACCCTTCCTGGTGCGGACAGACTGACAGACAGGCAAACCGACAGACGGGAGCTCAGCAGCCTGGATTGGCGTGCAAGCTCTTGAGAAGCGACGACCTCCAAGCGTCCGGAGCGGAGACAGTCCGCCAGCTGCAGCCACGCGGTGCCCACCAGTGCTGAGTCTGGGCTGCGCGAGGACCCCTGCCTCCAAGCCAAGGGCTCCTTTCGCTAGCAGTTAAATAAATCGACCAAACAACAGAGGCGAGCCACAAACCAAACTGACCCAAAGCATTCACTGAGAAACAATAATTATTCACAAAAGCCCCAAACGAAATCCAGTCAGTCAAGGCACCGGGACGCTGGGTAACTCCACTCTGTTCCTTCAGGTAAAATGCCAACTCTTGCTTGCGACGTGAACATCGCACCCCTTTTGTGTCTCACTGTCGGGGCTTTCTGTTTCCACTGCCCCCTCCCCTTCTTTCTACCATCTATGTGTGCTTTCCCATGGAACTGTTTGTCTCTGGGTTGTTTCTCTTCTGTTTCCATGTCTCCCCGAAGGCATGGGTGGACTTCCCTTCCCCCAGATCAGGCAGAAATTGAAAGCTGAGAAGGGGATTGAAAGGGGGGATGCTTTCTGTAACAGAAGTTTCAAATGATTTTATGTGGGTTTTGTAGTGCCAAGTTTGGAAATTCTCTTAGTTCAGCTGAAAAAGAGCTGCAGAGAAAATGGAAAGTTTTCACTTTCTTCTTTCACCGCAGAGGTCCTAGGTCACAAGAGGTGTGTGTGTGGGGGGGGGATGATATTTTTGTTTTAGTTTTAAAATCTTGAAATCATTTTCATAGCAGCCTCCAATTTAAAGTTAGAAGTCTCAGGTGATAAACGTGGCAATAGGATTGGCTTTGAATTAGGCTAGCGTTTAAAAAAGTTTCTTGGGAAGAGAAATTATGACTTGGTATTTATGCCTCGGACGTGTTAAGCTCAAATCTTGGTCACCTTCTGCAGATACAGAATAAGGCCAGCGTGTCAGTTTAGAGGAAAAGCAAAGAGGAAAGTCCCGGGATGGTGAGCTGGGAGGTGCAAGGCAAGGCTGCTAGGAATGATCTCCCTGAGAATGAGTTACAGATGGAGACAATCATTTCACTGTCTGACTTCTCAATGTACTCAGCTCTGCGGGCAAGAATGACAGTCTCCAAAATTGAAATGAATCTGTATTTTTTTTTAATTTTTGCTCCAATGCAGAATAAATCTGAACTGTGCCCACCCCTTCCTTCCTCATCTGCCTTAGAGATCAAGTCTGCTGTTACTGCTTCAAGTAAGCAGGAAGGAGACATGACAGGGAGACATCCATTCTTTTTTAATTCTGTAAAAGTCAGAAAGCCTTTGATACACACTTCAGCAAGCGTAGACTCTCTCCTTTCTTCTTCAGTATTATGTTGCCATAGGGCGGGGATGTCTGAATAGCATTTTAGCTAATGTTATTTTCATGAAAAAAAAAAAAACAGTCATTTGGAAGGCACATGCTCTGGTTATGCGTCGTTCAAACAGCGGAGTGATCTTAACGTGGGGCTGCCTGTAGGAGACCCTGTCTTTTCAGGGTTATGTAGCTCTTCAAGGTATGTAACTGCTTATGTTTGATTCTCAATTTCCTTTGTCTTCATCTTCTTTTACTTTTTAATTGCTTTGACTGGCAGGTTATTTTTATGTTT
Source organism: Peromyscus leucopus (assembly GCF_004664715.2). Classification (NCBI taxonomy): domain Eukaryota; kingdom Metazoa; phylum Chordata; class Mammalia; order Rodentia; family Cricetidae; genus Peromyscus; species Peromyscus leucopus. The sequence goes on along the minus strand of NC_051069.1, from coordinate 100,580,093 downwards.
CTAGAGAATAAGTCTAAATGCATTTTAAGGTGATAGATACACTTTGGTTTCATTACAAAGATTGGAAAAGATAATCTCTTGCTGTCTGTGCTTGCCTGTATTATTATGATTTGGTTTTAATGTAATGTTAAAGACATTGTTTTACACTATCATGTTATACATATCTTAGTTCCTCTCTGGGTATGATTTATGTCATCAGAATGATAAAGTAACTATTACTCTCTGTGAATGCTCTTTTAACAGTACTTTGTTTGGTTGAAGCATATTTAAAGAAACTTACCCAGCTCTGGGGAATGCCTTTAGCTTCCTCGGTGATTTAATTTCACTACATTTCTTTTTGGTGATATTCAGTTCTGACCCAGACAAGTAAGTGTGTGCATGTGTGTATGTGTGGTTTTGTGTGTGTGTGTGTGTGTGTGGTTTTGTGTGTGTGTGTGTGTGTATTTTATTAGACTTGCAAATTGCCAATCTCCCAGAGACTGTTGTAGTAGATCCCAGCTGAGTGTGGTTACCTTGCGAACTGTAGCAATCGCCCTGTTGGAGCATGCTGCACTGGGGAGTTCTTTGCAGTCTGTTTTTAATGCTGTTTAATGAAGGAGCAGGCAGCTCACTCTGCAATGAAAGAAGCATGAGAAAAGGCAGAGCCCTGTGAGGCTGTGAAGACTGCAGAGCAGAGGGAAAAGGAAAGGTAAAGACAGGCTACAGAGGTGGTCGTTTGAATCCAATCCTCATATCTTATGAATGGGAATCCATTGGTCTGGGTGAGAGAATTCTCTCTGAATGGCTGGATAGGTCTTGCTTTGACTTCTGCAATGGTTCTTAGAAAGAAGACTCAATAATTTGAGTTCCTTAAAACTTGAAGGAGATGCTAACTGGGGACTTCCTGTGTGTCTACTATTTTTAATACAGACTGTGAGAATGTTGGGTAATGAATGCAGAAATAATTTCAAATTCCTGAATCATTGTTCTGCTGTGGCAGATGGGTTGGACCTTATGAAACATTCTGAGATTCAAAGAACTACCATTATCTTCAGATTGCGGGTGGTAATCTGAATTTCTGCCATGGGAATTGCTTAATTTTTTGTCATGGACTTGAAACTTTGCTCTAAAATTATGACAACTAAGGGAAGCAGGGAGTTTTAGATGGGTGTGATAGAATATTTGGGTTGTTTCCTCCCTTTAAGTTTGAGGTAAACAACCACACTTATTTTTCTAAAGACTACATATTTTAAAATGTGCGTCTCAGAGGCAGCATTGATCACCTTTAGAATGGTATCCTTGGGGGCAAAGCGTCTTCACATGATAGCATGTAAGATACAAGAAGCCGTCTGTCTGCACTGCTGTTGCCTCTACGGTACACCTGTCTGAAGGTACCAAGTGGGGATGTTCAATCAGAAAGGTGTCTTGCTCGTTTTAGCATTAACAGCAAGCAATCATCAGGTCACTCATTTTTTTCTTCCAAGTGAAACTCATTAGACAAAACACTTAAGTAGTTTCAAAATTAATAAACACAAGAGAATTGTGCAGTTTATATGAAATAGGGGGCTAAGTCATATCATTTTTTGTTAATGGCTCTATGAGAATTTAAAAAGTCAATATGACTGTGACTAAGTTTGAAATAAAACAAACAACTAAGAATAATACTTTGCATGAAGATATTGAAATTTTTGTTCGTTTTTGTTCATTTGTCTTCCAACTGGTATTTCTAGAGGGGGAAACTACCACATTGGCTGTTAATATTTCCCTCGGGTCTCTGCCTTTTGCTCCGGAGTACTGGTGCCTTTCTCAAGCTTCTCAACTCCAAGGGCATTCAAATACGAATTCAAAGTGCATTTTGTCTTTTGACAAGATAATGATAAGCTATTTGAGAAGAGCTTAACATGAATCAGCTTCTGAAGATACAATGTAGATGGTAGCCAGGCATGGATATGATGGAGAATTCTTTTAGGGCAAGGAGGACAATGTGAAGCCCACAGAGCTGAACACTGCAAATTAACTATTTGTTCATCAGTCAGTTTAATTTGAATCTGGTCTGTGTCAAGATTAGGCAAGAATGGGAGACCTAGAATTGTAGTTGACATAGGAAGCCATTTCTCCAGGGGTAAGTACTGACATCATTTGAATGGGGTTGTGCATTTAGGAATCTGTGACTCTCCTGATCACAGAAGGACCTGGCTTCCATAGCAATGCATCGGGTCACCTGGGAAGTTTCCAACATAACTTAAATTGATGATGTTGTATTTGTAAAACATCTGCCTCTTTCCTTAAGACAAAAGATCTTTGTATTTTAAGAATTGCTTAATTCAGAGGTTCCATGTTCCTGTGAGCTTTACTTTTTGTATTGTTCACCTCTATACTTCACATTAAATTTGAAGAACACATTTTAAGCACAATTATAGGTATATACAAAAAGATTGTGTAATGTGAAAAACACACACATACACACAGAGGCAACACAAACAAGACTGTGATTGAACTTATTTGCATCTTTGCTTCTAAGTTCTGAGTTTCTTTTAAGATGTTTTCATGGTAAGTTCTTAAAAACAGATTTTTTTCCATACTCCAGTCTTAGATTAATTTGGATCATGTTAGATTATTGTTGGCCGTAGATATTGAAGTGTTGATTATGTATATTTACATCACAGACATCTCATATCTATAAAGATCCAATATAAAATGAGATATGACATAAGTCACCATGTATTTACTAAGCTTGATAAAGAGTAAATTCCTTAAGTATCAAGCTCATGCAACAGTTTTTAATGTTGACAAGATTGTTATGCTACGGTCCCCAATCCTTTTCTGTCTGGGGATATTTTCTTAGTACATAAAACATACGCATAGCATCTTGAATGTGTCATTGCTGGGGCATATTTGTGTGACAGAACAAAAGAGCAATGGAAGCAAGGCAGAAAGTGAATTGAAATAGTTACACAAAACACTCGAAGAGACAATAAAAACAGAAACGGGTGTTGTCTTGACTATATGGTATTGGCTTTCTGTCTTCAGACTGGATCCTTAGCTTTATACAATGATGCTGCTGCTGCTGCTGCTGTTTCTTCTTCTTCTTCTTCTTCTTCTTCTTCTTCTTCTTCTTCTTCTTCTTCTTCTTCTTCTTCTTCTTCTTCTTCTTCTTCTTTTTTCTTTTCTAACTGCCAGCATATCTCCTAGCACTGCCAGGTGGAGAGAGGAGAAAGTTAACCATCATCTGTGGTCAAAATAGATTGATGCTTTAAATTCCATCTATTCATTTTTTACATGAAAATCTCTCCCAGAAGTGTTTATAACCACAACTTAATGCATATAACAATATGACAAACTTACAAGGTGTTTATGCTCTGTAAAATCAAAATGAAGATCAAATGGCTATTGCAACTTATTGAAATGCTGACGATCACTTAATCTAGGAGTGTCTCATTCAAAGTATATATTCATAATTGTTACCTATCCATAAATTCACATCACATTTAAAACATTACCATCACTCCTTTTATTTAACAACAGATAATCATTAGCTTTTTCTTCAGGAAAGGTGAGACACAAATTGTCTCTTTTATAAACAGGGTTCTAGCACGTTCTCTATTTTCATAAGACTTCAAGATAATATATGCAGTTATTAAATTAAAAATAATTGGGTCCAATATACAAATTATTACAGTTCTGCTAATGTTAAAGTCTATAACCCCTTAAGTGGCATTCATTTAAAGGTAAAATCATGCAAAATTTAGTTCTATTTTAAAGAGAGGACTCAAGACTTTTAGGAAGACAACAGTGACATCATTATAAATTTCAAATATTTTAGCAAATTTTGTAGAGGTTTACTGGACATATTGTGGGCTATATTTTGATGCAGAAACACATAATGTGTTGAAATAGCAAATCTTCTCTTTATAGCTGTTTCCTAGAGACAAATTCACAAAGTTTATCTGCCTAAATGAGTCTAGGTTGATTTCTTGTTTGTTGCCCTCATCATCCAATTTAGTGTTGGTGTTCTTAATAATCTGCATTCTTTTATTTCCAGGTCACTGGTTGCTTATTTATTATATACTAAATACAGGATATAGAAGCAGAAAGCATAACCTGAAAACAAGCCAGGACGGTGGGTTTTCTGACATGTAGCAGATTCCCTTCATATTGCCTAGATAACGAGCCTTACTTCAGAACATTCCAGAACACAAGATCTTTACAGGAAGAGGAAAATGAGCTCATTCATCCTGGCATTTTGATTTAGATTAAGAATCACCATAAAGAAGGTGCTGGAGAGATGGCTCATTGGTTAAGAGCACTTGCTGGTCTCACAGAGGATCTGAGATCTGTTGCCAGTAGCCACATGGCAGCCCACAACCCACAGGCATGCTTGTAGTGCACATACATGCATATATACATACATAATACATACAGGCAAAACACTCATACGTACAAAGTAAATAAATTTGACAGTAATTATGGAAAAGGAATCAACATATATGAGATAAAATATTTCAATGTCTTTAAACTACAACATGGAACATCAATTTCTAAATGCTTTTGTTTCTCCCAGTTTAAATAAATTATCTTTTGATAAGTACAGAGACCACCCATATTCTCAACATTTCAAGCTGCTTTCAGAAGATTTCCTCAATGTTACAGCCGTTTAGAAAAAACTAGACCTGGACTACAGAATTTAAAGGAGGGGCAGGTCAACTAGTTGACATTCAGAGGTTAGTCCTGGTTCTTTCATTTTGAATTTGCCTATAATAAGCTCAATGGGAAAATTAAAAACTGTCAATGATGTTCATGTTTCTAAAACCACAGACAAAATTCTCACTAGCATTTATTTATAGGAAAACACAATGAATGATGTCTTCGCTTCATGTTTTGCTTGTCGCTATGTGTAACTTCGGTGGGAATTCCAGTGCAGCTGGCTGCTGGGGGGATGACTTAATGGCATCATCAGCTGAGGAGAAAACAAGCTGATTCCGTCTGCCGCAGAATGAACATTTCTGCAGCACTTGCCTAAGCTACACACTGCTTCTCTGAAACAAATTCTTAAATTCATGTTAAGCAACTTTGTAGCTGGAAATGGTACACTTTACACTTTGATTTATTTATTTTTAGGAAATGAGTCTACACAGTTTATTGTCAGATCATGACTCCTTACGGTACAAAGTCAAAACTGGTGTTGAATTCTCCCAAATGAGTTGTGAAAATTATGAGGGGGAATGGCTGAGCTAACACACTCACACTGCATAGCTTCATAGATTTACATGTTTATGTTTTATTTATTATAAATTTATTTAGCTGTACTGGTGTTGGAAAATTTTAGGAGGTCCATCCAAAACTCCGCTGCACAGAGTTGATCTAATGACCTCTTATTTTATTCATTTCCTGACTCCTTTAATATTTCCCTTAACACATTTCTTTTATAAGGACTGAAATCCTTTTCAGTCTTGAGGTTTTCACATATTCACTACGAATGTTCTGGAAACATTCGGGAATGCAGTGTTTATCAAGCTGCAGGAGCTTGCTGTAGAAACCTGCTCGCCCCAGAATGTCATGTGTATTGTAAGGAATGCATGTGTAGTCTCACAATTGTTGCTTTCTCCCAGAACTATAAATAACTCTGCTTAGGAATTCTTTTCAGCATCAGGCAGTCGGAGAGTAGACATGATGTACCAGTTCATGTGTCACAAAAATGTTAGGCTCAGTGAGATGACTCAGCTAGTGCAGGTCCCTGCCTCCAAGACTGACAGCCTAAGTTCGATCCCTGGGACCTACACATGGAAGGAGAAAACTGACTCCTGCAAGATGGCTCCTGAAGGCCACTCACACATGGTGGCATGTGAACACACATATACAACATACTACAACAAAGAATGTAAACATTTTTTTTTTTGCTTTTTGTTTGTTTGTTTTTGAGACAAGGTTTCTCTGTGTAGCTTTGCGCCTTTCCTGGAACTCACTTGGTAGCCCAGGCTGGCCTCGAACTCACAGAGATCCGCCTGCCTCTGCCTCCCGAGTGCTGGGATTAAAGGCGTGCGCCACCACCGCCCAGCGAATGTAAACATTTTTAAAAACTACACATCTTCTAGGGCCTTGATATAATTATCCTTCTACAAATGTTTTATACATCAGTGTGTAAGTTAGAAGCAAATATATTTTGACTTTAGTGGAGTTTGGGATTAGAATCCAGGTTAGGACTAGTGGAGAGGATATGCTCACAGGTAGGTGAGGGCCTCCTGTGACAAGAGCAGAAATAGCTCCCATGGAAGTGTTTGTGGCCTACCTCAGATTCTGTAAACAGAATTTGCATTACAGTCAAAAGTTCAGTGAGATAAAGCCTGCCTTCTGCACACCTACAGGTGAGTTTTCCACCTCACCTCCAGAAATGGAGTTGATCACCTGAATTGGTATTTGGTCTAGATAACTGTCTTCAGAATAAGGAACAAATTATGGGACCCTAGCTTAGTAGTTAACCTGTGCACTAGCTCTCTAATGTTAGTCTACTAGTTAAGTAACTAGCAATTTAGTTGGCTACTAACTGCTTCGGTTCCCCATTTAGAAAGTGGAATGAGACTGCCCTCCTGCCAGGCTCGCCTCCTGGAATTAACCGTCCTGACAGGAAGCGGGATCCACTAAAAGGAAACCTTTATCCTTTCACATAAGAACACTAGACAGATTCATTTCATTTCATAAATGAAACACAGCTCTCTTATTTATTTTATGTTTTATGTGTATGCTTTGCCTGCAAGTATCATTCTGCAGAGGACAGAAGAGGGTTTCACGTCCCCTGGAACTGTGAGCTGCCACATGTGTGCTGAGAATTGTACCTAGGTTCTCTGGTAGAGCAACCAGTGCTCTTGATCTAACACACTCCCTTGAAAAAAATGCTTTAAAAGGAAGTTAGGGTTCAGAACCTTTCCATTAACAGCTCTCTCTCTCTCTCTCTCTCTTTTACATTTTTGGTTTTTCAGACAGGCTCTTGGTATGCATTACAAGCTAGCCTAGAACTCATGATCCTCATGACTCCCAGATGCTGGAATTGCACACATGCCACCATGCCCAGCTGCCAAATGTGAATACCAATTTTGGTGGTTGAAATTAATGAGCAGCTTAATACTTCTGTCTATGGCTCGTCGAAGCCAAGTTAGTAACTAAATCCCAGGGTGTTGATGGTGAAAGAGCACAGTTTTTCCTAAGGTCCTGTCATTGATCAGTTCCTAAGGGGAGGGATGTCCGTCTAAGAGTTCCCCAAACCTATTATTTGTTCAGGGCATTTTCCTTGTGCAGTTTCTAACAACTCAAACAGATGGCCCAATTCTCAAATCTTTGAGCAGGTTAGTGGCTGGGATGACCCCAGGAAGGCATAACTTTGCAGTCAATCCTAGGTAGGGGGAGCGAACTCAGCAGAGTTCAGGTGGCATGGGAGATAAAAATGAGTTTCTAACCTAGGACAAAGAGAGTAGACTGTGGGGGGTTGTAAGCAGCTTCTGTCATTCTCCCAGACTCTGGCTTCCTGTCCCAACGCTGTTTGGACAGAGCAGCTGAGATGGCCTCTGATCCCAAAGCGGCTGTGGATAATTTTGCTCAGTGAGTCAGCACTGGGCCTTCGAATACGGCCAGAGTAGGAAGGATGCTGCTGTCATGATGGGGTTCCCACTTAGTTCCCCTAACAGGAAGCAGAGAACCACAAGCAGCACTCAGGATAGAAGAATGAGGGCCGCACAGAGCAGTAAATGCATCTGATAACTGCACTGTATTTTCTATTGAAATTTGGTTATCTTACATTTTTCTGGGGAAATAATATGATCTGCTGTCCAGTGAAAATTCCCAGAAGCCTGAGGGTATGCTTACAAACCTTTCCTATTACAAGATTTGCTGTGAAACAAATAAAAGAAATACATGGATACACAGAGGCATACAAATACAGAGAGTGTGTGTTAAAATCAACAAAACACACTTAACCCCCAAAAGCTAACTACCTCAAATATTTTTTTCATAGTCCTAAGCAGTTCCAGGCTAGTATAGTGATTCTAGATGGTAGTTACTTAACCAAAGCTTACTGAATTAAACTGAATTGGACCTTTGTTATTATTGATTGCAGCTCATATTTGGGGCTTTCTAATCAGTCCCACATGAAGTTTTAATTGTATTTCCTTCATGGAATTTCAGCCCCAGCAGATCTGACAGCCATCTTTCTGTAAAAGAACACAACGATATCCTTAATGTAACATGTAGCCACACCTGAGATTTCCTCTTGCCTTTTCAAGCAAGCAGGAATTCTGTGGCAATCATAAGGCCCTCCAGTGTCAGCATGTTTGAACCCAATGAGTTCCTGCATGGGATAAAGCTACAGTTAATACTCAGTTACCAAGTACTGGGAGATTGTGAGGCAAAGGCAAGCACACCATTTGAATTCTTGGCTCACAGAGCTGGAGACATCTGGCCTTTCTCGGATGTGTGCTTAGGAAGGGATTAAGTCTGGCTTCTAGGGGAAGGGTCAATCCCAAGGACTGGGCAAGTGGGCAACCGCATAGCAGAAGGCAAGTTCAGTGGCAGAGAACAGAGAGCTCTAGCCCACCAGAGCTTCCACAGGCAGGTGGAAAAGGTAGTCACCTTTTCTAAATCACAGCAGAGCTGATCTGGATAGAGTTCACCTGGCTTGAATGCCAAGGGATGTATTAATCCTCCCAGGACCACTGATGACTGCTTTATTCTCAGCTGTAAGGGTGATCTTGAGATGAGAAATACAGAGAAGGCAGATAGATACACATGTGATAGATTAGATAGCTGCATAGATATATAGATACACAGATGATAGATATAAATGATCGCATATTTATATATAATGCATGATTATATAATACACACATATATGTATATGTATACATATGTATGTATGTATATGTATATATATGAGACTATTTTAAATTAAACTGTAGGTTGCTCTAAGAGAGCTTATTCTTTAAAATTGTTGCAAGTTTTTATGTCCATGTGTTTGAGAACAGACATTGGAAAAATGGGTCCACCAAAAAATCATCTAACTGCTCTCAATAGACAGCAGCTTGCTGTCTGTAGTTAAAAGGAGGTAGAATTTAGATACAATTCTGTAGGGAATCCCAGGAATCCAGAGGAAGGAATGGTCTAACCTACAGGTTACCTGCCAAGCACAGCAGTCACATCAGATGATTGCATTGCATTTTGTATTACAATGTGTGTATTTGACATTATTTGTTTTAATTTTTGTGTATGTGTTCCTGTGTGTGCACATGTGTATGCTGGTATGTGGTGGAACAGAGATTGGCACTGGGATGGCTGATGTTTTGAGACAGGGTCTCTGTCTTTCACGCTGAGCCTCGAGCTCCCTGATTCAACTAGATTGGCTGGCCAGCCAGCTCCTGGGACCTGCCAGTCTGTCTAATCCAGCAGTGGAGTTACAGGTACCTGCCACCATGCCCAGCTTTTCACTGGCGTCTGATTTCCTGTTTGCCTCACCTTACCGCACAAAGGTCCTCATGCTTAAACAGCAAGTACTTGACCAGCTGATCCCCTATGCAGCAGCTCCCCCAGACCCCCTCCTCCCAGTTGTCCTCATAGTTGTTGTCCTAGTCATCATCCTCCCCCTCCCTCTCCTCCTCCTCCCTCTTTTCCTCCCCTCCCTCTCCTCCTCCTCCCTCTCCTCCTCCCTCTTTTCCTCCTCCTCCCTCTCCTCCTCCCCCTCCCTTCCCTCCTCCTCCCTCTCCTCCTCCCTCTTCTCCTCCTCCCTCCCCTCCTTCCCTTCCTTTCCTCCTCCCCCTCCCTTTCCCCCCTCTCTCCTCCCCCTCCCTTTTCTCCTATCCCTTCGTCTCTTCCCTCTCCCCCTCCTCCCTCTCCCCTCCTTCTCCTTCCTCCTCTTCTTTAATGCAGTTCTTTCCATAGGTAGAGAGAAAACATCCAAGCAAGAGTCCCCTTTGTGAACTCATTCTCTGGGTAGAACTTTAGGGTGATGCTTTATTGATATGAGGCTCATAGGATCAAGTAAAAGTAGTGACCAAAACAAAACCTGGGAATGGGAGTCTCAGATGTCCTCACAGGAAATGGCATCTCGATTCACTGTTCTAGCTTGGTTCATGTCCAACTCCTTATCGCAGAACATTACGCCAAAGAGAAAACAAACAAACAAACATACAAACCACGCACCTATTTTGAGAAGTACATATAAAGTGCTTCGTGATTTCTAAGATCTCTTTTAGTTTATCATTTCTGTGACTCAATGCCACTTCTTATTGTAATAAGTGTGGGTCTGTTTTTATATTGAATTGTTTATGAATTTTTATTATAGTTTTCCCCTTTAGGATTGAAAGCAAGCACAGTGCTGGGAAATAGGAGTAACAGTTTAGGTAGTACTGTTATCAAGATAAGTCAGCAAAGAAATCGGGAGGTGAAGTCCCAAGAACTGAGCTCAGGTCCAACTCTGCAAGTTACTTGCTCATTTCTTAAGCATTCTGCATTGGCTACATCACTTCTAGAGTGGGATTGCTGTGAGAATTAACTACATAGTGTTTGTCCCAGTGATGGGCTTACTTATTTCTTTCCTGGTCCTTATATTTTTGTGCTTTGCTTGGGTGCTTTGGTCATGCCTAGCTGGAATCCATTTTTAGTACAGCCACACTCACATGTTCGGGGCTCAGGAGTCTGTCTTCTGTGGCCACCTGAGGTCCAAGTCATCTTTCTAGCAGACACCCCCTCGAGTGGATGGCATCCTTTTAAAGACAGCTGGACAGAGACATCTTGAAAAAGAGATCCGGGTGAGGATGATTCAGAATTCCCGACCCACACAGAATTCCACGCAGCATTTCATTACCTGCTAACCTGACTCATCTGAGGTGAGACCATGGCTTTTTGTTAATTTACAAAGGAAGTTAACCAGGCTTCCTCCCAGACACATCTTGTGATAACATGGAGTTCAATTCTAGTACCCTTCCAGGAGTGATTTGAGTTACTATCTAAGAACTGGAAATGATCTCGAATAAAACAGGCCATAGGTTTGTGACTCATGCCATGGCAGAGAAAACCCATGAATCTATCTAGCACAAGTTGTTTGTAAAATCAGATTCATCCATTGGATTTAGCCAGACAAGAGAGCTCTAAATTTATATTTTCCTAAAATCACTAGAAGACATGACGTCATTGTGTTGACCTCACTGTGCAGAGACGTTCTGATGTCTTAAGATGAGAAACGATTGCCTTTTTCATTGCTCACGGATCAGTCAGTTTGCTTGCTTTGCTGGTATGTGTGCAGCATGGAGAGACAGACCCCGACCTGCAGACCTGGGTCTCAGGATGTATTTTCCTGTGTCTACGTGAACTTACACTTAGAGTACGGAATCAACAGAAAGCCCGTGAAGTTCATGGATGAACACTGGGGAAGATTTAAAAAAGAGAAGAAGAAGGAAAAGAAAAGGAAGAATGTGGTGTTTTGCTGGGCTGGTTAGAGGAGCTTCCTGTGGCCATTTGCAGTGGCAATGGCGCTTACCTCTGCATTGACTCTCTCATTAGAAGCATTTGTTCTGCTCTGTGGGAATGCCTTGACTCTGTGCTCTAAATTACCTTATTGCTCCAGGCAAAAAATCTTGCCAATGTGGAGAACCAAAAAATGTCTATAGGCTGTTCAAATTGCTTACTAAGGCCACATGGACAAAGATAAGTAAAATTCTGTGTTTTTGTATTGATTCTGAATTTGCTTTTTAGTCATTTGTGATCAGATCTTTTTACAAGTCATCTCTTGGCATCAATCATTGCCTCTGTTGTTCTGTGTTCAAGATTCTGGTGTGTGTGTGTAGGGGGGTAGATGTCATAGCTGCCCTGCCTACTTTTGGGATCACAAAATGCTAGTATCTCTGGTGTGATATACTTTTTTTTAGGTAAATAAGACAAAAGCTTGTTTTATTCCTTTAATGATCTTTCTTTGTGATAGGAACTATACTGTATTATATAACTGTCATTAAACACACACACACACACACACACACACACGCACACGCACACGCACACGCACACACAAACACTTATGTGTTATAATCTAGAAGAGAGACATTGAAAATACCAGGGTCAAGGAAGGTTATATAACAGAATTTTGGTACAGAAAGAAAGCAAAGAAAACAGGTACAAGTGGGCTGCCTTCGCCTGGGGTGGCTGCCAGCCTGGACGTACGTACTGTCCTGTGCCATTGGCTGCTAGTTTCACCTGTCCTTCTGCCATGGTTTCTCCTGAGCTTGTGGACAGGTAATGTGCCCATCTGGATTTGAATCTCAGCCCCTCCTCTTCCTCACCTGCCCAAGATGGCCACAGGGAGCTTGTGGGTCCTTTCAGAAGTTTTGTGTATAAATATTTCCCACGTAATTAGGATTACAATCTCCTCTTTGGTTTTACTACTCATGGACTGACTGTCAGTGAAAGTAGAGCAGCATGTAGCTCCACTTACTGAGCATGTTCAAGGCCACCTTGGATTCCTACCCCAGCACCACACAAAAGAGGAGAAAAAATAAACTAGAAGATCTGAGAACTCAGAGAACAATGTGATGTTTTATTGTTTTAAATGCTATAAAGTTATAGTTTTTAGAATGCTATGCAGTTATCTGTCCATGGATAAGTGAAAAAAGGAAGTGAACTAAAGGAGTGGCCAGAGCCTTGTTTCTGAAAAGTGTTAGCACTATATTATATAATTGCAATAATAACAACAACAACAACAAAGGAGAGGAAAAAGATGCTTACACTCCAAATCAACATTTGAAGTTGCCCTAAATACTAACTTGACTCAGGCTGCTGGTTTAGGGATATAACAGTTTGTACTTAGGAACAAATAAATGCCCACAGAATAAGGAATTATAGAAAAACATTAACTTTTCAGGGGGGAAATGAGCAAAATTTGAAAATAAATGGTTTTGTAGATTTGTATTAAGTAAAGAGTAATATTTAAAGAAAAATGACCTTTTCAATTGTTCTCCCTAAAGGGTTCTCACACTTAAGACTTTCAAGTTCACGCCTTGAAGTACTACATTTTGGTTCTTGCCAGTGAAGGCATGTTACCTGAGCCTGGAGATATACATTCCAAACAATCCCTTCCTCTAGTCAGTAAAAAGAACTGGACTGTTGATCTCTGACCTGCCTTCTGTCCCCTGCAGAAGAGCTATGATTAGCAGGTTGAAGAATTTTTTTTTTCTGGGTATCAGCATGTATGGATGCATTTTATTGATACTGGGGGTGAAGTTACCTGTTTTAGATGACCTCCTTCTCCCAACATTATCCTCCAGGACATTTAATGGAGAATTAACCAGCACGATCCTCTGTCAGATGTTGTTGGTCCTCAGTGTGCTTACTGCCAAGCAAACTCCCCAACACCTGGCACGCACCTGTGCTTCTACAGAGCATCGGCCTTCTGCCTGTGTTTGGCACCCGGTGACGGTTACTCTGCAGATGTTCAGGGTCAATGTGGTATTTTCCTCTCCTTTTCAACCCTCAGGAGTCAGTTTCTCAGACAAAGGAAGTGGTGAGGCTAACAGAAGTCACAGCATGGCCCTGAAGTAAAAGTTAAGTGTAATGGGTATGGTGAGCCTGTTTATCAAGTATTTGCAAAAGGCAGTGTTATTAAAATATTCTAACAGGGAAATTCAAAGACAGTGCTTAATTTTTGCTAATGAGATGTTAAATCTTATTTCATGACCTGAAGCAAAGGAACAACTCAAATAATCTTATTTATTTTTCCCACTTAGCTAAGCTGAAGAAATACAGAGCTGTAGAAATATTCATTAAGGGTAAATAGATTTATTTTCTCCAATATACTTAATAAGATATACAGATAACACATTGCTTCAAAATTTTTTATTTGTCTGTTTCATCTTGGCTAACACTACTCACATAAGCATCAACCCAATATGAGGAGGTTGGTTTAATTTTAAAGTAAAGAAACTCTTTTTGAAGGGAGAAGAGAAAAAACAATAGATATACATAAACCAATAAACACATATATGTTGATATCTACACACACGTGTAGATATGTAAATTGCATATAAACTACAAAGTAGAATTTATTTATATACATGTTTAAATTTTAAGTTTCATTATGTTATGGACATATTAATCTCTGCTATTCTAGAGTCTGTGGTATAGAGCTTACTGATTTTCGGTTCCTTTTGCATTTATTTATGTGATGACTAATGAATAATAGCCCATTAAGAGGAAGGTCACAGAACAGAATCAAGGAGGGTAGAGAGTTCGCATGTTCCAAATCCTCAGCCCAGTAAAGTGGAAAACCAAACAGAAGGTGGGAAATTTCACACAGCAGCTTCGGGATATGCCCACATGCCATGCTTGATTTTTCGTCCCCAACCCCAGTGACCAACGTGAATACTGTTCTGTCTTTTATGCTCACTGCTGACGTGGGGGCATAGTTTAGCCCCTGTGAGCTATGCTTTTCCTTAAGTAAGTCCTAGTGCAATGGACCCACGTGTGTTTCCTTACGTTGTCTCCAGGGGAAAACTCGGAGTGTGTTTCCTTACGTTGTCTCCAGGGGAAAACTCGGACTGCAACACTTCGTCTTTTGTCACACTCACAAGAGTTCTTGCCAGAAGCGGTGTTTCTCGAACCTGCATAGACGTCAGCAGACACAAGGGGCTTTATAAAATACAGGGCATTCTATCTCAGTAGGTTGGGTGGGACTCAGAGCTGGGCTTCTAACAGGATCCTGAAGGATATCCAGGAATTACAAGTTGAGAACAAGTTATTTAAGACTTGAAGTTTCTTCACAGAATGCAGAGTTTGAATATTCCATGGAATCCTATAACTTCAGGGGCTGAAAACTTAAAGAATTAATGTAAAAACCTCAGAAACAGACCAGCTTCTAGCCTGGCATGGTAGCTCATGCCTGCAAACCCAGGAACATTCAAGAGACACTTTCCAAAGGAAGCTAATGCCCTTGTGAAATAACTGTATATGAAGCCACTGGGATCGCTAGAAATCCCTAGAAGGTAGGGTCTCTGGAAGGGTTTGAAGTCCATTGTAACCAAAGCTGTAATTACGGAATGGGTACACACAACTGCTGAATGGATGCATGCAGTTTTCTCGGTGAAGCACAGGCTGTGGCTAAGCCGTATGCAGTGCTACCCAGGTGAGATAGGAACTCAGGGTTCCTATTTTCAGATGAGCAAGTTGAGGCACAGAGGACAACTGCTAAGTCAGAGTTGGAGTTAGGCTTCCAGTCCTGGATGTCTCACTTGAGGTTTGAAATTGACATACAACACATGTTCTCTGCATTCTTCTCCTGCGACTTAAGCCTGATATCCTTGTTAATGCTCCCTTCCAGTTCCCACACAGTCCATCAGATCCGATGGCACCTGTAAGCCCTTGTCCAGAACTGACCTTATTGACACCTGGGGAGAATTTTCAGACACTCTTGTTTGAACCTATCACACAGGAAGCTGGTGGTCAAAGTGGATCTGTCCGTGCATGCACCTGTGTAGCCACAGCTACAGCTGTGACAGAAGGAAACACCCAGTAATGAGGGGCCTCCAAGGTGGAGGAGCAGACGCTACAGGATATCCTGGGATGCTCTGTCTTGTATAACCAGCAGGGCACTCTCTGCCAGCCACAGCAGATGCACCATGACAGAGTAAAGAGTGCATCCTAGAGGAAGCTGGGCAAGAGACCTGTGAGGCTGCGTCTTCCACTTCACAATTAGTGATCAGGTGGGACCTGAAGACATGAGACAAGAAGGCCCAGCTCTTCACTCCCTCTGACACATCTGGTGGAACAGCTAGAAGGAAATGAGGCAGCTATCCAGATGTTAGTGTCAGACAGTTTCTTTAGGCTCAAAGCAAACCAGTGGTTTCTCTTACGGTCCCACAGAAGCCTGTTCATCAGACACAGCTTCGGTCAACCCAATCCTTGGGGATGGCTATGGACTGAGGTCAGCTCCATCTTAGGGTCTAACTCTTCAAAGAATTGTCAAGCTTGGTGATCAAGGTAAGACATGTTGAACCTTAGAAAATCTTCCCCTAAACATGGTTGCGTTTCAACCTAGAGGCTCTGCATGCGTTTAATAGTAGCAGGTGTTTGTGACTGACAGCTTCTTATTGTTAGCCCTTCTACAGGAGACACAGATGTGTGCTTCAGGTGTGTGTGAGAGAGAGCCTCACTCGTAGAAGCAATTGTGTGTCTCTTTGGGTTGCAGAAAAGACACTGGTTAATAAGATAAGATGCATTGTGAGGTGGCTTCCTCTTTCTGCAGTACGTAATGATGGCTGTGTGTGTGACCATTGCATTCATTTTGAGAAAACACAACCCAGGTGTGTACATGGAAGGAGGTGGTAGAAAGCAGTGGACAGAGCATGGGTTTCCAGACCACAGTGGGTGATGTCAGTTTCTTTTGACCTTGGACAAGGACTCTTACTTTGTAATCTCAACGACTCCTTCCTTTTCTCTCCTTTCCCTACCTCCATTTCTCCCTCACCTCCCTCACTCCCTTCTCCTCCTTTCTGATTTCTTCTTCCTACCCTCTCTACACATTTCTTTCCTTTCTACCCCTTTCTTTGTCTTAAATTTCATTCATTCATTCATTCACACATTAACCAATTAATTGATCTGTGTGTGGCATAACCTATGCATGCCATGCGTCATGAGGAGGTCAGAGGATAATTCTCAGGAGTCAGTTCTGTCCTTCCCCCATGTGCTTCCTCAGGATGGAACATGGATCATTGGGCTTGGCCACAAGCATCTCCACCCATTGAGTCATCCGGTCAGCCCTCTTTTTGTTTTCTTTTTTTTTTCCTTGCTCTTTTTCCATTTTCCTTTCTTTATTATGTATAAGTAAGTTGTACCAAGCACTAAAAACATCATATATAAAATGATCCTTTGGGCACTTGGCACATGAAATATAAATGAAGCCACAATAGCTGTTATTTTTACAGGATGTGTAAAGGCTTCTGTGCTGAAGGTGAAGCAAATATGAACAATTATGGGGGTTGTGATCACCACCATCGAAACACTGACCTGACACTGTGGTTCACTTTGTTACGGATGTACAGCATCCTTTTCTCTTATGTAGGAAGAATGGACCTAGGTTTCTTTTCCTTAGAGCAAGCACATCAATGAGTCTGATGAGGAACAGAAGTGACCTAGTCGAGCTTAATTCCAAGACTTCCATAGAGGTAAACACATATCTATCTCTGAAGGCTGAGAGCATCTAAAATGTGGTCTGGTTTGAAACCACCCTTGACTGTGACTCTAGTATGCACTGCTCATGTGTTCTGTGCTGATGTTCAGGACTCTGCAAATGTTGGTCGCAGTGTACGTGCTGAGAGAATACCCAGCCAATCTTCTGCAGCTGGGAAGAGCAATTAGCAGCTTCGTGAATTAGGGTCTTGTTGATGCTGCTGTCCAAGATAATCATCTGTTTGTTTTCACTAAGATGCTCTGCCTTCATCAGCAGCATCCAGCCTCATAGTTTAATGATAAGGCCTTTGAATCTCACAATAGTGTTTGGATTTCACGGTGGGAACCCCAACATAGCTGGCATTTTCTCTTGATGACTCTGGAAATCAACACACAATGTGCACATATATCTTCCATCAATTTGCCTTCATCTCAAACAGAAAAGGAAACATGCTGAGATCTACAGCAAAAACTCTTTCGGACACATCCGTTAAAAACAAATCCTTCATTTGGAATCCTGGCACACACACACACACACACACACACACACACACACACACACGCACACGCACACGCAACACACACTGCACACACACACATACTTGGGCACACGTATGTGAATCAAAACCCTATGACTCACAACCTTAGCATAGGTTAACATACTCTCTCTCTCATTCTGTGGTCCGACTCCCTCTATATCCATCTGTGGTTTCTATTTACTTCATTGTAAATACCCAGCTGGGGATGTAGCTCAGTTGGTAGATGCCATGAAAGAATCCCCGCTCTGGGATCTACCCCAAGCACCCAATAAACAGGGCACGGCAGTCCCAGAACTTGGGAGATGGAGGTAGGATGATCCAAAATACTACATCAACCTCAACCTCGGGTTTAAAGCTGTTATGGGATATGTGAAACTGGTTTTTGTTTTTGTTTTTTTTTGGGGGGGGTTGTTTGTTTGTTTTTTGTTTTTTTTTAAGTGAGTGAGAGAGAGAGAAAGCAGAGATGCAAATTAAAACATAATTAGGTAACAGCCAATCTTCATGGCATGTTCACAGGCACACCTAACTGAAGCACAGTGACCTACACATGCATTTGCTCAGGGTCCCTCTGGTTTCTCACAGTTTTCAGAACAGAACTAATCTGGTCAGAAGAGGCTCTTAGTCTTGATCAGAATTGTTATTTTCTCAGGGACTGAACACCAGTCTTTAAAGACAAAAGTCACACCTAGTCACTTAATCAGTATTTATTGATGAGACTTAGCAGGACTTATTTGGGGAAATTTGAGTGTAGTAAAGGATTTCTTTTGTGAGTGGGTCCACACATGCCTGAAATATATTTCATGCTTCCAATTCTATTCTTCAGTCACAGCATCAAGCTCTGATTAGTTTATCTCTTTAAACTCCGTCTTACTATGTGACAGCAAAAATTACAAATAGCCAAAAGGTAAACAAATACAAAACCTTAATTTTTAGAAACATTAATTTCCTATTAGAGTCCAGATTCTTCTTAGGTCCTTGGCACCTAAGAAGATATAAGAAAGCCTGGTTACTGGCCTTGGGAAGACTGTGACCTCCCCGATGACTCTAGAACCCTGTCTCTGAAGTGAAGTAGAAATATGAAGCTTGGTAGAGACATTAGGGTGAACCCAGGGACAGGCAGGGAATTTGTTCCGGAGGTGACTCCTGAGTCACTCTGTGGGTTAGCATAGGTTCAGAACAGCCATCTGTCACAAACAGTGGGATTGAGTTATTAGAGAAGGGCGAACTGGAGGTTGGAGATGGATGGAGTACAGTTCTACCTGGCACAGAGACTCGGTGCTTTTCCCCAAAGGCTGTACCCTCCAGGGGCAGCTCAGTCAGGACACTCTGGGGGACAGGGGACATGGTGGGGGGGGGGAGCACAATGACGTCTGTGTATATAGAGACTCACTCATGCAAGGTCTTGTAATAAAGCAAGATTGCTTTATGACAGGTGTGTATTGCTCCATCTGCTGGCACAGGAAAGCAAGAGACTCATTGCCTGGAGCAGAACAGAGTTCCTGCCGGGACAGGCCTTCCTGGCTTCATTCTCCCAGACTCGGGCTCTGGACCTTCTTCCCTAAACACAGTCTTTTCAGAGATATTTTCAGAGGCGATCGTGATGCATCGCTCCCACATGAACAAAGATTCTGTGAAACATTTGCACGGAACTGGTTGTTTTCATTTTCTCCAGGGGACACGGGACACTAGTCAATTCGCACCTCTGAAAAAGGAGCATGGTGACATCTGTAACAGGTGGCAGGTCACCAGAGGACCTCCTGCTCTTGGCTTCACCTTGCTGCTGGCATAGTCTTTCTGGAAGCCAGCAGCCTGAGCTCTGACTGATCTCTCCCACAGACCCTAAGTTGCAGTGTCAGCTCTGACCTCCTTTTTTCTCTTTAAAGCCATCTCAGACACTGCATGCAGCCTGTGCCCTCACCACAGGACGGCCACACCATCTCTAAAGAAAGGGCTGGGGCAGGAGAGTCACACTTGGACTAGGTGTAGGGGGTAGGAGGATGGACACCACCGACTATTCAGCACAGGTCACACCATTTTCAAATTCTCTTTCTTGGTGGGATTCCAAAAAAGAGTTACTAACCCCCGACTAAGGATGCTGAGTAAACTGTTCATGCTATTAGATGTAAGAGAGATTTTGTTTTTGTTTATTTGAATCATGGATTAGTCTGTTTGTCTGTTTTCCTTGAATGTTAGTAACTGTGTGTATGTGTATGTGTGTGTGTGTGTGTGTGTGTGTGTGTGTGTGTATTAAGGATTTATTTATAATTTTTTTCTATAATACTTATTAAAAACAAAATTAGTATGAGCAAAGTTGTGTAATTGTTTTAAGCTGATTTTATTTTTGAAAAATGACTCATTTTTTTTAATGTGTATAAGTACTTTGCCTGCATGTACACATGTGTACATGTATGTGCCTAGTGCCTCGGGTGGCCAGAAGAGGACATTAGAATTCTCTGGAACTGGAGTTACAGAGAGTTGTGAGTTGCCATGTGAGTGCAGAGAAGCAAACCCAGTGCTCTTAACCACTGAGCCATCTCTTCAGTCCCGAGTGCAAATTTCTTAAAGAAAGCATACTCCTTACAACTTGTGGGACACCCACTAGGAGCTGATTTCACAGCCACTTTTCACTGCTCCCCATATTATTGGAGTCTATCTACATACATACCAATGGGCACACGGAGTGCCCTAACAGTTAAAGCCAAGTCCTTCTCAATCCAGTCTAAATGTGAACCTTCTCGGCCTTGTAAAATACCAAATACTGCCTCCGACTTATTTTTCTGTGAGTTCTTTGCCATGTTCAGGACATAAGTCATTGAACTGTGGGGCTGAGCAAGATGACTAAACTGGGTGCTAAAGCTTCCACACCCCTAGGGGGAGCCACACAGAGAAGGGTAGCAATGAGTGGTAAAACACAAATGTGGAGAGAGAAAGAGACTCCAGGCCCTTAGCAACAGTGTCATGATCTGAATGTCAGTTCTGCTCAGCACCCAGGAACATGGCATAGTAGATGCTATTAGAGTTACTTAGGCCATTTCTCCTGGGGAAATCTGGAGTGGTTCTGTGCATATTTTTCATGGAATACTGAAACTTGGAAATGCAGACAGAATAGAGGGAAAAGTAATACATTAATGTCAAATTATCCATTACATATTTTTTAAAAAATCAACAATATTCAACTCTATGTTTGTATACCCTGTTTTTTCCTGGTAATAACACTGGTGTCTCCAGAGAAAGGGTGCTTTGAACTTGTCAGACTTTTGTTGGGAAAGGTATTGGGCCTGGCAGTATTTGGGTGGACTCAATAGAATGGAAAATTAAAGCTCTAGAGAGACTAAATGAAATAATTCTATAAGCCAATGATCATTTAGAGCAGTGGTTCTCAACATGTGGGTTGCAATCTCTTTTGCAAATCTCTACCTCCAAAAATATTTACATTACAAATCAGAACATTAGGGAAATTACAGTTACAAAGTAGCAATGAAAATAATTTTATGATTGGGGTCATCACAGCATGAGGAACTGTATTAAAGCATTGCAGCGATAGGAAGGTTGAGAATCACTGCTTTGGAGTATTGATGGTTCTTCTTAAATGTTGACTTGGTTTAGAATCACCTGAGAGATTGAGAGAGCCCTTTGGTTGTGTCTGTAGGAACATTTATTAACTGAGAGACAAAGACTGTCCTGCATGTAGGTGATATACCATCCATGAACTGGGGAGATCAGAGTGAACAGAAAAATAAAAAAATGAGAAAGCTAGCTAACTGTGGGAACTCTCTTCTCTCTGCTTCCTGGGCAGACATGTGGTGAACTGAGCAAGGCTGCCACACTCTCTCTGCCAGGAAGAACTGAGCTCACCAAAACTGTGAGCTGAAATATACCTTTCTTCTGTAAGTGCTGTTTGTGTGGGAACCTCTGACCACAGTGATAATGTTAACTGCCATGCTCCCCAAAAGGCACTAACTCATGTCATTCTTATTCCTCTCAATCTTAGGGTCCTGTTATGTTTTTAATGGAGTATTATCTGCTGGCAGTTTGGAATTGGGAGTGTAATTTTTGAGACCTCTGATAAAGCAGGGTTTAAATTTATAGTTAGGGGATTAAATACCCTCTGAATGTTAAGGTGAAAACAAAACAAAACACACACACACACACACACACACACACACACACAAAAAAAAAAAAAAAAAACCAGAATAACTTTGCATATGTAGATAAGAATTCATACCATTGAAGGAAACCACATTTTCTATGTGTTTGCTTGTTAGTTTGTTTAGAATTAAATATGTGGTCGCCTGAGAACCAATAACCAGAAATTATAACAGGCAAACAGGAGCCTTCAGTGTTCCTTTTGGGACCCTTATGGACAGTGTACAATTCCTGCATTTTATAAGTACTGAAGAGTCTTTGGAAGGGTGTTTTGAGTGACCATAGATAGGGTCTTTGGAGCAGGTTCTGAAATGGAGTTCAGTGTGCAGTTGTTTACCAAGGAACATTCTGGAGATAAACATGGTCAAGGGGCTGAGAGGAGAACGAGCGGGAAAGAGTGAAAGGGCGAGCTGCAGTTAATACGAAGAACATGACCTCTTCCAGGCCCACAAGAGGATATGGCGCTAAAATGGCCTCTGGACTGTGGGTTCCCAGTCTCTGGTACTCACTGCTGGATTAGTTATTTTTCTCATTGCTACAACAGCAACTTAAGGAAGGAAGGATTCAGTTGGTTCACTGTTGAAGGTGTAGTCCATCCAGGCAGAGAAGGTGTGGTGGCAGGCTCAGGAGACAGCTGACTTCACTACATCCATAGTCAGGAAGCAGAGAGAGATGGCTGCCATGTTCAGCATCATTTTCTGCCTTTAATTCGGGCCAAGACTCCAGTCCATGGGACGGAACTGCTAACATTCAGGATGGGTCTTCCCCAGTCAGGCAAACCTTTGTGAAAAGCCTCTCACAGAGGTGTCTCCTAGGTGATTCTCAACCCAATCAAGCTGACAACAGAGGAAAAGTTGGCTTGTGGTGAGCTGACTCAGCGTTGGAGAGGCTCTTTCAACAGACACAACTCAGGAAAGAGCTGCTGTGCAAGTTCCCACACAAACAACCTGGGCAGTTGAACCCCCAGAACCAAGTAAGGAAGAGTAGGCACTGTGGTATGCATTTGGAATCCAGCACTGGGCTGGTGGAGACAGGCATGTCATTGGGACTCACTGGCCAGCCGACCTAGCCTGATTGACAAGCTCCAGTTAGTGACCTTGTCTCAAAAAAAAAAAAAAAAAAAAAAAGTGAACAGCACCTGAAGAATGAAACTCAAGGCTGACCTCTGATCTCCACATACGATCACACATGTACAAACATGTACTCACATATGTAGTCACACATACATTCACTCACATGCACATACACACACAGGG
This sequence comes from Peromyscus leucopus, assembly GCF_004664715.2. Lineage (NCBI taxonomy): Eukaryota > Metazoa > Chordata > Mammalia > Rodentia > Cricetidae > Peromyscus > Peromyscus leucopus. Next base: position 100,556,986 of record NC_051069.1, on the reverse strand, counting down.
GCACACACAAGGGCACACATGATCACACATCTAGGGACACTTGTCCTAGAAGGGAGATTTGTGTCTCTGACCTGAACTCCACCAGAAAGGTGAAAACCAACACCAGGTGTTTAGTGACATCTGAGCACAAACATATCTCAAGCCAGTGTTAAGCAGCACTTCCTTTCCATGGTTACTAGGAAGAAGAGCCTTGACTGGGGAATGGCAGGTTTCCAGAGCACCTGTCTATGAGAGGTCCGCAAGACTCTCACACTTCCCCCAGCATACTCACTCACCTACAGAACAGGGCCTCCCACCTGGCCTGCAACTCAGCATGGAGTATGCATCTCCATAATTTAATCTCAAAGATTAAATTTTAGACATCAAACCTTTTATTGTGGAAAATGTCAGCACATGCACAAAATAGGATTATCTATTCTGAATGTCTGTATGCACACAAGACTATCAGTATTTTGCCTCTCTCTGTTCTAGACCTATTTTTAACAGCACCAAGCATAGCCACCATGTTGCTGGCTGAATGACACACAGGGTGTGGTTTCAGAGCAAGGAGAAAATTGCCAGTGTCTGAAATCAGGCATGGCTCTTAGGCGCGATGACCTGAGTAAGGGTAAAGGTGTAGGAGCCATGTTTCTAAGCATTGGGAAGTCTACCACACAGCCCTTGGACAGGGCAATCTGTCTGCTTTTATTTTCAAGGTTCAGGCTCTACAGGAGCCCTGGGGAGTGGATCTGACTCTGACACTTGAGGCTGCCTCAATGTCCTGCGGCCCCCAAGACATCATGCTCTGAGTCTTAGAGTGCACAAAGGCACAAGACGCCCTGTGTGTTTTATTTTGTCTGTGTGTGCATGTGTTCTTGTCTGTGCATGTGCATGTGTGTGTGGTATGTGTGTGAAGGCCAGAGGCAAACTTTGGGTGTCCTTCCTAGGAAACTGTCAACCCTTTTTTATAAACAGTCTTTCTCACTGACGAATAAGTCACTGACTAGGATAGACTGACTGACCAGCCAGCATAAGGCATCTGCGTGTCAGACACCCAGCAGAAGGATTTCAAGACCGTGTTGCCATGCCTACCTTTTTACATGGCTGCTAGGGATGAATTCAGGTCCCCACCATTGCAAGGCAAGCTTTTTACCAACTGAGCTATTTCCCCAGTCTCGTGTGTGTGTGTGTGTGTGTGTGTGTGTGTGTGTGTGTGTGTGTGTGATTGTGCTGCATAGTAGAGAGACCTCCTTTTGGAAACAGATGAACCTAAAAGTGACTTGATCAGCCCCCTATGTTTCTGGCAGATTTTCAGCCCAGCACAAAACCAAAATGAAAATTTCTGCTAGGGAAAGGAGTGCAGTGTGTTATGGAAAAGCCGCAGGGAATATTGAGAGCAGTGTTTGGAATCTCACGTGAGCCTTAGCACTTGAACACATAGTTCTGATTCCCCACAATTCACATCCACAGATGTTTGGCCAAAGTGTTCGAGATGACCTCCCATGCCCAGCTCTGTCCTCACTGTGAAGGGCCCAGGCATGCCTCTGAGGGAACCAGCAGCTGCTGTACCCACGAAAAGGGAACAGGCTGCTGCTGGTTGGTCGCCTCTAGAGCAGGTGGCCTGGGGCAGGGGGCAAGGCTGTTGCATTTCCTCTTTAAGGTGGGAGCTCAGCTGCTTCCTTGGTCATGTGCCCCAGTGAGTGCCTGGAGGAGGCAGGAGGCCAGGAGTACAGCTGAGGCTCAGCAGCCAGCCCCAGCAGCTGCTTCTCTGTTCTCTGAGCAGCGGAAGCAGCTCCAGGCCTTCATGTGGCCTGATCTGGCATTTGGGGAGGGGCAGCAGAGGAGTGTCACTTGAATACTATGACTTAAGCGACTTAACCCAGCTGTTCTGTGTGTGTGTGTGTGTGTGTGTGTGTGTGTGTGTGTGTGTGTGCAGCTTAGGTGACACTTCTCAATATTCAAATTCTTGAGAAATTTCTGACAGTGAAAAACAGAAAGGACATCCAGGCTGGTGGAGGCCAATGAATCTGCACATCCTAAAAAGATGCTTATGAAGAAGAAACGAGTCTTCCATCCTAACCCAGAACATGTGAGTTTAACACACACACACACACAGATTAGCTTCTGTTTGTCTGTCTCCATACAAGCAAAAGCAACTTGGGAAAAAGCTGGGCAATCAGTAATGAAGAAGAGACTGTGACTCTGGACAATGATACTGCTTTTTTTTTTTTCTTTTAAGAAAAATATGATTGTGTGTTATGGGCAGTGGGCATGGCAAGGCAGATGTGTAGAGACCAGAGTGAAGTTTGTAGAGATAGTTGTTTCCTTACACCTTCATGTGAACTCTGAAAATCAAATACAGGTTGCCAGGTTTGCCTGACCAGCACCTTTAGCCACTGACCTGGTCTCAAGGGCCAACACCACTGGTTTTTTTAAATATATATATATATATATATATATATATATATTATATATATATTATATTTTATAATTAACTTGATTTCACATATCAGCCATAGATTCCCCTGTCCTCTCTCCTCCCACCCGCCAGCCCTCTCCCCCAGTCCACCCCCCCATTCCCACCTCCTCCAAGGCAAGGTCTCTCCTGGGGGGTCAGCCTCAGCCTGGTAGACTCAGCCAAGGCAGGTCCAGTCCCCTCCTCCCTACACCAAAGCTGAGCAAAGTGTCCTAGCATAGGCCCCAGTCTCCAAAAAGCCAGCCCATGCACCAAGAACAGGTCCCGGTCCCACTGCCTGGGGGCCTCCCAAACAGTTCAAGCTCATCAATTGTCTCACTTATCCAGGGGGCCTGGTCCAGTTCCATGGGGGCTCCTCAGCCATTGGTTCACAGCTCATGCCTTTCCACTAGTTTGGCTAGTTGTCCCTGTGCTTCTTCCAATCATGGTCTCAACTTCTCTCGCTCATACAATCCCTGCTCTCTCTCAACAATTGGGCTCCTGGAACTCCACCTGGGGCTCGGCCTTGGATTTCTGCATCCGCTTCCATCAGACACTGGATGAGAGTTCTATCATGACAGCCAGGGTGTTCGGCCATCCGATCACCAGAGCAGGTCAGCTCAGGCACTCTCTCGACCGTTGCCAGTAGTCCACAGTGGAGGTATCTTTGTGGATTTCTGGGGACCTCTCTAGCACTCCACTTCTTCCTATTCCCCTGGGGTCTTCATTCATCATGGTATCTCCCTCCCTGTTCTCCCACTCTGCTCCTGATCCAGCTGGTTGTGAAAGAGTCCTTCGACCCCAAAGGGGTTGTGACCCACATGTTGAAAAACCACTGCTCTAGAAGAAGAGTGATGGGAAAGGGGAGAGGACCATACGTCAGCACTGCAGAGAGAGGCTGGACTGCCTGTATGGTCAGAAGAAGGGCCGGCCATTGTATAGGTTTAGTTATTTTAAATCATTTAACTGCTGTACACAGTATTAACTTTCATCATGGCATGAAACTAACAAAATATGTTTTCATTCATTCTCAACCCTCCCCTTCTCTGCCAGACTCCCCCTCCTTTGTACACCTCTGTTTTCCCTAGTCTCCTTCCTCCTTTCTGTCACTCGTGTCCCTTTGCACAATCCCCCCTGTTCTCAGCACCTTTTCTTCAGCGTCTCATTTGCATACATACATAGAAGCCTTCCTTGCTGGCTTCATCAGGTTGCTGGAGTGGTTCTGGGTCTGGGGTTTTCCCATAAGTCATAAGGTTGGCATTTTCCTCATGTAAGATACAGATCAGTCAGCAAGTGTGTCCTTGGAGATGTCATGCCTCTGCCCTGCACCTGGTGGGGTTTATCTTTGTGATAGGGACGGAGACAGCGAGCAGCATTCCAGCATTCCTGTGATGGTGCATTCCACACATTATTAATGAGAAAGGATTTTCCTGTAGTGAGGAACAGCCTATGACTGAAGGGCTGGAGGACCCATTGTCTTTTGTCCCTGTTAGGGTTTGTGTCCATTTCAATAACGAGGTAGTCACTCTTTTATGTGTAATTATGAAGCCTTACATTAAAATGTATATAAGTGCATGTGTACATGTGTGCTCATGCACTGTGTGCCACGATACATATGGAGGTCAGAGGGCTTGCAGATTTGACCCTTTTCCTTCCAGATCTTCAGACTTAGCTACAAGCTCCTTTACCCACTGAGCCATCTCACTGTCTCCAAAAAGTTGCTTTTAAAATTAAAGAAACTAAAGTAAATGGCAAGCTCCAGGCAAAGATCCCATTCATGGGTGTCTACAAACCTCTACAGACTCAACATACAGTCTTAGACACACTTCCACATATTGTTTCCACTCAGCAACAGTCAATACATCTTTGGACACCATGACTTAAAGTTGATTTATGTGGTATCTACCTCATTTGGAGAGAAAGGGTTACATTAAACGTCTGAGATTCCCTCTGCCTTTTGTTGGAGATGACTCCACAAGTCCACAGGTCCATCCCCCAGTTAGAAATGCTTCTGTCAAGGAAGAGGTGTTTAATCCTCCCAACCCATCTTCCTAGAATTAATACAACTTGAAGAGACTCCTAGAGGCTGTATTCTAGCCATGCTTGTGATGTCTACCCCCACCAAAGTCCTTAGCTTCGGGTGGTTACAGGTGCCATGTGTCTCTTTCTTCTAAACATGCCCCCATGTGCACTCCTAGGAGCTTGTTTTTCTCTGCAGTTCTTACATCTGTGTCTTACAGAAGGAAGTCAACTTAAAAGATTCAGATCACTGGCCAGTCACACTCATAGCAGCTCTCCTTGCCTTTTTCTTCAGTGTACGTGCATCGTTCTCGTTTGGATATTCATTCTAAGCACAAAAACATATTTATGTTAATTTAAGTGATTATTTAATAACTATGAATATTCTTTGGGCATTTCATTAAATAACTCAGTTTGTGTATAAGGCGTTTTCCTTTAACAATTATTTAAAACATTGCTTTCTATTAACAAAATTTCTTTTCTTGAACATTTGATTACATGCACTTATATTTCACTTTAGCTCTATTAATGCTTTTTTAGGTTGTGCTCAATTTATTTCTCTTCTTTGTTTTGTGGGGTGTGTATGTGTGTTTATCTGTGTGCACACTGGTGTGTATGAGCACAGGCACAGGGAATACAATTGTGCACCATCACACCTGGACTATTTTCATGGAATCTGGGGCTTGCAAGCCAAGCACTCTAACAACTAACTGTTACTACTTAACTTTATTCCTATGTCAAGTATCAAATTGCACAAAATAAAGCCAGTGTATTTACTGATGTGGTTTTGGTGGTGATAATGACAATTGGTTTGGAAATAAGATGGCAATGGATCATCTATGGTTAAACTTCATAATCTCATCGAGAACTTTACCTGTTAATTCATTTAGTAACTTAACCAGCCATTACTGAAGGTCAGGTACTCTATTATCTGCTTCAGAACAACAATATTAAGAGTAGTCTTTGCTTTAAAAATGACTTTATGGCTGGTTGTGGTGGCTTATTCTATAATTCCAGCATAGGTGGGAGTTTGAGGCCAGCCTGGGCCACATAGTGAGTTCTAGGCCAGCTTAGGCTACATAGTGAGTTCCAGGACAGCCTGGGCTACATAGTGTCTCAAAAATCAGCCCATCAGCCAAGCAATCAATCAGCATGGAATAATTATTTGAAAATAGCCTAAGTCATCCTGAACAAACAGCAAAGGAGTTTGCTATGGTTGTTGGAAGTTGGGCTCCAACTGTGGTGGGCTCTGCTTTCAGCCTCCTGTGGAGAGGTAGGGGACGAAATGAGAGAGGAGCATGGGAAATGCCTTGCAGTCAATTAAAGAAAAGCATGATTTTTCTTTAATAGGCTTATATTACCTGACGATTTCATTTCTAATGGCATTTCAGAATAGCATTATCACAGGACTACCCAACAATGTACTTCAAGAGTTAACTGTGGCACACACCTCTGGACAACATGAACACACCCTGGCTTAAAAACAAACAAAAGCCATACTAAACAGGCCTTCCTAGGATGGACTTCTTTCTGGCTTTAATGTACGAGTACCTGGGCCTGAACCAGCTCTGGCAAAGCAAATATCACTTGTAGCAATTCCTTTCTTAAAGAAGCCTGAAGTCAAGCAAAGGAAAATAGAAAGTCTTCTCTCAAGGGACTGATGATGCTCCTCCCTAAAATGTCCCTCTTTGTTTTCAACCTTGTTCAGTGACCGTGTCTTAAATACTGAGGTACATGTTCTTAGAAAAAGAATCTATGAGTCTAAACATCTGTGTTCAAGGAAAACCGAACGCATCACTTGCTTAAAAATACTGTATTTGGTACAGCCTTTATTTAGGTCCCAGGTGTGAGGATTTGTTGACGGGTGTCTGAAAAGGAGGGCTATATTAAAATGTCCAGAGGCTAGATAGGCGAAGGTGATGAACACTGTTTCAACAACTTACTTCAGTTCTGCCCTGGTGTTATTTCAAGAAAAGACCAGCCAGGCAATTATCTTTCAAAATCTACCAGAGAGATGCCAAATGAAAAAATCCATTGTTCTAAAGTGGGGGGACATCAACAAACAGTAAAGTTATTCCTGATTTCTATGTGCTGATTTAAAGAAAGCAAAGAGGGTTTGGGAGGTGGCTCCGTGGGTCGGAGCAGTTACAGTACAAGCTTGAGGATCAGACTTCAGACCTTCAGCACCCACTTGACAAACCAACCCAGCAGGGCTGCCACTACGCTGTGCCTGCAGCCCTAGAGCTGTTTGTTGCAGGGGAGAGGCAGAGACAGGAAGATCAATGCAGCTTGCTAACCACCAGACTAGCATTAGGATTCGTGAGTGAGCCTTTCTCAAGGGAATAAGGCAGAGTACCAGAGGAAGACCCAAGACATCAGACGTTTTTCTCTAGGCTCGTGTGTGTGTGTGTGTGTGTGTGTGTGTGTGTGTGTGTGTGTGTGTGTCTGTGTGTGACTCTGTGTGTCTCTGTGTGTGACTCTGTGTGACTCTGTGTGTGACTGTGTGTGTGACTGTGTGTATGTGTCTCTGTGTGTGTCCATGTGGTATGTATATTGCACACACACAAATGTTGCATCATAATTCCTTATAAGAGGAAGCATCCTAATTTTCCAGCTAGTTTCCCTTCAGGATGCAAAATTCAGAAGCAAAACACACCTGTTCATCTGGCCATGAAGAGAAAGCACTTTATAAAGTGAATTTTGTTTAAATGAGGGTACTTTTTAAAACATTCTTTGGTAAACATTAATGGGTTTGTAGATGCAGGATACACCAGGCACTGCACATATTTGTTCTTAGTTCCACAAAGTAATCTTGAGTTTGGTGCCTTGGGAATTCAGTGGCCCTCTGGTGGCACCTGCACAGCGGATGTGCTCCTCTGGTGACCTGCCCTCATTCCTCTTGCCCTGCTGAGGCTCTGATGGTGAGAGAAATCTTGGTATGAGCTGACCCTCATACCATCGAGCATGCCCAAGTCTCACAGTGAGGAGAGTCAGTGACCCATGCCGGTTACCATTCACACAACTGAAGCCAGGACATGGCAAGCTCTGAGGACAGTTTTAGATGACACAGGATTCCAAATACCTTAAGTCTGACACATCTAGGTTTGCAAAATAGACAGGATTCAAATTTCACCCACATTTTATGCAAATCCAAATATTTTAAATTAGGATTCCAATAATGGCTTATGAGGCAAACTGTAGTCATCTATGTAAAGGAGCTTAAAATTCTTCAGTACTTTTAGATTCAAATTGCTTCCCTTGTCGTCATGGAGAATCCTATTATGTTCTTTGTTTCCCTCCCACATCAATCTCTTCATTAGTAATAAGTGAATTATCTAAAGTGCCGGACACATGCTCCTGTATCCTATGTTTTAATAGCTCGGCGGCAACAGAATTCCTACCTCGCTTCTTATCTATAATTATGAACGGTGTCTTTTCTGCTGGGTGGTGGTGATTAGGCCCGATGGCTTCCTTTGTTGTCATCATTTTAAATCTCCATAAAAATTACATTTGGGGACTGGGGAGATGTTCTGTCAGTAAAGTACTACATGAGCTGAGGACCTAACTTCCGCTTCTAGCATCCCTGTAAAATGCCAGGTGTGGTAGTGCGTACAGTAACCTCAATGCTGGGAAGTGGAGACGGGCAGATCCCTAGAACTCCCTGACCAGACAATCAGCCTAATATTCAAGCCACAGGTTCAGTGAGGGACTCTGTCTCAAAAAGAAACATATGGAATACTGAAGATATTCGCCTCTGACTCACATACACACCAATACATACACGAATACACATAAACACACACACTACTAAGCAAAGACTAACAAAATTTAACACTATTAACAAAAGTTAAATGAAAATTTTTGAGACATGGTTTCACTAAGCAGTGCTAGGTAGATTGGAACTCACAGAAATCTATCTGCCTCTGCCTTTCCCTCTGCTTCTCTCTGCCTCTGCCTCTGCCTCTGCCTCTGCCCCTGCCCCTGCCTCTGTGCTGGGATTAAAGAGTTACCTGGCTTGATGAATTTCAGGGGAACTTTGTTACAGGTTCCATCACAAAGTCATCATCTAAATACTCCTTGCTCTACTTCTCTGCAGGAACTCTACTGGGTAAATGGGCCAGCTGCCCTTCCTGCTCCCCTTCTTTTTCCCTCCCTTGTGTCCTTCACCTTCTTCATTTCATTGTTATTTTTCTCCCTCATCACATAGGTTTTCCTGTGTTCAGACTTTTCAGTTAGGATTTAGTAAGTCACAAAAACGGCTCCACATTGGAAAAACCATAGATTGGAGACTTCTCTTTTTTGATCTATGCTTAAAATCTCAAAGGTTTTACAAATAAGCCCATAGTCTAAAAACTGAGCTTTGTATATCCTTCAAGATTGACAGATAACTTATTTCTGTGATGTGTCTATCTGGGTAATCTAGCCCTGGGACTTTCCACTACTGTAGCCTGGCTATGAGGACTTCCAAACTTTAAAAATTGTGCTGTCTTATGTACTGCTCCATGATGGAGGGCCAGCTGCTCAACCTCTACTGAAGAGGCTGGGATGCCTTGCCTTGTGGCAGGGATTCCACAACACATTTGATGAGTAAGGGCATGATGGCACATTAGAGATATGGCAGAGAGACAGAGAGACAGACAGACAGACAGACAGAGGAGAGGCAAGTACATGTATTTCTTCCTGAAATATTGGTTTTCAGAATCTTATCAGCAGATTCCTTTAGTTGAAGACTTCGAGAAAAAAGCAACACATCATAACTATTTAATTCATTTATGCCACATGTGTGCAAGGGCAATAGTTCTTTCCAAGCCTTTAGCTTGGGCATGGTAAACTCTGTGATTACATGTCCTCAAATATTCAACTTTATCATCAGGAAAACCCCTAGAATCCCTGAACACATCTTAACTTGTCCACCAGTAGTCCTAAGACCATTTAGCCATAACCTTGACACCAAGCTCTCCAATAAAAGGCCTGAATTTGAGGTCCCTGACTGGGTTCTGTTGAGCCAGTTGCTGTTACTCACCCCCAACAGGAATAAAAATAAATCCGATAAAAAGAAAACAAATGAATTGATTTACAGTGTGATCAAACTTGGAGAGCAGCTAACCTGACCTTCCCAAACTCAGACAAATTTACAGGAGGTAACCCAAAAAGTATACATAGAAAATCAGTTCAGCCTGGCTGTGAGCAGAGTCCAAGGAAACCATACATTGAAATTCTAGTGTTGTGATTTCATTAACTGAATTAACCAGTATTTACTGCGATATGTGTTGCTGAACGTTCCCACCAGTTCAAGTGGGTGTGGAGCCCAAAGACTGACCTGGCTAGCTTTCTCAATCACTTCTCCAACTTTCTAGTTCTGAGACAGGGTCTCTCACTAGACCTAGAACTCATGGGTTTGGCAACCTGGCTGGCCAGCAAGGCCCCAGGATCTGCATGTCTGTGCCCTGCACTCCTGACCCAGCGCTGGGGTCACACACATGTTCCACCAGGCCTGGCTGTTATGTGTGTGCCAAGGATCTGCGCTCAGGTCTTCACGCTTGTGCCGTAAGCATTCGATCCCCTGAGCCATCTTCCCACCCCTGGCTTTGTGGTTTCTGGGCGTGGCAGCAAGGATCAGAGGGATTTGGGGGAGCAGCTTCTACTCCTGGAGGGATATTTCTTCTCAGGAACTGAAAATGACATTTTTTTTTAAAGTCCTAATTTCAAGGAAGCTACACACTCTACACACTACAGAATCACGCAACCATCTTCTGTTGCCCAAGGCCAGGCTGACCTTGTGCTTCCTGGTGGTGTCCTGATTTTTGGCAGTTCCTTCATCTAGAACAAAACGAGAGCCAGCTTTCCCGTGTCTTTAGTAACAGGTAATGCTATCCGGTTTTAAAAGCTTACAGAGCTTGTGCAAGCTGTCTTTTCCTAAGGTCATTAACGTGCGGTGTTTAGTTTGAGACATGGAGAAGAGCGAAGAGCAAACGTCCATTTTCCTAGGCTACACCTTGTCAGGATAAAGGAGCTGCTCGGAAGTGGTGCACATATTTTCACGTGCAAACACATCAGCTTTGAATGCCAACTCTTAAAGCAGGGACATTTGCTTAAAGAGAATTACATAAATTCAGGCTTGGAGAAGGGAGGGAATGATATCACCACACTCATTGGACCACGTGATTACGGCTCTGGCACAGAGTGACAGGAAACAAACCAACTTTTACTGGGAAATAACAAACCAAATAATCCTCTTGTGTGACTTTTTAAACAGGGCATCTAGGAGCCTAGCATTATCTCCAAGGACAGCTTCAGGGTCCAAGTACTAATTAATCCCAATAAATACACACCACATAGCACCTGAAGTAGGAAATACCTTTTGGTTAGGCCTTGGGCACATGATGCTGATCCTGATTCTTCTCCATGAATGTGCTGCGTGTTTCTTGAAAAGGTGTCCTTATAGGGCTGTATCTAATTTTCCTCTCAGACAATTGGTATCAGCTGTGCTCCTGCTCAGTGTGAAGCAACAGTTGAAGGATACACTGGCCAGAGAACCTCCTGATCGAGGAACTTAGAGTCCAGTGCCCACATATGCCATTGGGAAATTTTATTACAACATTTATGTTTAAAGAGCAATACAAACATAAGCTAACTACTTAATGATGTAGAAATAAGGACTTAGAAAAATTCTTCTGTATATCTGTTTTCACAAAATGTGCCTGTGTCCCACCAGAACATCTACATCACGACCTCCATCTGAAGATACAAAACTCTCCTGCCCAGCTATCTCCTAGGATGGGCAAAAAAAAAAAAAAAAAAAAAAAAAAAAAAATGTCCCATACACCATCCCATAACCTTTTTGCCAGAACTCAAGGTCTTGAACTGAACCTTTTTCTTTAGTGTATCCATAGCCATTCTGAACTAGCTCTCTTATGACTGTCTTGCAGCTACCACCTAAGTAGATTTATAGAGGTTTAACTGTGATGGAAAAATTCCAACATAGGCCGCTACCCATCAGAACAAAGTTAAATATATAAAGCTAGTCAATGACAAGTACATCCAAGTATCTTGAATTTCAAATTGCACCTTCTTATAGGATGTCTGAGAAAAGGAATGATTGTTGAATATGATTTATTAGTACTTAAGTTATTTCTAAAATTTATGTTGATCCTTTAGACCTGCACTGCATCTGTTCACTTCACGAAGATGCCCTTTCATTTCCTAGCTTTTGGGAACCTTCATTACTTTTGCTGTGGGGCTGGGGATAAAGGTTTTGGGTGCATGGTTCAAAGTCCCATATTGATTCTTTGCAATGATATTTAGCAAAGACATGTTTGTTGATACTAATTCTGAAAATGCAACATTGAGGCACAAACAACTCATCTGTGATACTGAATGCTAAGTATTGCCATAGAGAAAACATGACTGCATGCTAATGGAGTTCTCCTATTTCTTCTAACTTACAAATGTGGAAAAAAACCCAGGACTATTGTCATTTCAAACCTCCAACAAATAACAGTTCATTGTGGCTTTCTTGATTTTGCTCATGCTGTAGAAGTCTCTCTTCCTTTCTTCTTTTTCATACTGCAAACGCCCCGCCTGCTCTCTCTGGAGCAGCATCACATGTCCCAGGCCAGTATTAGTTAAACTCATCAAGTTGCTTCTCAGGTGTCTGAGAGTGACCAGAGATCCGCACTTATAGGTTCAAGAAGCACAAACATGGTCCAAATCTGCCTGACCGTCACTGACTATGTTGCCAGGAACGCTTTGGAGCCTTGCTTTATTCACTAGGAGAGCAACTGCTTAAGTGTGCCAGGCACTGTCCCCTTGGTTAATGTAGAGGCAGACAAAGCAGGTACAAACCCCTGTGACTATCAGCTTACATAACAGTGAGATGAGAAGGAGTTTATGCCTGAGTTCAAATTTTGAAATTTGCTACAGAGTGATCATGTGTATTGGAACCCAGAGGGGATCTTGAATTAGCACTAAAGAGTTAGGGCATTTCTTCATGGAGACTGGCAAAATAGATGGGTTGATACAGGATAAATTGAGTTAATTGTGAACTCAGTCAAAATTGACCATGTTGTAAACACTGAACCAAAGGTAGTTGCTTCTGTTGGTATTGATACTGGATTGTTTGCAAAGAATTTTCTATCTGTCTTGGAAGATTGTTCTGTGGTTAGAGATTTGCCATGCAAGTGTGAGGACCAGAGTTCCAATTCCTAAAATCCATTCTAATGCTAGGTGGACATCCTGGTCCCTCTGTAATTCTAATACTCAGGAAGCAGAGACAGAGCAAGCTGCCTTACCTAGCTAGCCTGACTAGCCACATTGGTGAGCTCTCACATTGAATGAGAGATGTTGCCTGAATGAATAAGGCATCAGAGAGTCAAAGAATATTGTCCCCATGGGTTTTCCACATACACATGCATACATGAATGCATACCTGCGTGCGTGCACACATACAAACACACACACACACACACACACACACACACACGCACACACGCACGCACACACGCACACACGCACACATGCACGCACACACGCACACACGCACACACGCACGCACACACACACACACGTACACATGCAACATACATATAATAAAAAAATTGACTGACTTTCAAAATGCTAACAAAAAACTTAGTAAGAGCACCCTATGTGATCATCCAGAAGTCTCATATGCTGTTTGTGGAATGGTATCCTGCATCCCTCTGTTACACTCAGCACTCTCACTCTCTGCCCTGCCTCTTCCTACTCTGAGAGTGGATCCCATCTCTACCATGAGAGCTTCCATAAGCAGAGAGTCCCTTTAGACCTGCACTGCATCTGTTCACTTCACGAAGATGCCCTTTCATTTCCTAGCTTTTGGGAACCTTCATTACTTTTGCTGTGGGGCTGGGGATAAAGGTTTTGGGTGCATGGTTCAAAGTCCCATATTGATTCTTTGCAATGATATTTAGCAAAGACATGTTTGTTGATACTAATTCTGAAAATGCAACATTGAGGCACAAACAACTCATCTGTGATACTGAATGCTAAGTATTGCCATAGAGAAAACATGACTGCATGCTAATGGAGTTCTCCTATTTCTTCTAACTTACAAATGTGGAAAAAAACCAGGACTATTGTCATTTCAAACCTCCAACAAATAACAGTTCATTGTGGCTTTCTTGATTTTGTTCATGCTGTAGAAGTCTCTCTTCCTTTCTTCTTTTTCATACTGCAAATACCCCGCCTGCTCTCTCTGGAGCAGCATCACATGTCCCAGGCTTCATTGTTCTGAAATGACAGGTGCTTTGCACCTTATGTAGGAATGCAGGAGAAAAGAGTTCATGTCAAACATGCTAATGATTGTTAAAATTAATACTTCTCCTTTTAAACTGCCTTTCCTCTTGTGATGATGAATTTCATATTTTGAACTCTTTAAGCCAGGATGGAAAGCATAGATTTTATAACAAATCTTTGTTCCAAGATAAAGTATCACCAATAAAAGTAACAGTAAAACATTTTTTCTTAGCCTCTATATAAAGGGGGTTATTTTAAATGTTGTATGGGTCTGAACTTAGGTCTATGACCTAAGCGGAAGCATCATTTCTGGTCCTCATCACCTCTTGCCATCCCTAAGTTGACTGATGCTTTGTGCAGGAGATCACAGTACAGTGACTCTGATTACTGTTTAAGAAAATACATGTTTAAGCAAGATCATGTGATAGCATTAGTTTTTAGGAAATTTGTTTTATGTTTACTCAGAATAATAGGGTGCCATAGAAGTCTGAGGTCCTAGCATTTGCCTCAAGATTAGGTTGACACTCGTTTCTAAATGGTGCACATGGCCTGCCGATATAGAGTTTAATGTTTACATTAGAAAAGTGATCATGTCTTCCTGAAACCTCTGTGCCTACTTGATCTGGATATCAGGTAGACATATGATTTCCTACACGACTTCTAGAGAAAATGGTGTTGGGGTTCAAAAGATGACTCACTGCGTAAGGATGTTTGCTATGTAAGCATGAAGACTTGAATTCCAAGTCCCAGCACCCACTTCAAAAGCTGTGTGTGGCCCAGGTTCATGCCTGCAATCCCAGTGGTGTTGAGGGCAGAGAAAGGAATATTGCTGAGATTTGCTGGCTGCTAGTCTAGCTCCAAGTTCAGTAAGAGACCCTGTCTCAGGAGAATAATGGTGGAGAGTGATAAAATGGAATGCCAACCATTCTATTCTGGCTTCTACACATATATAAGCACGTGTATTTACTCACATATGTATGCATGTATTATGTACATGTACTACATGTACATATCACATACACACCCACAGGAAGAAAGGGGAATGAAGGAATGAAAAAAGGGAGGGAGAGGAAGGAAAAAAGGAAGGAAGGAAGGAAGGAAGGAAGGAAGGAAGGAAGGAAGGAGGAGGAGGGAAGGAGAGGAGGAAGGAAGGAAGGAAGGAAGGAAGGAAGGAAGGAAGGAAGGAAGGAAGGAAGGATGTTGTGGGCTCTGGACATGGAAGGAGGGAAGTAGGCAGGTTTATACACAGACATTCTGATGCCTGGGGCATATGGCTTCCAGGATAGTCAGAAAAAGACTGAGCAGAATGTTTGGTCCAACTATGCCTGTGAACTTGGGACAAAATAACAGAAGAAACTGCTATTGTCAGGAGCTGAGGTACAATGTCCATGTGATGTTGTAGCTCACTTATGAGGTAGAAGATAATGCCACAAGGAAAATATATGTGAGGCCCTCTGTTGCCATATCCTGTGAGTGAATTGTTTTGCTTGAGTAAATATGGCTTATATTGCCAGGGCAGCTGGCAGTATAGGAACAAGAGTGATTGAAAAGATCTCTGACACCCCAGGTCAAATGATTGATGTTACTCAGTTCTGTTACTGTTTGGTGGTGAGTCCTGTCTAAGGCCCTGGATTTGATGTCTGTTAGATGTGCTTTGCAGTGCCTCTATTACTTTCTGTGTAAATGAAAGATTACATTTGCTTGGAAGTCAATCACCAGTGCATCTATGGATATGCCATGCTTACACTCTTTTTTGTTTGTTTGTTTTTTGTTTTTCAATACAGGGTTTCTCTGTGTAGCTTTGCGCCTTTTCCTGGAACTCACTCGGTAGTCCAGGCTGGTCTCGAATTCACAGAGATCCACCTGCCTCTGCCTCCTGAGTGCTGGGATTAAAGGCGTGCGCCACCGCCATCCGGCTATGCTTACACTCTTGATAGAATGATGTTAGAAATACAGGGTGACTGGGCCAGTGAGATGGCTCAGCTTGCAAAGGTGCTTGCTGCCCAGCCTGATGACCTCAGTTTGATTCACAGTGCAGGCATAGAGAAGGGAGTGCCGATTCCCTAAGGCTGTCCTCCGACCTCCACACAGATGCATGGCCTGTACTTTAACACATACATATAAACAAAGACACGAACAAACAAAAAACAGAAGTAACTAGTATGAAAGTTGAGGCCATTTGAAAAACCTTTGAGCTAGATAAGAGTCTGTCAGTCAAACTGAACCCAGCCTCAATGCCGCCAGAGTCTTGATAGCAGGGCCATTCATTCCAGTTTTGTTTCAATAATTTTTGCCTGCAATTAAAACAAAAACTATATTAAAAAAAAAAAAAGCCTGGGTCACAGATATAACAAAGCTACTGATCCGTTGCTTCACCCCACCCAGCTCTGTTTGCCATTCCTGACAGTTTGCACTACACCAAGACTCCTTGGATTTGGAGGAGAAAGGAATTGCAGAGTTATCTTTTTTGTCAGAGTAGTGCACGGTCCCCTGGGTGGGTAAGAACACAATCTAATTTGCTTTCTATTGCTGTGATAAACACTAGCCAAAAGCAAACATGGAAGGAAAGGGTTTGTTTGAGCCTACAGGGAAGAGTCCGTCAATAAGAGAAGGCAGGATAGATGCTCAAAGAAGGAACCTGGAGGCAGGAACAGACACAGAAGGCATGGAGACCACTGCTCACTGGCTTTTCTTGAAGGCATGCTCAGTTTGCTTTCCTATGCAATTCAGGACCTCCTGTCTGGGAGCGGCACTGTCTACAGTGGGCTGGGTCAATCATTAATCAAGAAAATGCCTCACAGACTTGCCTACTGGTCAATCTGATGGAGACAATTCTACAATTGACATCCCCACTTCCCAGACGACTCTAGCTTGGGTCAAGTTGACAAAGAACTAAGGAGCGCAACACATGGATGAGGCAGCTAAGGTAATGAGGATGATATACTTTCCAAGTCCCAGGCAGGGCAGGTTACACCACAGAACTGTTTTATACGTGTTTGTCACTCAGATGCCTGAGGGAACTTTGAAAGGCAGGACGGCAGCTTTCCCTCTTATGCTTGCGTTTTCTGCCTTTGATCTTTCATGATGGATAGCAATTTGCTTATTGTTTATCTATATCATACCAAAAAGAAACAAAAAAAATTTTCCAAAGGAAGCTGCATCATTTGACCTGAATATCAGGTCTTATTGAAGATTATCTGCAGACATAGTGGGAACTTGATAAAGGCCTGTTTGATGTGAAGAAGTAAACACTCCATACTTGACTTTTCTCTCACTAGACGCTTTCATTGACAACAGATCTTCCTCATTTTTTCAAGACATCCATGTGTTCATGGGGCTACATTTTAGTCTCCAAAGCTTTGGCATCCACTCCTTTCTCTCTTAGGTGAACATACACATACATGGACATAGATTTATACATATGATATTGTATGAAAAAAATTAACAAAAATAGGTTCATGAAATAAGTCCTTGCAAAAAGGATATTTGTAGAACACTTCAATTTCCTAGACTTCTAGCAGGAACGTTTCTTTTCTTAAATGTAGAGGTATTCTCCTAAGTTTATTTTCCAAAATATTTTCTCATTTGCACGTAAGCTTAATCTTCTTAAAATATTTGTTGTGTTTTGGCTCAATAATAACAACAACAAAACCAAAACCAAACAAACAAAAAACAAAAACAAAACAAACAAAAACCATTTAACCAAAGGCTCACGTTCCTGGTCTAGTGCCTCTCACACGCATATTAGAACTTAGGTCTATCATTGGGGAGTTAAATTTATGGGACAATTCCACATTTCTTTCAACTTTGGGAAGATTTTTCAGACTTTTTGAAGATATTGATATATAAACAGCTTCGATTTTGAAGGGCTTTCATTCCAAAATTTAATCATCTTTAAACTTAATCTGAAATGCCAAAAATCCTTTATAAGCTTTAACCAAGTGAGTCTTTAGAGACTGGATCGTGTTTCAGTCAGTCCATGTTTCTACCCTACAAAGGAGACCAACAAGTTACTGCTGTCACTTCCAAATGCAAGTCGTCATTTTTATTTGCAGATCTGGGACCCTGAGAACCGGAGCCTGTGGGAGGGACCATTCGTGCCACTTGACTGTGTTGTCTTGTCATGAAACACTTACGCTAATTTAGCCTCAGGTTAGTCATCCCTGGGTTAATTTGTCACATATTGGGAAGGAGTGACTAATGAAGTGAGCATCGCAAATTGTAGACAGAATTCAACTTTAATTTCCCCTTTAGATAGACCCTGACATGGAAGATCCTACAGGAATTCAAATCAAATTCTACGTGGTTCTGCAGTGATTAGAGTATGTAACACAAAGATACATACAACAGGACACATGCAATTTGTTGGTGGGGATAAAATACAGAATATACATATGCCTTGAATTATATTATTCTCTTCTCCACCTCTTTTTCTCTCCCCTTGTATCCCAAATTCTATCATTTTTTTTAATTCTTATAAACCAAGCTTGAGACATAAAAAAGCAGTATTAAGACAATTTAAAATGATCATTGTTTTATCTGATGTTTTCTCTATAAAATAGTTGAGAGCATTGTATCAGTTTCCTGTAGATTCATTACACTGATGGGTGCTGCTAAGGAATACTTCCAAACTCATGATTAAAATAGCATTTCTGGGGCTGAGATGACTCAGCAGATAAAGGTGCTTGTGGCAATCCTGACAACCCGAGTTCAGTCCCCAGCTCACACCTAGTGGAAGGAGGGACTCAATGCCAACGAGTTGTCCTCTGACTGCCCCAGGGGTGCTGTGGGATATGCATGTCCATATACACACCTTTGCCTAAAAGTTATTCAATGTAAAGTAATGATAACAATGGCAATAAAAGAACTCCGATAACTTGTCTTTTGTGTATTATATATACTACATATTACATAACAAAGCCTTTTCTGTCCTTTTATTATATAAATTAAAATTTGATAACAAAATTTATTAACAAAATTTTGCCAAGAAAAATATATTTGTTAAATATAGTTTGGGTTCTTGATAAAAATGAGAGCACTTGGACCTGATCCGCATGAAATGGCAATGCATGAGTGGGGTTGTTTGGCCCGCAGGAAGCTGGAGTAGGTCTGGATTGCTGGCATTGCTTCCTCAGCAAAGAGAACAGTTTTAATCAGTTACAAAAATATTTGCGATCCATATGCTCCTCTCTGCTCACTCCCATATGCCCATATTCTCTTTTATCTTGGGAGATGATGACTTCATGATTCAGCCGTGTAAGAATAATACCTCGCTGACTTTAGAGTCAGTTCTATTTCAAAACACGTCCTGGAAATTACACGCACACACAGAGATCCAGGCTGTTAGCACTTGGGTAGTTACGTGAACAGGAGTTTGTTCCGTCTTCTTGGGAAAAATTATATCTTACATCCTCCTACTGAAGCCAGGGGGGTATCTGAGGCTTAGCTTTGAAACTCCATTGTCATTTGCCTGCTGGTTTAAATGGCCCTGTGCAAGCTGTGACGAACAGTAAAATGAGGCAAAGACTTGTGATAATTCACAATAACTTCATTCACTTTGGGAAAAGGAAAACCACACAAAAAACACTTGGTAACTTTATCTAACAGGAGTGTTTGTTCTAGATAATGGGCTTGCAAGCAGTCGATCATTTCTTGATTTTTATTTAATTAAAATTGGGCGTCTGTCAAAGTAGCCATGGCACAGGAGATCAGAACAGAAAAATAAAAACTGACTCTCAGTTAGTGATCTATTTTATGGGAGATGTGTCCTTGCCTATCCCAACAGCTATACGGTTTCTAACAGAAAGGTGTATATTTTTAAAACCAAGATATCCATTTGGTATAAAAGATGAATAAATCAGAAATCACTGATGGGATGCTTGGTTGTATTTTCAACAGTTGTTTCCCACTGCACAACAAATGTCTTTGTAACCCAATACGCTATTAACAGCGCCACTGCCACATCTGAAAGGAACCAGCCAGGCTCATCTGAGCTGGTGGGGAGGAGATGGCAAGGAGAGAGGGGATCTAACCTTGGGGTGCAGTATTTGGATGCAGCTTGTGTTTTCACAGGCTATAGGACTCAAGAGGTGTGTCTGCTGCTGGACTCAGCGGGTGTGCCCCCTCCTCCCCCCCACCAGGAGGCTGAGTTTGGGCTGCAGTTTGCTTTTGGCAAATGCTTTCAGGAGCCCGACTCTCTGTTTGCATTCAAGCTGTCTGTGTAGCTGCTCCTGTAGGAGTTACTAGAAAAGAAAGTGTACATTAGAGCGTGGATTGTTTGCAAGGGGCTTGGAGTGTGCCAATCTGTTGCTTGCTGCGACAGCGATTCTTTGCTGTCACAGGGAATGCTCAGCTGGCAGGGTTGTCCCGGTAGGGAGGGAAGGGAGGGAAGTGGAGAGTTGTTCGCCATGAAGGGGGGATGTAAGGGATGCTTTGCAAACTGTCTGGAATGAAAGTGCTCTCTCAACTGCGCCAGTGAGAACGTTTTCTGCTTCTCTCTCTCTCTCTTAAACTTTACAGACAAGGCCTCTTTAAAACAAAGCCTATACATACACTGCATGAAGATACCTCTCACAGAAGAGTCATAGACAAAGAATTAAATCATATCACATCCACCTATAATTTAGACAAAGGCTTTGGTTTAGAAATAAAAAAGACAAACCTTTGGCATGTAGGTGACTTTGATTCTCATTGAGGCAAACACACAAACTTGTTTTTTTTTTTTTTATAATACAAAGTGCGAGATTTCACTAAAAAAGGTTAAAATTGAAGTGAGTAATCTTCGGTGCATAATTCAGTTGTTAATTTTAGCTCCTTGCGTGGGTGCCGCTCTGACTTGAACAGCCGGCTGTAGCCTTCATTGGAGAAGAAGCCGGCAGCTTGGGACAGGTGGAGCTGGAGCAAGCTGGGAGAGGGATTTGCTGGAAGCTGGTCATTAGTGTTAGAAACCCAGTCTTACTTATTGTATGCTTCTCCCGACCGCCACAACTGTTGCCATGATGATTTACTGTTGCTCTTTTTTCAGGTTGTCGACCATGTGTCAAACCGTGTAAGGAAACTGCCTGGAGATGGACATTCTGAACTGCTAATGGGGACATGGGACGGCGGTCACCTCTGATCACTTGTGTGGATTCTCCTGGGGCAGAACGACAGAAGCCGCCAGTCCAGACCTACAGCTGGAATTCTGCGTGAAAGGTAAAGCATTTGTGGGGCTGCAGCACCGTATTTTCTTGTTGCTCCCTTTGAACTGCCATGCCTGTCTGCATAGACTGGTTCACCACATGCAGCCCTCAGAGTCAGGACCTGTCTGCTGGGGTGTCATTGGGCTTGTAGTTTTGAAAATAGGAGCTTAGTTTCCTCGCTGTTTTTTTTTTTTTTCTTTTCTTCCTCTTCTTTTAGTTGAAGCACTCTGAAAATTGAGTTAGGGCAACAGGAGTTCTCTGTCCTCCTGCTCTAGACACTGTTCAGAGAAAGCAAGCTGTTCACCAATGGGAAAACGAAACTTTTATTTTGTTAGCCACACATGCTGGCTGACTCGGAGATAGAAGAAAAGCACCCAAAGGCGGCAAACCCTAAAACTTACCCGAATTTAAAACCAGCAAACTAACCAGCTCAAACCTCTGCCTCCTTTAGGGAGCTTTTTCCTTCTACAGTCCCACAGTCCTCTGCCAAACAGGTCCATGTACTTGAAAATTTTTGTTACAGGCCATCTGCTCTGGCAGAGTAGGTTTTTAGCAAATTAGCAATGAATTTGCTACGGTGTTCATTTGTCTTCTGCTTCTAGCAGAAACTAAAGTTACTGAATGAGCAAGTGCTAATGCAGCCCCCCTCAGAGACATCAGAACTTAGGCTGTCCAAGGCCAGTTACCTGTGATGGCTAGGATGGGACAGTGAATGGTAAGTAAGTCTTTTCTTTTGCAAAGAAAAGACTTACTGAGCTACTTCTGCCCCAACCCTGCCCCTCTCCTCCCTTCCTCCCTCCCTTCTCTCCCTCTCACTTTTTCCTTCCTTCCTCTATCCCTCTTTCCTTCCCTCTACTTTTTCATAGTTAAAGAAAGGAGCAGGAAGTACATAAGCAAACAATAAATGATTTGTGAGCACGTCAGAGGGAAAGAAGTGCCAGGGATTTTTAGGGTGGGGGAAACAATAATGGAATTAATGTCTAAAAAAACACTTCCTGTCTGGGGAGCAATGTGCTGTGAGTGTGGAGAGGCAGGGGGCAGCAGCAGCAGACCTTAGTACTGCCTTGCAGGCAGCTCCGGAGCTTGCAGCAAGGGTACCTGGCAGGAACCTAAAGGAGAGGGGTGGCTGCTGCTGCTGCTGCTACTTCTGTTACTTGTTCATTTGAAGCCTAAATGTGCTGACCCTGGAAAGTTCTTGGTTAAAAGTAGATCCCAGGTTTATACCAAATCATAACTTTTCCATCTGACTTTTGTCCATTTATTTGTCGCTGAATGTGGTGCACTGTATCCCTTGCTGCTAGGGAAGTGTTTCTTTCCATAGTTGAAACTTAAAAACAATTTTCTGAATTATATGTGAGGTACCATCTTCCATCAGTAAGACCTCTTGACTGAGAAGTTAGGGGTTACCTGTTGAAGCACTGGGGGACTATCCCCATTTTTCTTCTTTGACTCTGTAGCAGAATGTGGGGACTAACCGTTGGGTGGGAGCAATGTGTCTCAGCTAAGAATAGTTGGTTCATTTTGACAGAAGGTGCATGCACATGTGCCGGTGTGTGCGTGGAAGGGCTGAGGCTGAGGTGACGCACCTGCATCCTGTGTGTGCATTTGCTGTTTGCTGTTTTCTTGTTCTATCCTCCTGAGTGTGTCAAGTTGGCAGGGATGCTGGGCTGCACCTCTGGTTGTGAATTCGAAGGGAGGCACAAGAGAGCTCAAGAATAATTGGAAACGCTTCCCTGCACTGATATTGTTTTCTGATACTGTAATCTTTTAGGGCCTAAAACCTCATTGTTTCAATTTGCATCTGGGAGAATGTCTGAGCAAGGAGAACTGAACCCACCCATAGTGGAGGAAGGACGGACGGAGCCAGAGTCTGCACCAGAAAATGGCATCCTTAAATCGGAAAGTCTGGATGAAGAAGAGAAGCTGGAACTCCAGGTAAGCCAGAGGGACCTGTCTGGGCCTTTCACCTCTAGGATGTATCTAAAACTGCTTTAGGAATTTGGTAGTTAAGGATCCAGGAGATCAATGGAAAAATCCTCATCCAGTTGTTTTTTTAATGATGCCATAAAATGCCTTTAGAAATGAAAGCTAATATCATCAAAGGAGCGTATTTAATTACTGAATTTGCATACAGGAGCCCAGTATCCTTTGCTAGACCACCGCAAGCTGTGCATGTAAGGCCTTTGCAGATGGGTCTGGAGGCTCTTGGAGTCTTGACACAGATTCCCTTTCTCATGGAAAGATGGAGATAGAGCTCATAGCTGAGAAATGTCAGTCATGTATTCTATTAATCATAGACATGTTAAGGTTCATATCTTCTTATACCAGTCTAAGCTCAAGAGTCCCCAGCTGAAGAGTCAGGACACTAAAAAGGACTGAGGGAGGGGTGGGTACTGGCAGCAGTTGGAAGAATCAGGAGAGAGACAGGATTAAATATGGAAGTGAATTACAAAGAAAAAGTATTGGTCCAGGGAAGGCCAGCTGAGCTTGAAAATGCTACAGGTTTTCCTTGAGCTGATTTACAAATGTTTTAGCATTTTCCACAATCCAGTCTTGTCCAAGGTCAGTGATCCCATTATGCCCCATCAGCCAGGCTGTCTTCTCTTCTCACCTGTCTTTGCACTGAGGAGAAAGGGCTATGTCAATGACATATGTCAAAACACTGGGACTTTGGCCAGGAGGGTGTCCTTCCTAGTGGTCAGAATACCTTTGTTTCCACTGAGGAGATGTCCATGGTCAATGATGATGTCTCCCCGCTTTCCTTTTCTCTCCTCCACTCTCCTGCATCCCTCTCCGGCTTTCTCTCTGCCTTTCTGGAGTTTACTGTTTGTTTTCTTCTGTTTCTACCATGCAGCGGCGACTGGCGGCTCAAAACCAAGAGAGAAGAAAATCCAAGGTAGGGATCTTCAGGTTCCAGAAGTCACTACCAGTTATAATAAATCACACATTGCCCATCAGAGCTGCAGATGTGCCCACAGCCCAGAGGCTGGGGTGGGTCCTGGCTGTCCTGTTGCAGTGTGGTTGTGATCCTCAACCTTTCCTTCTGATATGGGTGCTTCTTGTTCACAAACCAAACACCCGTAATGTTGTAATTTCTCTGTTTTTTACACCCAAAGGTGCAGTGGTGCTTTACGCAATTTACATCCACTGGAACTTTTGTTTGTTTGTTTGTTTGTTTTTGGATAAAATTTTAGAGTAGACATTTCAATCTTCCAAGTGATTTCTATCTAGAAATAACTGGGCAGTATTGCTCAGTGCTTGGAGCTACTCCTTAGCAGAATCTTCTAATTTAGTTTTAATGGAAATTCATCGTGGGGCGTTTCTTCTGATATTTTCACAAATGTGACATCCATTCACCCTTCATGCACATGGGTCAAGATAGTGAAAAACTGTCGCATAAGTTTGTTTTCTCCTTTGGCATGGGGCTTTCTGGTTCTTTCTTAGCCCTTTGCGCACAGAATCACGCAGCACTTTAGATCCTGGCCTGAGAAATCTGGTTTGGGAATGTTTGTGCAAATGTGGTGGTCATGCTTTGACAGACTGAGAATGTTTTCTGTTTTGTACCTACCTCCCTCAATCTCCAGTCAGGAGCAGGCAAAGGGAAGTTGACCCGAAGCCTGGCTGTCTGCGAAGAGTCTTCAGCTAGACCTGGAGGGGACAGTCATCAAGACCAGGTATAAAGTCTGCTTTGAGAAGGACTTGCATGACTAGATCTCGGTGTGAATGCTACTTTGACATTAAAAGACGTTTTAGGGGAGAAAATGGGAATTAGAGAAAGATAGCATTTTCTTGCTTCACCCCCTGTTTCTGAGATATTCTGCATAGTTAGACATTTGGGGCTGGGTCTATAACCTAGCAGGTAAACTGCTTGCCACATAAGCATTTAGGCCAATGTTCAACTCCCAGAATGCACTTAAGCTGAGCATGGTTTGTCTTCTCAGTATGGGGGAAATTTAGCCAAGTAGATAGGTTCCCGGGGTTCAAGATCCAGTCAGCCTGAGGTCCAGTCAGTGAGTCCCAAGTCCCAGTGAGAGACTGTCTCAAAAAAAGAAAAAGAAGATTGGTAGATGGCACCAGAGGAGAAACAGCCGCAGTTGTCTTCTGATTCCACGTGCACCTGGTGCACCTGTACCCATACCCCCTGGTGTGCCTCCCACAAATATGCAAATATACCCACACCCACATACACACCCACCCACCCCCATACACAACTAGTTTAAATGTATAACACAGGATATTGCATTTGTTTCTTTTCCAGACTCTCTGAAAACTGCAAATGGAAAGGAACTCAAAAGAATTTAGATTAAAACTTAATTAAAAAAAAAAAAAAAGATAAGTAAGCACCATAGTGCTGGATGTTCACCAAGGCTCTCTCTTGATAAGGCTGAACCAAATATACCCCAAACACCCTGTCTTTAGGGAGACAACTTACCTCTCAGCTCCCCAAATGCACCTGCCTATAAAAACAAAAAACAAAACACACCACTGTTGGCTCCTATGAGACTTAAGAAATAGTGGCTAAGGTGCCCTCAGCTTTGGAGAAATACCCGAATGGCCTTTGCAAGAGATTTTTTTTTTTTTAATTTTGGGGAGGAGGTGAATACATACAAAATGGTCCAGAAAAGCACCTGAGCTGGTGGTGAGTTGGAAACTGATCAGTTGCTGCGTATCTTCATCCTTATCTTTGCTCCTTTCAGCAAGATGAGTAGGCACCCCAAAATTAAAAGTCCAGGAAAATGCTTCGTGACCAAATGAAGCCCTTCATAGCCTTTTTCCCCTTTAACCATCATATTTACTTCTGAAAATCACAGTCTTGATGCAGAAATGTTGCTTATTTTATCAGAGGCCAAAGGCAGTCAAGACAAAAGTCAGATGATCTGCCTGAGCCCAAGGGAGGGAAAAGTGATTACAAAATCATTAGTTTTTGTTTGGATCTTTTGCCTCTCTTTCATCTCCACTTCCCTTTTCACATTAATTGAAAGCCTCTACATTCTCTTTACTGACACAGAGAACATGGCGAGCACCTTCTTTAAAAGAACCAAAAAAGAAATTCCTTATAGAGTTTTGTTCTAAGAGTGTTTTCTTTTCTAGTCTCATTTTCTTAACACGCCACTCATGTGGAGAGGCACAGGTGAGCTGTCATTCAGTAGCCATTACTGTGTTTCATATACAGCCTTTTTAAAAAATAAAAAATCTTGGGCTCTAAGAAACATGTGGCTTTTCTTCAGCATTTTATGTGTGCATCTATTTTTAATGGAGATGGAAAAGGTGAAATGATGTGAATATTATGCCTTGTACTATCAATGTGGATTGATGGCTTCTGATGTACGGCATATGATTTGTGTGAAACCCAGTAGAATGGCAGACTCTGGGAGAATTAATGGCCCAGGTGTCTCTCACTCCTAAGGCCAGGCAGATGGGGCCAGCCTCTATAGACTTCATCTGCTCTTTGTCTCCTTTGACAAGGAACAGAGGAGTTTTGGTAAGGGTCACCTGTATCATAGCACCCGTTCCAGAGGCAGGTCTAGGTACTCTCACACAGTGGGTGCAAACGGTGCTTTGTTCCTGCTGGCTCTGAACCCAGAAAACAAGGTTAGTGTTGGAGGAGAGAATTAGGGTCCTCAAGCTTTCTGTTGGCTAGCCAAAGGATGGTGGGAATAAGGGGTTGGTAGAAAACCAATGGATACATGCATAAGCAAGTGGTCCCATCTTAGAGTTTATATGCAATGCCTTCACTGGATACCACTGGACACTTAGAAAGTGTGTGGACTGACTCCCAGAGAAGTATACAGTATATGGAATGTATCGCTTCCCCCATGTTTGTATATTCACAGTATTTGGAAAACTGCCTTCATTTTCTTGTGTGGGGAAAACTCTTGTTCCCTGTATTACTTGATCTCAGACCCACACCGGATGGATGGTTCAGTCTGTCTTTGAGTAAAAGGAAGCGTGCTTTTCTAATGTTATATTATTTACTGATCAGTGTGTTACTGCAACTTGAATCATTCTTTTACTGTTGTTGGGTATAAACTTATCCTGTACCAATGTATTTATTAACACTTGTATTTTAATATTGAGCATATCAATAAAAATATTTAAAAAATAACAGATTGTTTTTTACCAACTCTACAACACTTTTTGTGTGTTCTTTCTACACCATACTGTATATTTATGTGTAGAAAATATATTTTTTTTATTCTGAACATAGCATTTGTCAACACAAAGCATCGATTTGTACATTTTTCTACAGTGGATGTCTTTGGCTTCTGTTTTTATGTATAGAATATATTGCCTACGTGATGATTTTTAGATGCCAACTTAGAGAGGGTTGGATGGTTCCAACAGTTCTGAAGAAAGAATGGGACCATTCTCTTGTGACTCACGTGCTTACTGCTTCTCTCTGAGTCTACTGATGGATTGACTCTTCTCATCCCATCCTGAGACACATCTCAGCAGGAAATGTCCCAGGGATTTCCTGAGAAAGTAAAAGTAAAATCAAAATCCTAGATCCTACTTGAATCTTCAGTGATTGCAATAGTTCTGTCCTTAATCATGCAAAGAATGACCATAATAGAATCTCTCTCTGCTTTACATATCTTGTATAAATTCCCCCACAGAATAAACTCCTGGGAGTGAGAAAACCCAGCTTAGTTAACAATTTATGATGGTGGAATGTTTTATCTCATCTTCTTTATTATGGAGGGTAGAGATCTTTTTTGTTTGTTTGTTTGTTTTTTCCTCTGGCCACCATGGTGACTTCCCTCCAGTTATCATTTCCAATGAGGTCCCTCCCAAAGCATACAGCTCACTTTGAGGAGTGCTACCTTGTGCTTATTCAATTAGCCAGATTTGATCAGAGCCATTATGAATCCCAACCTGGGTACAGTTAAAGGCCAGTGTCACAGGTCACAGGTCAGGTGAGCTTGCAGGAAAATTTCTGTGAGAAACACTCTTCTTCACTGGAAACATTATCCACCCCGTGCCCCACATCATGAAGCAGAGTCACCGTGTGATCTCTCACATCTGCACAACCTAGCCTCATCCTCCCTAAGTCACTGTAACTCCAGTCAGCATACGCTTTGCAGAAACTAAAATCCCCAACAAAATGTCATTTGGCGCACTGTGCTTCAAAGAAGCACATGTGCAATCAAAGTAATGGCTACTGCGTGGTTATCAATACAAGCGGATTGGATTCCAGAAAAAAAAAATAATAAAATGAGGGAATACAAAAGTAGATCCAGCTCAACACTGCAATCTGTATCAAGCAGCTGCTTCAGAGAATCTGTTTGGGAAAGAATTAACTGCAACTAAATTGACCCAAACATAGATTTATAGATGACTTATGAAAGCATAGCAGGACTCACCACATTTTCTAAAAGGCAATGATTTTTGCGACTGAATCATAACAAAATATTAATGGCATCCATAAGCAATCCCTATGACCCCAGGCCTAGGATTCTCACAGCTGCAGGGTTCACTTTTCCACAGCATGGGCATCCTTCCTGACCTGGCTCCCATGATAGGATTTCTGCTGTAAATTGCCTATTGGGTGTGTTCTTTCTCTTGGTTCTAACTGTAATTATGACTCCAGGAACCTGTCTGTCTGTGTGCATGTTTCTCCTTATACGGAACTCTGGAAGGAAATTGGAGGAGCCTTTTTTAGACATGACAGTGACTCCAATGTGAGTAGATAGAGGAATTTTTCCCCTACACATTTAAAAAGACACCTGTAGAGAAAATAAGAGTTGTGATCTACATGAGTTTAGCTTGGTTAAAGTTAATACTCATGAGGCAAAGTTTAATACCAGATGTGCCTTCTGACCTCCCGCTGACTCCCAAATTTCAGTTCACCTTAAAGGGCAAGTGTTCTTTTTATCTGACAAGCTTAATTGTTTTTAACCACTTAAGAAACAGGAATTCATACCTGGCTCTCATTTTCTAATACTTACTAACTTCTGTGCAAAATGGAAGCCAGGCAGGGGGAATTACATCTGGCCCTAAATTATTATATTTTTTCCCCAACAGGAATCTATTCATTTACAGCTTTCCAGTTTCCCCAGCCTGCAAGAGGAGGATAAATCTAGGAAGGATGATTCTGAGAGAGAAAAAGAAAAGGATAAAAACAGAGATAAATCTGAGAAACCCAAGATCAGAATGCTATCAAAAGGTGAATTTGAAAAACATTTCCTTACCTTGCTTAATTTGGGCACATGCATAGCCAGATGACATTGCAAACTGAACAAGACTTACAGCCCCAGGCACTCTGCACCTCATTTTTTCAAGTGGTCCTGTGTGTGCTTAAAAAAAAAAAAGTGACCCTCACTGTCTTTTCATTTCTGCTCCCTTATTTGTATAGCTGGAGAGGTTATTTTTAGAATCACTTATTTCTTTGAATTCACTCTTGAATCTCCTGTTCTCCATGACAAGCTGAGGCAAAAGAGGGAATTCAAATACGTTCTTGCATTCAGGTTCATTGACAACTGACTCAGATTAGTGAACAACGGTGATACACAGCTTTATATTTTCATTCACTCTTACCTCAAAAGAAAGACAGCAAGGACCTCAGCACCTTCCTACAGTGAGCCACACATGGGTGTGTAGGTCAGTAGACTCCCTGGCACACATGAATTTGATCTGTGCATTTGTATACTATTTTGTGTTGTTTTATTTGAAAACAAGAATCATATTTCCATTTGGAAAAGAGCCCTTCCTTCTAAAGCCACAGGCCTATAGTCTAGAACTTTGAGACTGCTGATACACTTTTAATTGCACAAAGTAGACATAAGTCAAGCTGTAATGAAGACAGTCAGGCTGGAGACAGCTCAGGGAATTCCACCAGCCTAGGGATGGCAGCTACTCTTAATGTTATGCCCTGAAAATATATCCCTGCTTTATATGGTTAGCTTTTGTCTGGATGAAAACCTCATGCTTATAGTGTACAAGAAGAAAGAAGTTAAAATTTCTAAAATTGCTGTATAAACCTGGAATTATCTAACACCTGGAGACCAGAAAGACTTGAAAATATTTATCCCCTGCCATATTTTGTACTGATTAATTTTTTGATAGTTTATAATAGAAGCTTCCTTTTTTTAAACTGCTCTGTTTGAACAGAGAAGGTTGTCACGGATGGGAAGGTCTCGAGGTCTCCGTGGGTTGGATGTACCTGTCCTGTGGAGGCAGTGCCCTGCTGGTTTTCAGCATAGTGAGAACACGTGGGGTTTGACACTCTACCACCGCCAGCGTGCACACTTCCCCTCCTCTGACACCAGGGTCTTCCCACAGTCAAGAACATCGCAACCCCCACGTCTCATGTTCATCCTGAGGTTATCCTGCCAGGAAGTGGGGATTCTCACACCCGGGCAGGGGGAGGGGACTTCCTTTAAAATTGACCTAAGTGGGAAGGAAATCAGAAAGGTTGCAAACGCTTTCCCACCCATCCCTGCATTCTCATCATCATCAACCTTGACAGCTCAACTTTGTCCTGCTCTGTTTCAGACTGCAGCCAAGAGTACACGGATTCCACCG
Organism: Peromyscus leucopus; assembly: GCF_004664715.2. Lineage (NCBI taxonomy): Eukaryota > Metazoa > Chordata > Mammalia > Rodentia > Cricetidae > Peromyscus > Peromyscus leucopus. The sequence goes on along the minus strand of NC_051069.1, from coordinate 100,526,554 downwards.
GCATAGACTTGCATGAGTTCCTGATTAACACTCTGAAGAACAACTCCAGGTAAATGGTGACACAGTCCCTTTGTTTGGGGGCAGGAGATTCAGATAAAATGTTATAAAGTGATCAATCAAAATATCTCTAAGAAATCGAGCATAAAACACAGATGGCCTTCCCTGATAGCTCTGCTGAACTTTCCCTGTGGATGGCTAGCCCTAATAGTTTCATAGTTACCCACTGCCTAAGTTAGAGTGTGCCAGCTCTAGCTCCCTAAACCCAAGGAAAGATTGAAGGAAAAAGGAGACAACGGAAATGATCAGTAGTACATCAATCAATCATGCCTCAGTGCAGGCACATATCCATGTATATGCAGTACTCTAGCTTTGCGTCATTCCAGTTTCTTTTGACTTTAAGTGTTTATCAGTTGTATTTTTATAATTAAAAAAATTTACACGTCATAATTAGCATTAAAATGATAACATTTAACAATTCCAAATACTTAACAAGTGAGATTAAAACAAAATCTTAAGTTCAAAGTCATGGTATGTAAACCAAGGAGTCGACATAGTCTGAAGATGAATTAGCTAGACATTGGCCTTCTCTTTTTTCCCTTACATTTGATGAACTGTATTTGCCCTTTGGAAATTGAAAAGTACATGAGACCTTTCCTTTGAACGTTTATTTTTCAGGGACAGGATGATACTCTTGAAAATGGAGCAGGAAATGATTGATTTCATTGGTGACAGCAAGTATGTTCAATGGCAATGCTAGCTAATCTGATGACATGTCTTAGTTCAGTATCTGAGTTAATGATTCATGCTAGAGAGAGTGGTGGAGAGATAAAGCATCCGTTCATACGGTTCTTGGTATGTTAAGTGGAGACGTCACTGGATTTTGGAGTGGTCATTGCTTGGGTCATGTGTGTTCCTGTCTGTTAAATTTGTGACAAAATGGCCATAAACAGGGGGACACTGATTAGCATGGAGGAGATGTAACAAGAAGCGACCCTTTTCATTTTTGTTATAGTTTTTTAATGGGCTCCAGCTGGCTGCAGTCAGTTATGCCTGGAAATAATTGTGCTTCATTTGGTGTCAACCGGGTAATGACACATCTCCAGATAGACATCTACAATCTCTCCTATGTCATGCAGTCTGTCCTCTGCCTGCCTCTGTTGATAAGGTATCATGAACTAAACCAGAACACTTTGTAACAGATGAGACGACAGTGCGGCTGCAAAACAGCCAGGCCTAGTGCAGCTTGATCAATAAATCTATGATAGGAGAAATTTGTCTGTGGGAAGAACATCGGGTGATGCTGAAATGAAAGGCGGCCAGAGTTTCTGGATGAAAGGAGACAGTGACATGTAAAACCCTATAAAATGTGCTACAGACATACAAGGAGATGCCGATTTCACTCTTCCTGTAATCCTGTTCCAGTAACCACTATAAAAAGTTCCCGCAGATGTCATCGTATCAGAGAATGCTGGTCCATCGGGTGGCAGCCTACTTCGGATTGGACCACAACGTGGATCAAACTGGAAAGTCTGTCATCATCAACAAGACGAGCAGCACAAGAGTGTAAGTCCCATATTGGGGTTTATTTGGAGTTTTCTTTTTAAGTCAGGGATTGGTTCATAAGATCACAGTATACATTTCAAAGTATATGGCATTTAATATTTGCAGCAGCGCTGGTTATCTTTCTGTGCGTGCAGCAGTGGGGTGACATAGATCAGTAGAAAGCTGCATGAGAACCAGGGAAGTGTGCAAACTCTAGGCAGTGAAGCAAACTCATTTCCTGTTTTTGTTTGTTGTTTGTTTGTTACAAAGCTCATGATTTTCATCTTTCTATTAGCATTCTGTGAAATTACACATAAAAATGGTGGGGATTGATTTCAAAAATAGCATTCAGATGAAAATAACAGGCATTGCGCTGGGAGTGTAGCTCAGTGGTAGAGGACTTGATAGATAGCACGCACAAAGTTCATTAGATTCTCAGTACTGCAAATGGATAAAGCCTAAGTAAGTAAATAGATAAATAAACCCTTCTTGCAACGCCAGGCAGGGTGGCATCGCCTGTGGTCCCAGCACTCTGGAGAGTGAAGCAGGAAGATCATGAGTTTGGAGATAGTCCCAGATCCATGGAGTGATTCTGTCAAAAAGGAAGGGAGGGGGAGGGGAGGGCAGAGGGAGGTGAAAGGGATGGGTAGGGATAGGATTCTTAAAGCGGTGACATACAGAGACACAGAGACATTTGTCCTTTTCTTCCTCCCCTTTTTCTGATCCGGAGACATGAGTTCTGTAAAAGCTCTGAACAGGATACAGAAACCTTGTCCTGCTGACTGGGCCAACCAGCCTGCTGCATCTGCTATTTGCCACCTTGGTTTCTCCACCTGGGAGAGGTTTAAGCTTGACAGATATCTAAGTTTTAGCCCTAAGAAGACAATGCTTGCTTTTTCTCAAGATCATCTCAGTCTTTCATCTTCGCATTTTTTCCCCCCGTCATCCCATCGAGTCATCAAGAACATAGTAATAGATGCCATTTGCCTCCACACTTGCAATTGTCTCCTTTGAACCCATGTAGCTTTTGAATAGAGCTGAAGCCACTTCTTTAACCAAAGGTGTGACATCCTCAAAAAAAAAGTAAATCATCTTTCTTTAAAAAAAAAAAAAAGTTAACTTTCTTCCTTTGAGGTGTTTGGTGAGCGGTGAGTCATATGGTCTTTGTGTCTGGATGTTAGTGCAGGGCACTTTTGTGTTGAACAGAGCTCTCACGGTTAAAACATTTTTATTTTCTGCTCACCACAGGTTAGGGCAAGCGGGGTGGCCTCAAGCCTCCTCATCTCCTCAGAGATCCGCCTGAGCTCAGCAGAGGCAGAAAGACAGGAGGAGGAGCACAGAGTAAGGAGCTGAGACCAAGAGTGGCTATTATCTCAGGGACACTGAGTGCTTTGCTTTTTTACTCCGAGTTTCAAATTGCTTATATATCTGTAGAACAGTTTGAAGTGGATAATGTTTAAGGGCTCTTGAAGCTTCAGAATTGTTGGGCCCTGCAGTTGCCTTCTACTGCGCTGGCAAAACACATCTCAAAATTTAGCAACTTTCCACTTCATCTGATTGTTGACTCTAGTGCCTCCTGTTTTGACTGTCATGGAAAGTAAAGGTCACTCTGCTTTAAGCCACCACATCTTTGTTTTCCATCAGATGTGCCCGCTGGTTTTGGTGTACTGTCTATGTTTTTCACTCTCCATTCTAGCTTTTCTGTGGCTTGCAGGTACCGTAAAACAGGGACAGACTCACTGAGAACAAAATAGAGAAGTGATTGACTTCCTCTTTTAAGTGGTCTGCTGTATTTCCCTCTGAGGCCATAGGAAATGTGGATTAGTACATAGATGGAGCAGATTCAGCCTGATAGCTTTACAGCTTGCAGATAGTGGGTTTGTGAACAGTTCCAATGCTTTTACAGTCTCATAATCATGAATATCAGTCCATGTTTATATACTAGTTGCTGGTGATGTTGAGCCTCTGTGAATACTCCTGATAGCTGTTTAGCAAAGTTGCCTTTTTCACTGTGGTAGCTCCATATGACCATTTACATTTAAATTTAGATACAATTGGAATTTTAAAATTCAGTTTCTTTATCAGGTTAGTCATATTTCAATTGCTTACAGAGTCAGAACACATCTAGAACATTTCTATGACTCCAGAAACTTCTTAACTCTTCAGTAGATCTTTGTGTTTCCTTCAAGTTCTCCAGCACCACTGCAGGATATAAGCTGTCTTAAAGACTTCTATTATCTGACTAACAGAAGTCCTATCACTAAATCTTTTCTCTTCCAGAGAAGCACAAACTTGAGTCACTTTTAGAAAGTTTTCTTGTGTGTGTGTGTGTGTGTGTGTGTGTGTGTGTGTGTGTGTGTGCTTGCACAGGTGTGTGTCTATCTATTCACACGAACCACGTGAATGCAGTTGCCACGGAGTCCAGAAATGCCATCAGATCTCTCTTGATTAGGAGTTGTGGGCAGTTGTGAGTTGCCCGATATGGGTGCTGGGAGATGAACCTGGGTCCACTGCTAAAGCAGCAAGCACTGTTAACCGCTAAGCCCTCTCTCCAGCCCCCAGCTTTACTTGTCCTGGGCATCGTTAAATAGACTGTACATGTTTACACCTTCAGGAGAGTGCACAGTGAGTGTGGGCAGACAGCACCTCTTGAGGGTTGGTGATTGCTTTGGTGGCAGCACCAACAAATCCTGTCTGACAAGCCAGCCCACCTGCCCTTCCACCGTACATGATCCTTCCCTGAGTCAAGCCATGCCTAACTCACTGTAAGCTGTGGAGTTTCTAGGCATTAGCCGGAGCATTAAACTCTCTTGCTTCATCCCAGCCACCATGTTTCTAACCCTCTGCCATTTAAGTGACTCTTAGAGGGAAGGGGGCTAGTGGTAGAGTTTGAGGGTAAACTGCTACCTCCTTGGAAAAGGAACAAAAAGGGAAGAGGATGAAATAAAGGCCCTTTCAAATAGGTAGCATATTGCAGTTTTCATGACATGCATCATGTTAGTGGTGCTGGCAAAGCCTGTTGTTTCATGAGAATGTATGTATGCTATAGCTGTCTACTGGGTTTGAAGGTAGACATGGGCCGTTCTCTTCACAGCACTGTGTTGAAAATCTAGGTGCTTGATGGAGAAATTTGGATTCTCTGCAAATATGAAGAGTTGCCCTACCAGAGCAACTGATAGTCAATAAGAGCCAGACTAATTCTGAAGCATTCTTGGATTCAAATACATTGACTCATAGAAGGGAGAGAGCTGGGATGGTACCCTGTAAGTGGTGTGTTCAAGGAGTATTTTTCTAATGTGTGCAGTTTTCTGCTGCTCCCATGCAAATCCCTGAAAACAAACAGTTTAATTATCATCATGGCTAAGGAGAACAGGTCAAGAATGTGACTGATTGGATGGATTATGGAAATGGATTAAAAAGTTAAGGGAGAGATACGCTTTTATTTATTTATTTGTTTCCAAAGACAGGATTTCTTTGTGTAACCTTGGCTGGATCTCACTCTGTAGATCAGGCTGGCCTCGAATTCACAGAGATCTGTCTGCCTCTGGCCCCAAGTGCTGGGATTCAAGGCGTGCGCCGCCGCTGCCACCACCACCCAGAGAAAGCCTTCTTTATGTTGGTTTGTTGCTTGTTTTCTTTAGCGAGTTCTTCTGGTTTTGCAAGGTGCCCCTGTCACATCGGTGCCTATATTATCACCACACCATGGTATCAGAGAAAACACAGCCAGCAGCTGCCTTCTGCCTTAGTTTTCTGGACGAGGCATGGTTTAAAATGTTGCTAACAGTGACTTGAGACTGTTAAGCTTTTCACAGAAAGAAAATAGTTCTATGTGAAATTCAGACGTCTTAGGTCATAAGTACAATCCCTGAGTACCATGTGGGAGAATGAATGGCCTCTGTTTGCCAGTCTCTGTCATATCCTCAGTTATCATCCATTAGCTCTCCCATGATAGAAAGAATTTGTCTCAGGCCACACTCCTGAGTGAGTGAACTGATACCATCTCCTACTTAGAATCATGACACTTACTATGTGTTCACTGTACCCTGCACTTTAATTCTTGGTTTATTTATCACGTCACATCTAATCCTACAAAGAGAATTTCAGTTTGGGGCCTACAGAGAAAGAATAATTAACAGGACTCAGATCTAAACCAGTGTGTATAGTGTGATGATTTTTTTCAAGCTGAATCATCTTAACTCTTGAGCCAAGTCTTCAAGATGTGTGCCTGGGTTAAGCAAGGATCCAACTGTTTAATTTCTTTGTCATCTGATAACAAATAGGTATTGAAGAGCTGTTATTTTAAAGATACTTTGAAGACTTTCTTATTCCTATCAGTAAACATCAGAATCTTCTTTAATTTGATAGTCCCTGATATCTTGTTCTGGTTTGTCCCTACAGACATGTGTGGCTTGTTGAAGGAGAACATCCATGAGTTATGCTTATCAATAATGTTAGTATAGAAGATAATCTATTCATTGTGTTCTTACAAAACCTCTGCCATCAGTAGCCTTAGACTCTCTTTAGATGCCCAGGAGCCTCAGCTCCATGAGGAACAAGAAAACATGATGTTGAGAGTTGGAGTCACATCACTAGAGGTTTTGAATTAATACTTTCAGTACTCTTGAGATCCCCAGAGAACTTGTGGCTTTGTAGCAGAGAGGTTGTGTTCTCCATGCCCTGTAGCAGTGGACAAAACTGAGAAGAACCAACAGTCAAGTAAATGCAGGGAAGAGAGGATTCATCTAGTGTATCTCAACAAATTTCTGCTAATACTTTTCATTTACTGAGCATTGGCAAAGAGCTGAGCTTTTTGCAAAGATGGTGGCATCTAGCTCATATAGCCATCTAACAAAAGGCTATTTTAAACATCATACTAGTGCCTGGAATGGAGAGGAAATCTGCTGAGAGGGAGAGAGGCAATCAGCCAAGGTTATGCATTAACCACGACCATCACAAGTCCAGCTCTGATCATGTGTCCTCCAGGCTGAGGACTTTGCAATGATTCTTTGCTTCACAGAATGTCACTGGGAGATCCCCTGGAATGTTATATAAAGGGGACCTTGAAGATGAAGAGCCCTTAAAGCTTTAGGAGTGTTGATAGGCAACCTTGATGCTTTAGGGAAGTCAGTGTGGTGTGAACAAGTAGGATGTGTTCAAGAGAAGAATAGTGACAGGGATAGGAAGCCTTGGCCAAATATTCCCATCACCAAGTTGTAGGGCTAGAGTCAGGATACTGAGGGAAAACAGAGAGTTATCATGGAGTTCTTGTGGGAGACAGTCCAAGATGGCACTGCCGTCTGAGCAAAACTATGTATATTAGAGAACTATCAAATAATCTTGGCCTGTAGTGTTGCAGGTTTTCTAGACCTCAGAACTAACCAGGAAAAAACAGGTGAGAGTATGTGACCAATTGCCTCTAGGCACACTTTTTGGTACATCAGCTGGGTCTCCAGAGAGGCCTCCTGTTATAATTGTCTGGATTTTTCTTAAAACAGCAATTTCTGTGTCTGAAATGAGGCCCCATATTTTTGTAGTTGTTGTTATCCTTGGTTTTTTCATGTTCAATTGATTCCATTGCCCCGTCCCTCTGAATTTTGACAGCAACACTTTGTATTCCCCACTGTTGGACTTCTGGTTGACTGTCAGATTCAGTAGTGTCAGCCACTCAACATCCGTGATGCAGATCCTGGGGTCTGTGCTGCTTGACTACCACCAAAGAACTTATAATGTGCTTGTTCTCTATAATGCTGCTTTTATTCTTCTGTGATATTCGAGGTGGAACACAGAATCTCATGTTTGCTAGGGAAGAGCTCCGCTCTTGGGCTATGGTAGGCCTGGTCTCCAGCCTCTTTCTTTCTCCCTAGTATTATCTTTGTCTTTAGACAAGATCTCACTGTGTGGCCCCAGCTGAGCTTGAGTATGTGAGTTCCTGCCTCAGTTTCCCATGTAGCTGCAATCATAAGCATGAGATTCATTCGGACTAATGTTACCTTCTGCACATTTAGGCAGAAAACTAAAACTCTGAAAGTGATTTTTGTTAAGTTTTTCTATGTTACAAGTATGTGCCTGTTATATTAGAAGTTTTGTACTTTTCTTTGTCTCCCTGATCTCCATTTTCTCTTTCAATTATTTTTCTACATTTAGCACAAAGATGTTCATTGTTCTTTTTCGGGAGATTCCCCCTGCTCTTTTGTTATCTCCTTCTTCTTTTCTTCATCCCAGAGAAAGAATGTAGATCTGGAGTTTACCATTTGGAGACTGGGAACCATCTGCTTACACTAATATTTCCCACAAACAATGTGATTATTATCCATGCATGCCTGGGTATCTTTGCATACTGCAGATCAACTTTTAACTTGTCTCTGATAATTTTCATGTTAAAAGGTTGTCATCTCTTCAACAATTTCCATTTCATCTTTCACATCCACCCACTCTCCTTGCCTCAGATTCCCTACCCTTAAGAGTGCAGAGCAGAGCATGGCAGTAGCAAATGCAATGGAGGACTGTACTTCACTCTCCACAAACTGTAAGGTAGGGGTAGTGGTCCAAGGGATACTCTAAATCACTGGAGGATTTCCATGAGCTTGAGACCAGCCTGGGGTGCATAGTGAGTTTCAGATCAGCCTGGCTACAAGATGAGTTTAAAGGTAGCCTAGGCTGCAGACTGAGCCCCTGTCTCAAAAACAAATCAAAGCAATACAAACCAAAAGAGAATTAAGTGCTTAGGATTCAACCCCAGGATTCTTGCAGTGTGGGATGTGGGATGACTGCTCCAGAAAACACAGTTAACTGAGACATCTATTCAGGAAATCAACAACAACGAACTCTGTTCTAGTTAGAGAAAGCTTCTCTAAAAGGTGACATACATGACATGAAGGGCCTTTGCTAAGGATCCCTGAAGAGAAAGGTCATTACTGTCCTAGCCACAGGATGCTGGGTCTTCCACGTTCTCAGGCCACAGACCCAGGACAGAGAGTCTGGGCACAGGTGAAGGACCACGTGTTCTGCTGAGTACCCTGAACCACTGAGACTTAACATGGAGGTTCTTGGATATCCACTTTGGGGAATTTCATACTCTCCAGGTGACTATGTTTTCACTGAAACACAACAAAACAAAGAGCAGACATGGGCTTCCTCTCATGTTCATGGAGTTCTTATCCTTGGTTTACAGCTGTAAGGGGTGCTGTAAGCACACTGGCAGCATGCTGAGTCCATACTTACTTGAGGCCTCTGCAGAAAACAAGCATCCGTCTATTTAAGTGCATCTTGGAGTGGTTGGTTAGCACCCTGCCCTTTCAAAACATGGTGAATCTACTATTAAGCTTTTTGTAGGGTTGGTGCTGCCAGTCATCTGTCTAGAATCCAGAGATTAAATGCCTAAAACTGCATTGCTCTCAGTAAAACCCTGAGGCTTGTGGACTGAACACATTCCACTTCCTGTTCCTTACATGATTGGCAGAGATGCTGTGCTGTTTGGACACTTGTATCTATTGTTTAATGATAGAATCAGAATCATTAACATATTCATCTCCCTAAACATTTTACCCTTTCTTTGGGAAGACACCTAGGTCCTTAATTATCTCTTAAACTCAAACTCGGAGCTGTTTGTTGATCTTGGTCCAACTCTGTGCCATCTCCTTAAAACATTATGTTGTCTCCATAGTATTGTCTTGCTTTTTCCTCCCAGAGTATAAGGCTCTGTGCATGAGAGAGGGATCTTGGAAACCCAGGAGGAAAATAAGTTTATTGTGTTCTCTTTTCCAATTGTATGCTAGAGTTTACTATTGAATTTTGGAAACAAAGCAAGCACATACCTTATATACAGACAGAATCTGTATTATGATTATTTTAAGGAGATTTTACATGACACAGTGATGCATCCCAGGCATTTATTTATTTATTTATTTGACTATTTATTCCTTTAGCTCTCAGCATTGTAGGATATCAAGCCAGTCTACCTCATAGGAGAGGAACCAAAGCCCAAGTCTGTCTTACCTGGTCAGTTCACAGAATAGCACGGTCAAAGGTCTGGAGCTCCTGGCTCTCAGCTCTTAACCTTTCAAAGGTTATGGGAAGAAGAATTACCATTCATAGAGTCACTGATGTCAAGTTATGCTGAAAAGCAAGAGAGTAAGCAGTATTCTTTCACTGCTAGACATTGGTTCGCTTTCAAACTCCTAATTTGCATTTGATTATTTTTAAAGCTGTATAGACGAATTTGGAAATGGCTCAGTCAGTAAATCGCTTGCTATACAAGCATGAGTACCGGAGTTTGATCCCTAGGATGCACATAAAAAGCCAGGCTTGGTGATGCATGCTTTTATCCCCAGACTGGGGAGGTATGGACAGGAAGCTCACTGAGGCTCACTAGACAGCCAGCCTGGTCAAAATGGAAATCTTTAGGCCTGTGAGAAACCCTGTATTAAATAAAACAAAACAAAACAAAACTCCAAGATGGATCATGTGCAGAGGAATGATACCTGAGGTCGACCTCTGATCTTCATACACACATGCACATGTAAGTGCACCACACACACATGTATGCACTATACACACCACACTTGAATATACATACAAAAATGTTAAAGGAGCCAAAATAAAAAATGTTAACAATAAAGTCGATGGTAAAACTATGAATTGTCTTAGCATACTTATTAATAAGTTAAGGCCTGACTTCATGTCCTTAAAATGTTAGGAAAAGAATTACTTTCCAGGTTTTCAGTACTGTGAGTACCATACTTTGAAAATCTAAGTACTTATCCATCTTCTGTTCAATGTGTGGCAAGTCAGCTTCATTAAGATTGAATGTATAAGTGTGCAAGCACACCCACAGGGCATAAATCCAAGACTGTATGTGTGTGTGGTTTAATGCATAATGCATACTAGGTGTTCAGGACAACTACAGAAAAGATACCACACAATGCACACTACCTATAATATTGGCTCAATTGTATAATAGTTCTTGAGGAAGCTAAATTGCTCTGACTTGAGTCTCAGAATGCACAGATGTTCACTGCAGACAGAAGGAATAGGCTCAATACTGAGGGCTCACCTTGCGGCTTCTAGATTTGCCTACAGCATTGACAGTTGTTTCTTGAGTGATTTTGGGGAACACTTAAAGACAAGTGTGTCATGGATGTGGAGGTTAAATATGCTGTAAAGCTCAGGAGACTCTTCAAACAAATTGGAGTCAACCAAAAGAAATGAACGCTTACAATATATCTTCAATCCCATGATCTGACTTCTCACCTCAGCCCCTTCCAGATCCCACCATGAATGCAGAGGAGCACAACCCCAACTTCCCAACCTCTATTTCCCCTGCCCTCTCCTTCAAATCAGGAAAAAGAAAAATCATAGCTTTTCTTTGTATGTGCAAAAAGCAAGCAAACAAGAAATATGGCAGTTCTTTGTCAACTGAATCACAATGCCAATTCTTCGTTAGTGGAAATACAATATTTACCTGTAAGTTTTAATGGGCTAATTCACACAAACATTATAATGTACAAACAAAAAGCCCTTCATTAAAGAAACACCAATTATTTTTCACACTTTTCAAAGACAGAATTATTTTCATAAACACCTGACTGGTCCATTTGGACACTCATGAATCAAACATTATTCAAATATCACAACACAGATTGGATCTATCATAATTTATATTATCTCTAACCCTAATGAGAATGTTTGTTAACTATTTCTTGGTGTTCTCTGGACTGAAGGGATATCTCAGTGCATAATGACACTTGCTGACATGCCTGACAACCTGAGTGCAATCACCAGGATCCACACAGTGGAGTGAGAAAACCAACTACTACAAGTTGCCCTATGACCTTCACCCACATGTACACACACACATACACACACACACACACACACACACACACACACACACACACACAATAAATAAACTATAATAAAACTCAAAGTATAATTTATTGACATGTCTACTAATTTTGCATATTTGTAAAATATAAACAGTATAATAAGATTTTCTAAACTGGTATTTTAACCCTCACTAGTACTGGGCAAAGCACTTCAGGGTTCACCAGGATTGCCTGCTTCTACTTGTCCCTCTGAGCATGTCGAAGTATGTATTATATTTTTTCAATTTATGCAACAAAGCAAATGAGCAGGACTCCTCCTTTATGGAGAGTGTATTAAATTGTCAAGTAATAATAATAATAATAACACAGTCAATAAGATACATGACTAAAAAGACTCAGGATGTGTTAGGCTTTTTTTTTTCAGTGTTGTCTGTACAGTAAAAGCATTTTAATATTAACAATACCCTACAGTAAATATATATGATCATTTCTTCTGCAGCCGTTGGCGCATTTTCCAAAATGCACTGGGATTTTGTTTTAGGGAATGGAAGTAAGAGTCATTGGATATATTACTATAACAATATTTTTAAAATATATTTATTAAATCTTTGAGAATTTAATGCTGGCCAGTTTTATGTCAACTTGATGCAAGCTAAAGTCATCTGAGACAGGGAACCTCAACTGAGAAAATACCTCTTTAAGATTAGCCTGCAGGGCCAACCTGTAGGGCATTTTCTTAGTGATTGATCATGGAGGGTCCAGTCTGTTTTAGGTGGTACCACTCCTGGTATGGTGGTCCTAGGTTCTATAAGAAAGCAGGAACGAGCAATCCAGTAAGCAGCACCCCTCCATGGCCTCTGCATCAGCTCCTATCTCCATATTCCTGCCCTGTTTGAGTTCCTGTTCTGACTTCTTTTGATGATGAACAATGATGTGGAAGTACAAGCCAAATAAATCCTTTCTTCCCCAAATTGCTTTTGGCCATGGTGTTTCAGTACAGCAACAGAAACTCTAACTTGAACAAATTTCAGACAATGTAATTTGATCGTTTTTACCTCAAGTTCTTCCCCTTTGCTTCTCCCAGATTCTTGATGTAACACGGAAGTGGATGGATAAGGTACACCCAGGGTCTAGGCATCTTATAAGTCTCTTACCACTGAGAAAAAGCTTAGAATTAGAAAACTTTCAATAAATTAATATGATGGAACTGAACAAAAAATGTCTCATTAATGAAGTGTTGAGAGGAAAAGCATGTCAAAGCCACATGCAGAGGGTGTCTTATGTCAGGGCAGAAGCTGGCGAGGGAGGACGGACAAGTAGATTGAAGCATGTACCACATGTGTCGGTGGACATTACACGATTGCTTCATAGGTTTACTTAAAAAAATACCACTGAGGTTTTTGAAATAAAAGAATCCTGAAGTTATCTTCAGCAAATCCTGAATCTGAACCAACAGTGACCCTGAAATTGGCAATTTTTCCCAGTAGAAGTCATCTTTGCAGAGTCTTTGGTACTTATGGGATAAAAGCATAGGAATGGTTGTATAGTGTCAAGAACCTGAGTGTGTATTGCACATTGCCTTTGTATCTGGAGATAGTAGTTGACAATACTTCATAGGCGTTGCATGTAAAATCATCCATGTGTCATTTTTGAAGGACTTTTTCTTTCTGTATTATAGATATTATTTCCTATTTGTGCAAATCCGTGATTTATAGATAAACTTGAAGAATGATACCAGTGTCCTTAAGCTCAGTGGTCTGATTGTATCCCTATTTGGCAGCTTTGAAATTCCATGCCCTAACTGTGTGTGATTTATTTCACTTTTTAAAATTTTTATCGTGTCCTTCTGAGCCCCTTAAGTCTTTCCCCATATTATTGTTTTGTCTTCTTTATAACATCTTTATAACACACACACACATACACACACACACACACACACACACACACACAATCTTCTTGGTGACTGTTATCATTTGCTTTTTATTTTGTCATGGGTAAAATTTCTACTCACACAAATCAAGAAGAATATACCAATAAACATAGGAATTTGGTAGTATGAGATGAGTTTTCATGTTCTAGAGGATCTTAGTGTAAGAAATCTGACTGGGGCAAAGAGCAAAGTTTAATCTTACATTTCTAAAACCTTGCATTACAATAGAAAGATTAAAAAATAATTTGACAAAACAAACCATTTAAATCTCCAATTCAGCATATTGTTAAATAATACATTAATGAAATAGTAACATATTCAAAATATAAGAATAACTTTTTATAATCCAATGATTTGGTATGAGTCACCATTAAGTTGCTGAATTGTTTTGCTATCTGTCTGAGATAATAGCTTTGATTATTTTGTTGTTATAAAATAATACATGATTATTATAATTACAAATCCATGAAAGGTTAGAAGGCTGTCTGTCAGCTCACCATCCATGGATAAGCCTTCTGCCAATGTTATTCATGTTGCCATGTATTGTAGTTTTAACATCTACATAGTCAAATTGTATTTGTGTTTTTATACAGTGTTTTTACTTGCTGGCCAATATTATTGGATATTATTTTAGAGGACTTCAGGTTACTCTAACAGGCCTCAAGTTCCTCATGCAGTACAGGACAGATCTTCACTCCTCTATTGTTATAAAATGGAATTTGGTGTTCATTTACACCCATTTCCTTTGGATTCCTTCTTTGAAATAGAATCACACTATCAAGGCAAATTAGCATGTTTAAGCTTCTTCATCCATATAGCCCAGTAATTTTGCCAAAGCAAAAACATCAACGTAAGAGTCTTACAGACCCCAGTTACCTTTGAGTAGTTTGCTAAGTGTCATTTGTGGCAGTCCACGGTACCTTGTTAGCCTGCATGTCAGTTAACACTTAACCACGCTAAAAGAACTTGGTAGAAAATGGCTAGCAAAATGGTTTGATCTACAAAAAGCAGGAGAAACTCACTTTGGATCTCCAGAAGTCAAATAAAAAGACATGAATGGTTCCATACCTATAGTCTCAGTGTTGGGGAGCAGGAGACTGGAGGACCCCTGGAGTATGCTGGCTAATAAGCCAAATCAGTGAGCACTAGACACAGAAAGAGATGGTGTCTCAAAGTATAAGGTGGTGAGCAATTGAGGGAGATACCCAGTGTATACCTCTGGCCTCCAAAAACATGTACATAGGTGTATGTGTAACCTGTCACACATGAATACACACAGACATGTATATACCTACACTATACATATGTACAAAAGAAAAAAATATTTTGCAAAAAATACAAACTTCTAAACACAAATTTGAAAAATTCTAATAATAAAAGGTACAAAAAGCTGGCAAAATGATTCAGTCTGTAAATGACCTGAGTGTGATCCCTAGATCTCACATAGTCAAAGGAGAGAAATGACTCCAGCAAGTTGGCCTCTGAGCTCCATACAGGCATTGTGTGTACCCACGTGTACACACACACAAAGGAAATAGTAAATAAGTGCAATATATATATATATATATATATATATATATATATATATATATATATATAATTAAAAACACTTCCACACCCTGTACTAAAGTATAGCATAATATATCATTCAAAAGGAAATGAAGTGGAATAAAATGACAGACTGATATGAGAAATGGTGAAATATACTTATTCAATAAGGGCGCAGGACTTGTTTATTTATTTTCAGTCACAGATCCACCCCTGTGAACATTTTAATGGAATGTTCACAGTTTTCTTAGGTTTATTTACATTTGACAATCAAAATCCTTTACTGTTTACTTCACTGTCCAGCTGATGTCTCCCTCTGTGCAATGGTAATTATTGAGATATATCTCCTATCAGACCAGCTCAACTTTGCCTGTAGGCTAGGTGACAAGCCAAGGCCCCTGTTATCCTACCCCGACTACTGACTATCACCCCCCCAACACTATCAACTATCACCCCCACTCCCACCCCCATTTAAGAGAGTCCAGTTCTTCCTTTCTGTGTAGGGAGGGCAAGATTCAGCAGAACTATTTGGAAGAAGAGTGACAAGTTTGGTCACTAATAGTGACCTAATAGTGAGGCTAAACTGTTTAAAATACTTAAAGATAAGCATAAGATTCAAAAGAGGAGTAATAATGAATGTTCACTTTTTAAAGCTTCTAGGAAAAAATGTTTAACTAAGATTGGAATTGACTGAGTAGAAGAGAGATTTGATTATCTTCCCCAGCTACCCTCTTTTCCATGAGTTCCATCTAAAGGAGGAACAATGTAGAATCAACTTAAACATTCACTTTTTCCCCCCCAGAGAGGCCAGGATGATGGCAAGAGATGAAGGCATATTCACTATACAGGAGCAGGGGGTCTGCCATATGTGCTATAGATTGTGGGAAAAGGTTTTTTTACCTTGTGATAAGGAAGCTATTACTCATATAAACTAAGCATTAATTCTATTTCCTATGCATTTTAGCAATGATATATAGAGAGGTAGACATGGTATTTCATGAAGCAAATTCTAAAAAATAGAGACAAATTGATACATGTCCATGAGGGACATAGCAAAGTCCACTTATCATTTAATAAATGCGTGGCCTTTTTTTTCTGTAGCTTTGAGAATTGTTTTTGAATTGCATCCCTGTATTCACAGACTAAAAGCAATTAATTACCATTTGAAATACCATCCCTAAATGTATTACTTTAGTGTCATTCATCTTATGACTCAGAAATAATACTTGTTCAATTAGTTGTAAAAGTGATTTTTTAAATAGCTGTGATTCAATGGCCCATTGTCAGTAGTTTTAATTCAATTAATGTAGTATTTCAATTTATACTTTGGTTAGGTCTAAAGTCATGACCAGTTCTCCATAAAGCCAACCTGGAAAAAAAGTTACTACACTTGCTTAATTATTCTTAAACAAATTTCAAAATTACTTTATGAGCATTTAAAATATTTTTCAAGAAACCTTACAGAGCTAATATTTTTCTAACTTTTGAAAATATAATTAAAGAAGATAACTTTCAAATCAATCACTGAGAATACATTTTGTATAATATATATCAAAGTATGAAATATTCTTCATATTTGTTATGAATAACAACACACCTTCTGATTAAGTTTTGTCATGCTATCAAATATTTTTCATGTACACATACATATATGTGATAAATGTTGCTATAAATAACAGCACTGTGATGAAATGAGATTTCAGAAGGAATGCTGAAATAGAACTCTATCACACTTTACACTAAGATGTTCTTGGAATAAGGAGCCAAAAATGAGGAGGACTGAGATTCCTTCCCTACCCAAGAAACTCACTTTTGTAAGAAGATTTTAATGATTAATAAACATAAATTCAATATTTAATGATCTTTCTGTTTTCAATTTGAATTTATGCTCCAGTGAACCAAACTCTCTGATGTCCTGTTCTATAATTACAGAAATTGTGACTTCATATCTGACTGAGAGACTCTTGATCAGGCCCTGAGCTTTAATGATTTGTACAGCTAAGCGAAATTGTCTCTCGTCCTTACATTGATTGATTCATTCATTCAGCCAAGTGTTTCTCTGGCACCAGGTTTGGATATGGCCACTAAGGATTATGGTTTGTAAGGAAACAGTGTCCAACCCACATAAGCTGCCTACCAGCTAGCATTCTGAATTCTCACTCAAATACATTTTATCTTAAAAGAAAAAATTAGACTAAACAAATTTACCTTGTGCCTATGCCTCAAATGTCCATCTTCTTAGGTCCTCTCATTTGTGTGTGTATATTTGCAGGCTGTTAGAAACAAATACAAAAAGGATAGCTGTAGATTTAGGTAAATAATTTCATTTATTAGGGCTTAACAGACTAGTGCCTGAGGATATCAGAAGAGACTAATTAACATTGATATGATGTAATCAACATCTTTATTTAAGTTGACATCCTCATTTCAATTGCTATGGGGAAGAAAATGATAGTACAGCCCAAGAAATGTTGGTTGGAAATGCCAGGACAGTAAATCATTTGGGGAAGTTGTCATTTACCCCAAACTGTAACTGAACATGTTGCCATCATAAGACTTCACTGTACAGTAAGGGACCCATGCATACATTAACTACCTTATATGAGCTTTGTTCATTCCTAATGTCCCATTTCCACTTTCAGATCATTTGTTATATTTTATCGTATTTTAAGTTTGATGGAAAATGTTTACATTGATCGTCAAGATGATGTGATGAGGCTCCTTGGTTCTTTAAGCTGAGGGGTGAGACCTCCCCCCAGAACTCACCTCCAGCCCCTTGTGCACTATCTAGTCAGAGGGACTGCACCACCTTGTCCATGGGGATGTAACCACACAGTTTGATGACTGTGGTTTCATGGACAAATCTATAGTTATGGAATCAAAATAATCACAGAGGGATGCTTTCCTCATCTTAAAAAGGCCATGTCCTTCTGCACTCCACTTTTACCAACACAATGGGACATGAGGATGGCAGCATTTCATAAATCTTCTGCACTGTAGCTGGCACAAGCAGAGCTTTTCTCCCCTGGCCTGCTTATCACTGCTGTGCTGATGTATGGACCAGTGTTGAGGAGAAGGAGTTTCTCATTCTGACTTGAAATAGACACTTCATTCCTTTTGTCACCAAAGTGCTGTTTGTGAGGAGACATTTTCTTAATTGCTGGTCACCCATTTTAGAATGTAGCCACTATAAAGTGGCTTCCTCTGTGATACTATGAACCCAGCAGAGGCAGGAGCTCCAGAAGTCATGAGACAGCTGTTCTCAACCCAGGGATGACCCCCAAGCCTTAACTCAATTGTTGGGTGTAGGGTATGTGAAGTGCCTATCATGGGGAACTAACCCATAATAATTAAGAGATTTGGCAAAATCAATTGACCAGTCAGTAGTATGCAACTACTTAGAGCCTTCCCTGCACACCAATCACAAATAAGTTATTTAAATAAAATGTTGTCAGCTTTCTTAATTACTGACCTGATCTAGAAAACATGGACCAGAAGGTCAGGAGCTAAAGAAGCCAAATTCCAGAGCATTCATTATCGGGAGAAGAGGAACAGCTGTAAACAAAACTCTGAGTGGACCCCAAAGACTCTCAGCGTGTGCTAAGAGGCAGTGGCCAGATGTGAGTGAGAGGACAGATGCTATGTTTTAAGTCTGTGTAGTTAGCTGGGCCTGGTAGCACAACCTGTAATCCCACCCACTTAGGAGACTGAGGCAGAAGACCACTGGCTCAAGACCAACTTGAGCTACAAAGTGAGTTCAAGACCACTCTATGCAACTCAGTGAGACCAGGTCACAAAATGAAAAGGAAAAAAAGAAGGTGACAGGTACAGCTCAGAGTTTGAGACCCTGCTAGAGTCTCTAGGTTCAATCCCCAATACCAGAAAATAGGAGCACTAAAAATAACTGCATATTTGCTTGAGGGTATGCATGGGGAAATTCTATGTGTTGGAGAACTACCAAAGGTCAAAACAACTAAGAAAAGCATCAAAGCATTGCATGTGTTGGGAGCTTTACTGTTTCTGTAAGTTCATCCCTGGTGATGGGCATGCAACAAGCAAGGTTCTGAATTGGAAATAACAAAAGGTATTGTAACCCACGTGTAAAGTGACATGTTATGACCTACCTGTATGTTGCCAGCAATTCCAGTTTCACAACCAAGTATAAACCCCTATCCTCTCTCTCCTTCCCTCTCTTCCTTTTAAGTTAAATGCCACTGTGGGGGAAAACACACTAAGAACTAAGTTTAATCCGATGGGGAAAAAATACTTTTTTTATTGATATGTTTTACTTTGCTGGCAGACCAGAGCAAAGGTTTTGTGAACATTTAAAAGATGAAAAAAGTGAAGAATCCCAGAAGCGGTTTATCTTGAAGCGAGATAACTCTAGTATTGATAAAGAAGACAATCAGGTTGGTTCTCAAGTTTGAGAGTGGCTGATGTTGTTGTTTTTGAAGGTGGGCTGATTGATGTTCTTGTTGTCCCTCTGTGGTCCCCTCCTGCTTCCCAGCCCCTCCCCTCTGCCTCTGACAACTGCTGCCCTCTCTCCAACCCCTGGCCTCCATTGCCTCCCCCTCTGGCATTCAGTGGGTAGCCACATGGTGTTGCCCCAGTTGCTTAGCAGAAGCTCTGTGTTGGGCTGCATGGGTGGTGCTTGGCGCAGTCTTTGCTGCATGTTGTGGTGGGGGCTGGGATGCTGCAAGCTCCGAGCTGTGGGGATAAGCTTGTCAGCTGCATTTCCAGATGTCTGTGTAACTCTGCCAGTCGCTCCACTCCCTACAGCTCTGTCCTTCCGTTGTGCACAATTTGAGCTGGATTATCAATGAGGACGGATGAGCCATCGCTGTAGCTGTAAAGAACATACCTTGTTATGGTGAGGACAGGAGGATTTTGCAACTATCCTAAAAATAAGTCTTCACAGAAAAGCATCGAGTTTACGTTCTAGTCCCCCACCCTTCTTCCCGTGTTTTATGGTCTATGTAACGTGTTTGCTCGTTTGCATGAAGTGTAGCAAAAACTGATCCCTGTGTATTTTGCCTGTGACAAAACACTATGTCATTCTATCTATCAAGAGCCCTAATCATGGTCCTTGAGCAAAGGTAAAGAGACCTTACTGGATCTCTCCTCTGCGTGGGTAGGAAGGAGGGAGGTTACAAGCAAGATGACTAAGTAAATGACAGAATCAAAAAAGAAAACAATAATAATGACAATAAGAACATCAGAAAGTCAGGAGAGTGCCCTGACAATTGTACTTGGTGTCTGACAATCCAAAGAGATATTTTTGAAACATGCCTTTGCTTTAAAATTCATAAAGGTAAGACAATATGTATCTTACTCAAGATCTCATATTAATTACTCAAAGTGAGTCACCCTGAGCCGGCGTGTGCATCTCTGAATGTGATTTTTTAAAAAAGAGATATATAAAAAGTCTATTCCTCATTTGTACCTCCTTGTCTCCCACCACTGCTGCCCCCAGCCCTGAGCTGCACCGGGGCTCTTGTTGACTCCAAAACATGCCTGTGTTGTATACTCTGTGGGTGTCTGATGAATGTATGGATGGATGCACTTAGTGCAGAGAGCATTTTGTCCAGAATGGCGAATAGGTGGGAGGGCAGCTGAGATGCAGAGAGTGGTCAGGGAGGGTGAGGACTAGTAGTTCTCATGCTGGGTCCTTTGGATTGTTAGTTTGGCTTTCTTTGCACTGGCATTGACCATTATCAACAAACAGGTTTTCTAAGCCAAGCTTATGTTCCCCAGGCAGTTCACAGGTCAGCCACTGAATGAACAAAGAAACCATAGGAGCCAGAGACTAGCCACAGGTTCCTTTTAGATTCCCACTTTCTCTATTTTCTTGTTCTTTCTTGAGATCCCAAATATTCACAGCCACTTCATCCCTCAGGCCCCCTGAACTCACTCTTCACTTTTTCCATCAACAATTTGCCTCCTGTTGTGGTCAGATACATACAGCAAAGGGAAAAAAGACTATTCCTGGCCATCCCATCTCTGGACCAATTCCCAAGGCATATGCAAGGCTGCTCATTTTTATAATAGTCATTCTGCTTTCCTTCATAGAAGATTAACCAGGAGTAGCACATCCTTTTTATGTCAACATGTCACACAAATACTACATCCACACACATCCACACAGACATACATGCATACACACACACAAACACACACACACACATATATACACTTCATACATACATGCACACACACATGCACACAGGTCACACACACAGATGCGCTCACACATATACACACCATACAAACATCACATACACATATAAACACCCCACACATGCATACACACACACATCATACATAGATACACACAGGCACATATAAACACACACACTCACACAAACACATGCATACATAAGTTCATATCCACGGGCCTAGCCTCCTCAGAGAGCAGAGGGGGTGGGGCTTGTCAGGCTCCAGTTATCTAAGTGAGCATTTATTATTCGCAGTTGACAGTTGCTTCACAGCTCAACATGGATAACCCTCCTGATTTCTTTTCTCTGTTCAGCAAAACAGAATGCATCCATTTAGAGATGACAGACGAAGTAAATCAATTGAAGAGAGAGAAGAGGAATATCAGAGAGTGAGGGAGAGAATATTTGCACATGATGTGAGTAGTTGTTTTAATTGCCTCTTGAGTATGGTCCTTCCATTAGCAAAAAGGCCCCTCGTTTCTCAGACAGGAAGCTGACAGGGAGTAAGAGGCTGGGACCAAGGAGAGAGTCACAAAGCAGAAAACACAAACGTTTCTGGGAAAGAACCTGGTTCAGGGATGTGGTGGAAACAGGAGTCTGCGTGTGCTCCCGGGATAGAGATGGGATTTGGGTCAGTGAAAGAGACAGTCAATTCTGAAATTCCTTTACATCCATAGTAGGCAACAGACCACCTACCAGTGAATTAAAAAAAAAAAAAATCAATGTTAGGGACACAGATATGGCTCAGTGAGTATAATGCTCACTGTGCAAACATGAGAGAGAGAGCCTTAGTTTGGATCCCCAGCACCCCTGTTAAAGGCAGGCATGGAGCAGACGTCTGTAACACAAGCGCTAGGGAGGCAGAAACATGTCAATCCTGAGAGCTCATCAGCCAACCAGTCCAGTTCATTTGTAAGCTCCTGGTTCATGGAGAGACTCTGACTCCAAACAGCAAGGTAGAGAGCAATAGAAGAAAGTATCTGTGGATCTCTGGTCTCCTCACAAGGACTCGGGCATACACATGTGCAAATACCACACAGGCTTGCCTGCACAGATGCCTGTGTGTGTGCCCAGGAGCACATACAGAGTATCTTCTGAATTCTTAGCAAATATGTACACTTCATTATGCAAGAGCTAGATGATAATGTTCACTCCCCCTCTTGATTTCAGATCAAATCAAATCTATGAACAATTTGTCAAGGGAATAATCACAACAATCACAAAACAACGTCTTTTAATTCAAAACAAAACAAAGAAAATGTGGTTGGGATTTAAAAAATTGTTTTTACCCATTATGCTAAAGATCAAGTACAATTTAGATAAAAATTAAAATATAAAAATTAAAAACTGGATTTTAATGCAAACAAGTTAAAACACTGAGAAATTGCCACAGCTTTCTATTCTATGGAGCCCTTGGGAGCTTCCTCAGGTGTTAGGGAGCCCGATCTCCGCAGGCTGTAGAGGATGCTCCAGTGTGGTCCTCTGTGGTCAACACTTCCAGCATGCTCAGTCAGGCCGAATCTCTGTTGCTGTGGCTTGTTGCTGGAGGACACACCAAGCCAGCAGGACACTTGGCCTTTGCTCCTCAGCTTTGGGGAGACCACTTCAAACCAGGGCAAGTGTCAGCAAAAAACCCCTACTTGTGGTAATTCTATAGCTTGAAGCTGTAGAAGAGGCAACATCTGCCATTAAGGTTTCGCCCTTATATCCCTACTCTTCTTGAACACACCGAAATAGAAATTGAATGATTGCATACTCTGGTCCAGAGCTCTTAAATTAAAAGAACATGAGAGAGGAAAATGAAGGTTAGCATAGCTGGAGGTGTGGATGCAAGTCTAGAAACTATGTGTGGCCTACTTACATCCTTGTTATGGTTAGAATGTACCATGAGACATATTCTCACTGGAAGAGAATATAAAATGATGGAAAGTTTTGTTCTTGGCATGAGTGGGCAAGAGAATGTAGTGAGCTGGGAGGCAGCCCATCTGCTTCCGATGACCTTCGTAGAGACAAGTTCTCCAGAGTGTTTGTTTGACTTCTAGTCTTTAACTCTCTCCTCTTTTACATGTCCTTACCTATATACAAGCAGTATTCCCTCACGCTCTGCTTCTGACAAGTCAAGGGTTTTGAGAATGTGTCAATATATTGAGAAGCAAATGTCCATCATACAGACATGGCATAAACAACCTTTTTGTTATTATTTTTATAAAGTTATGCTCCATTGTTGGAGCTAGGTGCCAGGAAACACCATTTCAAATGCCTGTCTGGAATAAGAATGGAACCTATGATTCTTAATTCCACAGGAAGATGGCCACAAGGAAAAGGGGCCTACATAGCTTTCTTTCATTGGGGAGAGAAGGACCAGGACAAATATTTGAGGCACTCCTAGCCAGCCACATTAAGCTTCTCTGGCCACAGGGATGGATAACACTCTTTTCAACTACAAAGTAGATCTAAGTACAACTGAGCTTCGGTGCAAAGCTACTGCCGGCCCCTCACTAGCCCTCGACCCACATCATTTGCCAGCCTGTTTCTGGCACTACCTGCAACCTGATAATGCAGGGCAGGCTTTTAAAATGAGTGCCCTTCAGTCCAAATACACTCACAGATACTACACAGTTGAGTGACGCTCTTAATATCATTAGTAAAATGTTTTGTGTTTCTAAGAGGGAAAAATCTTCCCGTTGTTTAATACCTTTCTATAAATTCACTTGATCCTTCACATCCTAAAAGGGGAAAACTCATGCCCACTGTCATTCCCTCAGCCCACAGAGATACTCCTGTGTCTGGCACTCTGTGGTTACCTCAATACTGAATAGGACAAGTTAATCCCAAATTTAGCAGCATAAAGCAAACAATAACTACTTAGGACCCCACTGTCTCTCTGGGTCAGGCATCAGGTGCAGCTCGGCAGGTGGTCATAATGCCTAATCTGTAACCGGAGGTCTCCCTCTTCAGCTCTTAGCTGAAGGTTTGACTGAGTGACTGCCAGCTGCTTCCAGATCTACTCATGTGGTGACTGGCAGGCCACCCTTGTTCCCTGGGACCAGTCTATAGTTGGCCATTTTCTTCGAGGTGAGCTTCCCTGCAGACTGCTGCATGTCTCCAAAAATGGCATTTCACTTCCCCAAAAGACTGTGAGTCATGAGGCAAACAGAAGCCACACTCTCTTACGATGTCATCTTGGAGGTGACCATCTCCCTTCCCCTCCCACTGTATACTGTCGGATACACAGACCAACCTCGGGCCAATGTGGGAAGACTGTGAGTGTTAACAAGGAAGAATAGGTGACTCAGTAGTCACAAGATGCTGTCACAGCATCTATCAACTCCAGATTTCAAGGATGGAACATGGCCAGACGAACTTTCTCCAACACATATACACCTTAACACATCTTCCTCACCACTCACACATTGACAGCCCACTTCATGGGACACTCATCTATGTACTTGCAGTTCTCTAGCTGACTGATCATTATCACACTCAGACTGTTGATCGTTTTTCATAATGAAAAGATCATTTTTCACAAAATAATAGTTACTTTACATTAAGCCAACTATTAAACCAATACAAAGGATCCAGCATAAGGACCCTGTGGTTTAGAAGTCTAATCTTTATTTCAACTATTCTTTGATTTTATTTTATTATAACTAGAAAAAAAAGCAGAATGAACAAACTAGTTTTTCTCAGCAATTATTACTTAAATAGTGGCTACTCAAATATCGAATATGTGTGTACATTTTCCGGAGCTAACAATAGAGAATTCAGACATCTTATTTACACTTTAGCAAAACTCAAGTTTATTTTAAAATTAGAAATGTTCTCAGGTATTTTGAGGAAGTGTCTTGGTGCCTCAGATGTGAGTGTGAGTGCTTGAGAAGCAGTGTGCATGTGTGTCTGTGTGTGTTTTTATATATGCAGCCACATGAACAAAATAGGCATGTTGCCAGAAACAATTTCAAATATGGTTTCTAAAGTTTGGTATTTTGAGATAAGACTGCTACCTGAGAGCCAAATAATTGTAAGTGTAAAGACAAATTTAGCTCTCGAATAATAAAGCAGTATGTCTCTGTTGTCAGTAATATTTGAAATACAATGATTTCTTTGGTGAGAATTTAATCTCATTCTTCTGGTCCTTTCCACCTGATGTTACTAACCTTGGGAAGACTGGTTAACAAAGCAGGGTATTTGAGAAAGACCTGTCTTGCCTGGAAGGAATTTTGCTGAAGACATTGGTATGTTGATAGGGCTCCCAGGAGGCTCCTGCTGGACCCTCCAGCAAGTGTGGGGTCTGTCCTCTGAGAGCTGCAGGGAGGGCACAGGCTGTGAGCACAGTGGGGGTGGGGGGTGGGGGAGGACTCTAATCCATTAAGCAAAAGCATTTTCTTCTTTGAAAAAAAAAAGTCTTTAAATATTCGGGTATGCACATAAGTGACAGCTTTAAATGTTGTACTTAATTACTGTGACACTTTCATCTTTCTCTGCCATTAAATGTGCAAGTTATTAATACTCCCTTTTCCAAAGTTTATTTCCACCAGCCACTGAGTCACAGCCCATAGCTGTCTCACTTATGAGAATGTGGGGGCCCTGGGGAGGCTGCTTTTGAGGATCTTTCTAAACACTCAGATGCAGACTCTTGAAGGACGTTTTTTGGGGACAAGTATCTTTGACTTGTCGGTGTCTTGCTTTTTCACTCAAAGAACTGAAGTTGTTGTTGAATTTCTCCTCCCCAAACGCTTTGTGGTTAAAAAGTCTGAAGATGTCAGACTGTCTTTGATCAATTTCCTCAAATAGATTGATTCTCCAATTCCAGGGCCCAGTGGTAACATTACGAAGCCCACTGACTTCTTCCCAACCATTGAGGAGACATCATGTCTAAACATAACCTTTGGCTTAGTGGAAGAAAGTGGTTTCACTGTCAGAATGAAAGTGGAAAACAATATCTGGCTTGCCTCTCTGAGTGCTGGCTTCATGAACTGCACGTTTAACTGGAAGAATTGCTGACAGGAACTGGGGAGATGGTTCAGTGGGCAAAGCACAGGGGCGTGAGTTTGACCCCCCCCAAACTCAACCAAGAAACTGTGGGACACGATATCACATGTTTATAACCCCCCTGGCGAGGCAGAAACAGGTGGATCATCCAAGGGTCTCCGGCCAACTAACCTAGACTTCTTGGTGAGTTCTAGGTCAATGAGAAACCGTATTTCAAAAAATCAAGGTGGAGATCTGTGAGATGGCTCCCAGGTGCAGGCACTTGTCACCACATCTGACAACCTGAGTTCAAGGCCCAGATATACACCTGCAGAAAGGAAAGAAATGATTCCTGCTAGTTGTCTTCTGAACCCTACATGTGCACATTGGCATGCACACATACTCAAAAATACACACACACACACACAACACACACACACACACACACACACAAATGCAAAATAGTTTTTAAGCAATACGCCAAGAATACAGCTCTGAATTATTTCCCAGGGACAGTGTGCTGTTACGTGAGCATGTCTCTACTCTACATAGACTTCTCTTCTTTGTTTAAATTTAACCCGATTCATCTTTTCTCAGCAGATAAAGATGGTAGAACTTTATCTTCCCTAGAGTTGGGTCAGTAAAGGAAGTAAAACGAGAAAGCTGTTGGCTTTCTCTGTGAAAAACCAGAAAAAAAAAAAAAAAAAAAAAAAAAAAAAAAAAAACACTGGATAGCATTTTTTAAATTAGTTTCTATTGGCCAGTGTTTGTCTTCTGTTCTGCTCTTTCCCTCTAATTCAGAAGAATAACTGATGAGATTTCTTCAGTTTTGAGAGACTTGTAGACTCTCTCTTCCATGAGGATGTATCACACTGAGACAGGGATTTCAGGATTTGGTTTCACAGCTCTGCCGTCCCTAGGAGGGTCATGTTGAATCTGCTTCTCCTGTCTTGATTTGAACCTGTGCCCTTGACTGGTATATGATGCTGCATGGCTGCTCAGGACTCAGCAGTCTCCTGTCTCTCCAGCTGTTTCACTCACATTTCTCTTTTGACCTTGATCCTGACCTGGAACTTAATCTGTTCATTCTTGAAGAGTTCCTGATGGGAAAATACCCTGTGCTGCTGAGAGCTGGTTACTCTGCCAACAACACTAACCTATTTTTCTCCCTTTAAAATACTCATCCTTTGTACATAATTTCCTTAATCTTTTTCCCCTAGGAAGGGAAAGTAGTTGTAAAATCAGGCAAGGATTTGAGAGAGTTCGGCCAATCCAGCACATCTGACATGGTGCCTTTTTTTTTATTTTTATTTTTCAGTCAGTTTGCTCCCAGGAAAGCCTATTTTTGGACAACAGGTAAAAAGAAATTTATGTTTCTTGTGTCTTTAGAGGAAGGGTTTGTCATGTGTCCTATACATTCTCATGTTCATATGTATTGCATATATAAGTGTGTACTTGAATATATGTATGAGAACATGCATATATCTATGTATACACGCATATATATCACATATATGTTACTTGATATGTTTAAAAACAGTTTGATTATGGGGAAAAAGTTTTCTCAGTTACTTCCAGACAGAGGTGGAAGCATTTTCCATCAAAGTCTCTGTTTCCAGCTCTCCCGAAGATGTAATCCCTGAAGCCTTGAAAGGAGATAAGAGCGGATGGAGACCATGTAGGGATTCAGCTCCTCTGGCTTACTGGCCAGGCTGCTGAAAGTGTGTTCAGCCATTTCGTATGTCTTATCACCTTAAATAGCTATGGAAAAAAAAGAAAAAAAACAGATTACTATGATTTTAAATTTCAAATTATAAACGTCTCCCTGTCTCCCTGAAAGGGCTGATGTGAAAAGTTCATCTAAAGCACTTTCACATTTATCAGTCAGGCTTGCTTAAGCCTTAGCCGGGGAGGTGCTTGATAAATAGAGTGTTATGGAGTTTATGGAGTATCTTGGGGTCAAGGGCAAACATTTTAAATGTAACCTTTCAGAACGTACCCCTCTGAAACAGTTTAAAACTGTCACAGCTATTAAAATGTCCCCATGATTCAATTTTGTGGATTCCAGACAAATGAAGGAAGTGACATGAGCTTACTAACCATGTTTAACATTAATCAAAATCTGAACTTGATTTAGAAACACAGGATTCCTAAATAAAGCAGCTATTAATTTGATTTCAGGTGTCAGCATAATGGATGTCCCTATAAGACTGATTAAAATTGAAGCTGATTAAATGCTAGTATTCAGAACTTAAACCCGACATTAGAGATAACTAATAACTAAAAAAAGAAAGTCACTGTATTAGCAGTTGGCAATTGTAGCAGGAATCTTAACAGGTCTTATTAATAATATCAAACCTGAGGCCAGATATTGGGGTGAATGCTGGAAGATCAGAGAAGCAGAACAAGCCACAGCTTCCCCACCTCGCCAATTCCTCAGTTGATTCTGTTTCCTCAGGCTGGAAGCCTCTGAGTCCTCATCCAGAATGAGTCTCAGCTGAACTGCTGCTAGAAGCCTGAAAGCTTAACTAGCCAAATGCTTAACCAGCCAAATGCTTAACCAGCCAAATGCTTCTAGTTTCTGGTCCTCATGCCTTATATACCTTTCTGCTTTCTACCATCACTCTCTGGGATTAAAGGCACAAGTCACCATGCTTGGCTGTATCCAATGTGGCCTTGAACTCACAGAGATCCCAGATGGATTTCTGCCTCTGGAATGCTAGGACTAAAGGTGTGTGCTACCACTGCCTAACTTCTATGTTTAATATTGTGGCTGTTCTGTCTCTGACCCCAGATAAGTTTATTAGGATGCACAATATTTTGGGGAACACAATACCACCACAGGCAATGTTGAGAGAATCACATCTTTCAAGTGAAAAAAAAAAAAAGGTAAAATATGCTCATTCTAAATTAAAACAATCTGAGCCACCTATTTCCCATTTTTAGGAAAACTGAGAGTCCATAATTTGGTTACCTGGGTGATGACCTGAAGCATTTCAAAATTTTACATCCATACCAGAGACAGAGTATAAACAGTACACTTCCATGGAAACATATTTCTCAGTCATCTAACCGATCATTTCCCTAAAATATTCCCTAATCCTAGTCACAGATTCTTAAATGCCCTAGGTATTCAAGTTGGATCATATTCTACATTCTAATAACTGGTCATATATGTCCATTGCCTATATGAACATGTCCTGATAGTCCAAGAAGGAAATAGCAAATTGAATGTCCCTTCAGGAAAAATAAATTGTATATTGGACACTTACTTCTGGAATATTTGTATTTCCCGTGAATCCAAATGATTAACAAATAATTTTATAGATTTCTTAAGGAAAATCTCAACAAATGTGTCTAATAAATTTCTATCCTGGGTCTACCAGGCTCTCGTATCCCCTTTTCTGTGTCCACATTTCTCCCTTGCCCCTCTATCTAGCATAGGATAGGGGTGACAGCCTTACATGCTGCCACGAATTCATTCATACAAACCTGAATATCGCACAGATAAATCCTAATATGTGGGATTGATTTACAAGCAAGGTGTGCTGCGGTGAAGTGCACACCCATTCCGCACAGGGCATTGCATACCTTTAGTCTTCGTGTCATAAACATCATGTTTTTCATTCCCAGTAGGCTCCAAGAAGGCGTTCACATATGCAATGAGACCTATAAGAAAAGACAACTCTTTCGGTTGGTATGGTTTCCTTTTGTAAACTGTGTTTTCAGATAATGTGGCAGAATCCGTGTGAAATATAAGTGTTAGTATGCAATATTTCTGTTCATGGAATAAAATTTGTTCAGTTCTCTTCTCGTAGCATTTGATACACAATTGGACAGGGTGAGAAGTAGCACTGGGGAGCCATAACTCTGTGTGTCCTCCTTCTGGGTTCTTCTCAGAAGTATCTCCATGTGGATGATTCTATGTTTAAACTGGTTGAACACTTTCAAACCCACTTTGACATATTAAGCAGAGTTAAAATTTCTCTGAAAGGTTACAAATATATGTACATTCCCAATACCAGAAACTAAATTGATGATAACTCTATTAGGGTGGCTGGTGGTTTTCAAATATTATCTTAAGCACCTACTTAATTTCTAAAAGGAAATTATGAAGTTTCTTTCAATTATAATGGACTATTTAAACCAAGATCTTGGAGTAAGGGAAAGGAATTAATTACTATTTTTTTTTTATGTGTGTTCTGTTAGGCTGACACCTCTGTGAGAGCAGACGAACCATCCCCATTTTTCACCATTGTCTTAAATGTCTGCCTGACATGCTTTATAAGGACAGCTGTAAACAGTGTTATTAAAAACATTCATTATCTGGTCCTGCAAGATGACTTAAGGAATAAAGGTGCTTACTACTAAGCATGATGACCTGAGTTCAATCCCCAGGACCCACATGGTAGAAAGAGGGAACTAACTCCTGTATGTTGTCTGCTGAGTTACACACACAGAACTTGGTACATGCACACACACACACACACACACACACACACACACACACACACACGACTTAGTACATGCACACACACCAACTATAATAAAATATTTCAAATAGTCAGTATCTATTGTGTATGTATGGACACATTTCTAAATACAGGGGTCAACTCTGTTAGAAGAAAGCTGAAACACCAAACAAACTCTTAACAATTTCAAAAAAGAAGAAAAGTGGACTGCGTGCTTCTGCTAAGCCTTTTGTTAGGAGTTTGAACTGAGATCTTCATAATTAGTGGAGGTCTCTTGTTCCATCAGGCATTAGTGGAAAAAGAGAAGTGGGACCTTGTTTTCTCAGTTCTAACTTTCCTAGGCTGAACACTGCTCTAGCAAGTTCCTTGCACATCATTAGATATTCCCCCCTTGCACTTTTAAATGTTTAAGAGAATGACCTTGAATTTTTCCATTGGAAGCCCAAACCCTGAGCTCACACACCTTGTAATACAGCTTAGACACAAACCTTTAAAAAGCCAATTCCTTTGACACAACTCCCAAGTTACCTTGTAGCAGCGCTGTGGTATAATCAGGGAAGCAATCGCAATATGGAACCCATCACTTACCCTAGTCACTAAGTCCAAGAAACTCAGGACACATAGAGCCTTGTAAAGGTGATTCTGAGTACATATTACCCCTCATTTGGAGAAAATAAAAACATAATTTTCACAAATGAAGGAAAATATAAGCAATTATCAATAAGCAGAGAAACGGAATATAAAATGTATATCTGCTTTATGACTATTGTGGAAAAAAATACTAGTTGTCTACAAAAGGACCAGCTCCAGTGGCCATTATTTTCCTAGAGGTTGGTTAGAAAAGACCAAGCTGAACTTTAAAATGTGAGAAAGCATTTGAGTAAGTGCTCTTCTGTAATGTTTATGATTCCAAATAGACTTAGAATTCATTTTAGAACCCAGTTTGCTATTATTGGGATAAATAGCCAATAGATAGAAAAATAAGAGTTATATTTATACTTGTAATCTAGAAACCATAAATAATTATGCATCTTAATTTGAGTTCTATTTATGGGATCTCCTAAAAGCAGAAACTTAAATTCCCCCCTCTAAAAAATGCATAGATCCTGGCTTAGGGTGATGAGTTGAGCTGGTATCATAGAAGAGTATCTTAGGTCACTTTGTAAATGAGGGGATGTAGTTCAACTCTGGTGAGCTCATAGAGTTGCTAGAAACATCTCTGCCATGCCAAAGGGTGTCAACTACAATCCAGGAAAAATAAAGGTCTCATCCTTTGAGAAGACACTCTCAGTCACACTGGCACTCTTGCAAGTCTACATCCATGCCATGGAGGTGCAGAAGTCACAAATAGAAGGGTCAGTGATGGAACAAATGATCGCCCCCATCTGGAGGGTTTCTTTCTGCCTCATTCAGCATGTTGAGGATCAGGAGCACCCCAGAGTTTCAAGCCAATGTTTCCCTATAATGAATCTCCCAGATCATCTACAGAAGAGGTTATTGTCCCATTCCTGGTTCATTCACAGTTGTTAAGGAATGGTTTGGCTGTACTTTGTCAAAGATGGGTCAACATAATCAGAATTATACACGAAAAGAATAGTTGAACTTGGATTTTTGAAGAACAGACTGGACTGGAGAACCAATTTCTGTACAATAGCTCCAATAGCTTCCTTACATTTCTAAGAGTGTATAAATTAAAGGCACTTGGCCATTGGTGAGCAACTTCCTTTAGATATTATGTCTCCTCTTTGGTGCCTGTCACTTCTGAAACCAACTACTCCCAAGATTCTGACAATGGACATTTGAAGAAAACATTGATGAGGGGTATTTTCATCCCCAATGCCTCATGAAAATGCTTTATATTCTCTGATTTCTCTGTTCAACCCCTCCCTTGCTTCTCAAAGCTCCTATTTCCCCTAATTCTCAAATCCATTTCCCTTCTTAATCTTCCCAGACACAAACCAAAGTTTCATGCGTTGAAACAGGAGCTAAAACGTGGGTGCTGCTTCTGCTCATTGGCCAGAGTATTTCTATCAGATATCTGCACACACTGCTAGTGGCTCCCCAGGACTTTGTTGCCTTAAAAGGGCTGTTTTTAAACAGAGCTTCTGACTGGGGATTGAGATTTGATTCAAGCACTGATTGCATCACATTCCATACTGATGTGAGGTTACAATTACACTTATTATCTGTGACTAATGCCCCCTCCACTCATTTAGAACCCAGGAGAATTCCAGGGTACTTTAATGATGCATTATTTCCACAGGGGAAAAAAAAGCAAAAACTTTGTAAACACGCACAAAGGTATTCCTTAAGGAGATTGGGAACCAATGAAACTACAAATTTCCTCACAAAACATGTGCCAATTTGCATATTCCTTGAAGAAACTCTGGAGTCCTCGAAATTCAGCTTTAGCTGTTGGTTAGCTTTCATTATATTAGCTGCATTTTGAATGAATGTGTGCTTTCACTTCAAGAGGCATTTGAAATTTCCACTGATGCCCTTGGAAAACCTCATGCCAAAGTAGTGTCAGCTCTGGTGTTTTCATAAACTTTTCTACCCAAGAAGGGTAACAAGTTGTTTCCTTAGACTTCTATGGTCAAACTCCCAAAGCAAATTCTTAGTGTGTGTTAATATGGTAATTCTGTGATAGCTCTTTTGTCAAAATCTTGCTGAACAAAGATATCACACAGAACATAAAGTTATAAAATGAATTAATAAATAGCTTTTCTCCAAGGCCAATTACTTAATGCTAAAGAAGAAGAAAAAAACTTCTTTCCTGGGAATTATTTTTAGAATTATGTAAGATGATAATTACTTCTGAATATGAATTCATTATTGATTCGAGTCAGGGCAGCATACCCACTTTCCTCTCAGAGAGAGAAGCTAACAATTCTATTTTATAGCACTTGTCCTCAACTGTGTCTCCTTTACTGGCAGAGGGATCATGGTGTCTCTAGGTTTCGTTTTCCCATGTATAATGTGTGCCATGTGTCATATGTATGTGTCTTTATGTCATTCAGGTAATTGTCACACTGTTGAAGGTGTGTGTGTGGGGGGTCTGTTTAAAGAGTCAACGAGAAGAATGTAGGAGACAATTCCACTAAGGGCCCCTGTGCCCACCCACCCCATCATGATGCATAACTCTGTCCCCATGAATCTCTCTGATGGCTGTGCAGGGGTAACAGAGACAGTTCTGGAAGAACTTCTGGGAGCCGACAGAGCAGCTCAGAGACCGAGCTCAGGTGGTCCGACCAGCAGCGGGCCTGGAGCAGCACAGATTCTGACAGCTCCAACCGCAATCTGAAGCCCACCATGACCAAGACAGCAAGTTTTGGGGGCATCACGGTGCTGACCAGGGGCGACAGCACATCCAGTACCAGGAGTGCTGGGAAACTATCCAAAACAGGTAGGTATTGCTGAACGGGCCCCTGCCCTGGTGCTTCTTGGATTCTACACAGGCCATATGCTCTCCATTTCTCTTGACTTTGAATTAACTAGTGGCAGGATTATGAATTCCATTCCATTCTAGGAATCAGAAGGTGTATTTAAGTAGGTTACTGTGTCTTTCTAGCTAGCCACAAACGTTAAACACATCATTAAGCTTACTGCTTAATTTCCTTACTGGTAACACATGTTATCACAGGATGTTCTTGGAACCCAGTTCACTTATTTAAAGTTTAAATGACACCATTTTTTAAATGATTACCTTAGCAAATACAGATGACAACCATTTAACAAAAATTAGCTACTGTTTTTAAATGTAATGCTATGACATACCCATTGCAACCGCCTTGTAAGGTCATTATAATAGTAATAGATTCAGTTCCTGTATTAGCACACTGTTCCTCTGATCCTGGACCTGCTATTATTTACACTATATGTACCTATTTCCTCCTCTAAGGTATATAAATGATAACATCCCCACATTTAATGGTTATTAGGAAGACAAAAAGCTTCAATATATGCAAAGCAATTTGTGTAACTGGCATGTTGCAAGTGCCCAAGTGCCCAATCAGTGCTCATTTACATTTATTATGGCCATGGGATGTTTGTGTCCCTAATTTGCAGATGAGGAAGGCCAATCTCTGGAATGTTTAGTGTTTCCAAACTTCACTGAGAAGTGAAGGTAATTTTTTTTGTTTGTTTCTTTATGATTTCTCCATTATTCTTCCTCTGGAGGAACAGTGATATTTTAAGATAGACAACTTAAGGAACATGCAAAGTGCTTTGGAAGTGATGATGAGTGACCTAGAAAATTCACTTGAACCATAGCTTTAGAATGTGTAGAATCACAAGTTGTTTCACTCCAGAAGAGCAGACTCTCAGCTGGGAAGACTGGCTTCATCTGTGAATTGCTTACTGTGCAAGCATAAGAACTGGAATTTGATTCTCAGACCCAGCGAGTGGCCTGTGCTGGTAATCTCAGCAGTGGGAAGAAAGAGACAGGTGGATCCCTGGGGCTCAGTAGCTGGGCAGCCTAGCCTGCTTAGTGAGCTCCAGGACAGAGATACTGTGTGTCAGGAAGATGGCGGATGATGCCTGAGGAATAATAACAGATATTGATTTCTGACTCTTACACTCAGTAAAAGAGGTTGTGTGTGTGTGTGTGTGTGTGTGTGTGCGCGCGCGCGCGCTCACTCGCATGTACATGCACATGTGTGCAGGCACGAGGATGGGGGGGAGGAGTACAGCACTGCCACCTGAACTGTCACTGGGATTTGAACTGTGATTCCAAAAGGCCCGAGGTACCAGGACTGGGGTCGAGGAGCTGAATATCTAGGCAGAGGATGGAGAACCCCAGCTGAGACTTAGACATTGCTGCCTTGCACTGACTGCTTTTCCAGGTTCATGCTGAGCAGGAGAGAAGGAGTTTGCACAAAATGTGGGTCCCTTATGCTGATAGTTTAGCGTAATTACGTTGTTGACAAATTCCTCCTAAGAAATTATCTCATGTTTTCCTACATAGAAGGCAAATTAATAGCGTTTGTTCAGAGCTGTTAGTATATACATATCATGGTGTTCCTTGGAGAGCACAGGTGGGTGGGTGCCCTCTTCCTGAGAGCTCTGTTAAGCTCTTGATTCCGACTCTAATTAATTGCCCTCCTATCACACTATCACAGCATCTGAAATCCACACAAACCACTGCGGTGCACTTGAACTTTGGTAAACTATGAAAGGTTAAACAGTTTTAGTTCTTAAGAAGCAAAAAGCAAGTGCCTTAAATGGTGCACTTAAAAATTCCAGCACCCCAAAAGAGCTCTTACCATTTTAAAATTAATCACCATTTTCCACAAACCAAGCCCCTGTCACTTCCAAAGCGTAGCTCTTCGGAAGCATTTAAGACACTTCAAGGATGTTAAAGCACCACACTCTTTGGAGAACCATTAGCGATTATAAGAGCTTCAGACATTTTTTTTTTCTTCTTTCAGTTTAAGTGTCTGCCTTCGAAAGCTTGTCAAGGTGCAGGCATGGGAAGGAGAAAGGGATTTTTTTTTAAGGAGATCAAGAGAGGATGTCAAAACAATCTTAAAACTTCCCAGGATGGTTTGATGAAGTAAACCTGCCAGTTTGGCTGTGATCAGCTTCAGCACAGGTTTCCGATGTATTTTCTCATTGTAGCAGAGCTGAAAACTTTTAAGGTCTTTCAGAGACCGAATGTGCTTTCTGAAAATGGGATGTTGAAGTTGCTCTTCTCCTTGAGTAGGTTCCTGCTCTTTCTAGGTGATAGACTTTTTCCATGCTGGAGACATCGTCCTGCATCAGCACACAGCAAATTACTGAGTGCAAACCGGGGGTCGCTGGAGGCTGGAGCTGTTTGCCAGAAGCCCAGCACGAGTCTACGGGGGTTGAGGATGCTGCTGTCCCACTGACCCTGGGCACATTCTTGTGATGGCCCTTGCACTGCAGCCTTGTTGTCCCCTTGGGTTTAGCAGTATGGTTGAGCTTAGGCATACACTTCTCCTGGCTCTGCCTCTGACAGACCACACTCGTCGTCATTCTCCCCCATTGTTGAGTGCCACAGCAATGGGTGTTCCCAGCTTCGGCATAATCCGAGACAGAAAGACTAGTTACATCACAGGCAAAAAGCCTCCAAGGCTTTTGCGTCAGTAGGTGTCAAGGTGTCCAGTGGAGCCCAGCAATTTGCCTTTTTAGCAAGTTTCCAGGTAACAGTTGATGCAGCCATCTGTACTTTGAAATAACCTCTCTATAGACATAAGACATGTTTTCACTTTTATAATTGGAGTGTCTGCATGACTTTATTTTCTGGATGTCATTCACTTTTGCTGCTGACTCCATGTCAGCCTCCAAGAATTGTTTCTGATATCCTTATATTAATTTTAATGGCCTACTTTTGGTTTTTCTAGTTCAAATGCAAAATACATCATCTTTCTACCACCTCCTCTTCTTTATTTTGGTTACTCCAAGGAAGAGCCTGGGTATTTTCTTTCTCCTAATAATCTTGGAAGTTTTAGATAATTCTGCTGAACTCTGACCCCCTTTGAATCTAGAAATATTTTCTAGAGTTATTAATTAAGAAACAAGACTTTTGTGGCTTGGGATGAGAGGAGGAAAGTGCTCAATGATGATAGAGAGGAGGTTGGTCATTACGATGAGGTCATCCCTGAGACGTGATTATTAATTTGTACTAATTGAGATAAGTTCTACCATCCCCTACACCTTGATTTGAAGTTTTGGGTACAGAACACTACTAGTTAGAACACTATTATTTACTTATTCATGCTTTTGCCCATGTCTGCAGTACTAAGAAGTAATTTCCTCCTGTGGAGTGAATCTCAAATCCAACCACAAAGTGGTTGGTTACTTCATGGTAGTCATGCCACTGTTACACCAGTTGGTACATCTTGCCAGGTGTGTTGATTGTATAGCACACAGGATGAGGAACTGGGTAGGGCACTCGATATCTTCTCTCTGTTAGCAACCTGTATAGTGCCTTCTAATACTATAAAAAGATGGCCAGCAGGAAGGGACTCTCCAGTTCAGTTCCAATTTGTCTTCTCCATGGCCTGCAGCTAAAGTATGAGAATATCATTTTTCTTGATAACTAACACTTTATGGTAATTATTTACATTTAATCACTTCACAGTGTATCAGAACCAGCCTCACAGTGTATGCCATACATACTTATATCTACTCTATGATTTTAATTTTTCACTCTGACCTTAATAGAGCCGAATGAAGAAAAGAAATGAAGTTTTGATGCATAATACAGTGTGTATGTGCCTTGAGCCTTATTCTAACTCCATCAAGGAAGATGTCTACACATGTTTTACGATTGTATTTATGAAAAATATCCAAACAGACAAGCTATAAAGGCAGGCTTTAGATCAGGCATTATATATGTAGAGCTAGGATAAGGATTTGGAATTGACTAGTGACTACTAAAATCTATTGACTTCCTTTAGGATAATGAGAATGTTCTAAAATGGGACAGTAGTGGTGTTTGTACTACTTCATTCAGCAACATACTAAAATATATGAGATTCCACACTATAAAAGATGAACTGTGTGGTACATAAAATACATGTCAATAAAACTGTGGACAAAAATAACCTGATGGAACTAAAAGGAAGTTTTACATTGTATATTGTAGGCTGGTCATTGGGGAAATGTTCGTGTGTGTGTGTGTGTGTGTGTCCATCTGTCTGTCTGCCTTCATTGAGCAGCTAGAGCACTTCATTCCCTCTGTCTCCTCCAATTTCTCCTCCTCTTCTTTGTTAATCTTCCTCCTCCTTCCTCTTCTTCCTTCCTTCCCACCCACTCTCTTTTCTTTATTTTCCTCCTCTATCACTTCTTCTCTCTCCTTCTGCATTGTCCTCTGCCTTCTCTCCATGTGTTCCCTTCTTCTTCTTTCCCCCTCCTTTTTTTTTCTACTTTTTCAGGTTTTTAAGCACAATAGCTTCAAGTCAGTCTAATATTTCAAAGCATCCAAATGTTTCTTGTTTTGTGTAGAGTAAAATTCCAACCTTCAGTTCCTGCCGATCTAGCCCCTCACTTACTTGCAATGTTTTGTGAAAATGGCTCCCCCATCTAAGAAAGGCCGCCTGGGTTGTAAAGTAGGAAGAAACTGGGATTTACATCTTAAAGCTACAGAAACACTCTGAAAATGAGATTTAAAAAAAGAGGTCTGTCCGAAACTTGGTCAAGTATGGGAAACGATGCCATCTCCCCCATCTTGCTCCCAGACAGTCTGAAGGATTTGCAGCAGAGAGCTCTGAGGTTGAAGCAACAAGCACTTCCTGGAGAGCTGGGGTGTGTTAGTGCAGACTGGAGCTGAGGCCCCTTCCTCCTGTGCTTACCCTTCTGCCCCATACTTCCTACTTCTGCATTTTGCTTTGCTTTGTGATTTCCCTTTTCTTCTTCCCAATCTCTCTGGAGGGGAGGGTACACCGAGTTTCCCTTCCAGCTGTCCTGCTGTCTGTTCCCTCTCTGCTTCCTGGAAGCTGCTACACACACCCCTGGGACTAACTTTGTATCTAGCATCTTCTAGAACTTGGCCAAGCTTGGTCAGGGCCCAACACTACCTGGCTGCCACTTGAGCGACACTGGTGAACTGGATGTGTGGCCTGCAGGCTTAGAGCTTAGACTGCATGGGAAGTCAGGTTGCCTCAGTTGGACTCAGATCACTCCTACACAATGATCAGGCTCCGGAAAATGTATCTGACAAATCTGGGACCCATTCTGATTTCGAATTCCAGGTTTCTATAGAAACTAGACCACTCACAGTGCTAAGCATGGTGCTTGTCACACCAACATAGTGTTTAAATAGTTGCCCTGCCTTCCTTTAAGCCCCTGGAAAAAGAAAGCCAAAACCATTTTAAACTCTTGGAACCTAAAACTCTTAAGTCTTTAAGTAACAATTTCAATATGATTTGAACCTTGGAACACTTCTCACCCTGTGCTTTTATCATTCCTGTGAATGTTCATTTTTAGTCAGGTACTTCAGTGCTGCATATGTGTAGACTATCACTCTACCTGTTCCAGATGACCAAGGCTCACAAACTGGCCCAAGCAAACAATAAAGCTAACCTTAAAGAGCTTCTAACATCACTGGCTTTGTGGCTAATTTTTTATCAGTTTATTTCCTCATGGCTGTGCACAAATATTTGGACTCACAATCTGAAGCTATGGTCCATCATGGAAACTGATTATTTCCATAACATTGAAAGTTGCTCCCAGTCAGAAGGTTGGAAAGATGTTAGAATCCACGTGTAGCTGTTTCTCCTCAACTCCCAGTTCTATACCTGTTCTCCTAAGTCACCCCTTTACTTATAGGAAATACTATTTTATTTTTAATTTGTTGTGGCTACAGGTTTAGTTCAGAGCTACAGCTCTTCTGTATTCGCTCTCCAACATCAATAAAAATAATTCATACAATGCTGCACTCTCAACAGAAATTGTCCACTTTGCTACTTATATGGGGATAAATATCAGTTTCTATAAAGTTCCCTTCAAATTTAGCTGCATGGGGGCTTGAGAAATGAAACTTCAGAAACATGCATGGGACATCATGACCTAAGACCCCTCAAATTGACATCTCTTTGTCCTCCACCCTGTCGCTGTTTCCTATCAGTCTCACTAAGAGAAGTATTTCACGTAGCATTAAATATTCAAGAGATGGGAATTTGTAGGCGTAGCTTGAGTCCCATGTACCAGTTTAGCTTCTAGACTGTACATGCAAATATTGAAGGGATGTTTGTCTTTAATCCACCCTTCTCTAGAAAAATTGGCACATCTGAGAAATAGGAAGAAAAGATTTCCATAAATACAAGCTCAAGATGTGGAATAGACACTGGCTAACCCTATCCTTCAGCACATATCTCAAACTCCCCAATGTCCCTTTATGAAGCAATCAGCCTTTTGATGGCTGGCTATTATCTCTCTACTTCTCTGGGTACCAAATGCTTTGTTGATTCCTCTCTTTCTGCCAGGTTCTGAGTCTTCCAGCAGCGCAGGCTCCTCAGGATCGTTGTCCCGCACTCACCCGCCTCTGCAGAACACGGCCCTGACCTCTAGTGTGGCAACTGGTTCTCCTGGCTGTATGCCCTATTCAGAGAATGGAATGGGGGGCCAGGTCACTCCCAGCAGCACCAGCTACATCCTCCTTCCACTTGAAACTGCAACTGGTATCCCACCTGGAAGCATCCTTCTTAATCCACACACAGGTCAGTCCTCCCCTGCTCTACTATGAACATGAGTTATTAAAGGTTTGTTCTTCTGTTTGATAATTGAAATTTACTATCAAGGTTTCTGAAAAATTCTTGAGTAGGGGACAGAGTGTAGGGACTACTTAGTGGTGACTTTGGGGATGTCTGGATTACAGCTATATGTGTAAATGCATCAACATTCATATAAATCAGAGACATCCCAAGAGTGACCCTTTCTCAAGGGTTAGGGCTGGAGCTCCATGGTAGATTCACATGCCTGACATGACTAAGGCCTTGGGTTTAATTCCAAGTCCTGAAAATGGAGAGGAGAAGGAGGAAATGGAGGAGGAGAGAAGGAGAGGAGAGGAGAAGGAGATGAAGAGGACACCAGGCAGCAGCTGAGGCAGCATTCCCTTCTCTGGGTCCCTTCTTCTTTGGCTATGGAGAGTTTTATCCCATTCTGAGGACCTAAGATCAGAGTCAGCAGTGTCCTGAGCTGGTACATACCACCAAACCTTGGTGTTTTTCACACTTAATGCTCAGTATTATATCTGATACATTTTTCACTCAACGGCATTCAAGAATGCAAGGCATCCCTTGGATTCACCCCAGCTCCCTGATTATAGAAGATTATAGAACTTTACCCAGTTCCTGCAGAGTTAGAAGAAGCCACATAAGTAAAGAGAATAATGACAAGCCATTAAATAGCTCCTCGTGGGGAAAGTAGACCCAGGCTACTTATAGTAGGGCTGGGAAACTGTCCCTTTCATAATTATGGCTCATTCCATGATGAATAGCCAATTTCCCTAGGGGACTAGATAGCTCCATGTTAACAACTAAAAACCTAGGACATTGAGGATCCAACCTCAGTAGATAAACTGAAGAGAATCCTGAAGGAAATCTGCCTAAGTCCCCTCCAAGACCTCATTGTCAACACTCTTTAGGGTCTCAGGAGGGAAAAGGACTCTTTTGGTTGAAATGTGCCAGCCTCCCCAAGAAACAGACCAAAGTTCCCCCACCACAGAGAGCTGGGAGTCCAGAATATTATTAGAGCTATGCTGGCACACTTAACATTAACAGAATGCAATTCTCAGGAAAGGAGTCTGCAGTTTAGCTCTGGTATGTAGAGTATTACTTCAGTTATCTAAGCTTGAAACTACAACAGCTGAACATCTCACGTGAGTGATCTATCTGGCTGGGTCTGCTCGCACAGAGAGTGGTTCTGGCAATTAGGACCCTCAGTGCAAAATGAGAACTATGGTAAAATAGCTCTGGAGTAACTGCGTGTCCTCATAAAGCATATGGCCTGTTCTCCGAGCATGGGATTTGATGGAGACATTCTGAAAGTGCTGTAAGTATGAGAGAACAGAAACCATAATCATTTTATCAAAAGCCACTTGAAAGCCTCCGACTGGCTTCTTCTAAAGAGCATTTCTGAATGGCTCCGGTTTTATTGGGATTATTGTAAGCTTCATAAGAGAAATTAAAGGACACCAATATCATATCCACTACTCTGCTCTCTGACTGAAGGATGATCTGATTGTTGGAGAATAGCTTTTGCTGTTGATTAGATAAAGGGCTTGCAGAAAGGAATGGGAACGGAACTTTCAGGGTGTGTGTGTGTGTGTGTGTGTGTGTGTGTGTGTGTGTGTGTGTGTGTGTGTGATTTGTTTTAAGCAGAATTTCAGAGTGTCTTTAAAAAGACACAACAGTATGTTTTGTAGAGTATTATTAGCAATGATAGCATGGCTTTACATGTGTGTATATATTATCATATGTAATCTCACTTATTTAGCAAAGACATAGAATTCTGCTGATGCCAAATTCTGATTCTTATTTATTGGCTGGAGTCACTTAAGGCTGTTATCAAAACATCTCTCTTTGAGAAAGGCTTTCAACTAGAGGA
Source organism: Peromyscus leucopus (assembly GCF_004664715.2). Lineage (NCBI taxonomy): Eukaryota > Metazoa > Chordata > Mammalia > Rodentia > Cricetidae > Peromyscus > Peromyscus leucopus. The sequence goes on along the minus strand of NC_051069.1, from coordinate 100,483,980 downwards.
AAGGCATTGCTGAATGGCTTCTCTACAGGCCTTAGTCTGCTCTGACAGATACATCCCTCAGGAAAATACACAGTAATTGTATTTTATAGTACATCTGAGTGATGAGCAGTGAGAAATCACGTTTCCCAGTGAGATAGGTGGCTCAGTGGTTAAAGTACTAGTTTTGCGAGCCAGGGACAGGAGTGAGGATCTCCAGAATGCCTGTGATTGCCTGGAAGGTGTAGAAGTTTGCCTGCACTTTGAGAGTTGGGAAAATGGAAACAGGAGATGCCTGAAACACACTGGCTAGCAAGACTAGCCAAACTGTCTTTGAGTTCAACTGAGATATCTGCTCTCACTGAATAAGGGGCAAGTGATTGAGGAATACTCCTGACATCCACCTTGGCCTCCTCAAGCACATGCAATCATGAACTTGTACTTACACACACATGAGTGTGTGCACACACACCTGTGCCCACATATCTGCAAACATAAATATGCACATACCACATACACATAAAAAAAGAAATTACATCTCTTCTTTCTAGAGTGTCTTCAGTTCCATTGATAGAAAACATATACATGCAGGGTTGGGGAGATAGCTCAGTGGTTAGAAGCACTCATTGCTCCTGCAGACTACTCAAGTTTGGTTTCTAGCACTCAAGTCAGGTTGCTCACAAACATCTGTAAATCTGCCTCCACAGGATCTGACATCTCTGACTTCTGTGGGCACACACACACATATACACACATAGGCACATGTACACACGCACACACACACACACACACACACACATGCACACATACACATGAAAACTAATAAAAGCAAAATACATGCATGTGTTTAAAGTATGTAATACATACTGCACACCTTTCGGTGGTATGTGTATGTGTGCCTGTCAGTACATAAATAATACATACCATGTGATTATTTGATGGCCTCTACTGTACTCCATGTCTTCTGGGCTGAAACCCATCCTTTGCTGCTGTCACCATGGGCGAGAAATCTCTCTTCATGCCTTCCCAAGCACGTGACACAAGTATTTTCATGTTAAGCACCAACGGTACCTTGTTTCCCATGCCCTTGGCAAGTTCCCTTGTTAGCATATTTGAAATCAATTTGTGGGGAAAGACTGTACTATTATTTAATTAATTTTTTAAATCCATAGAATGAGTGACAGACTTCTAGGTACAATACAAGTACTGGATGGTTACTGGTGAAATAATATCTACCAGCCATCACATGTGTTTATCTAGATAGCAGAGTGATTTCCCACCCAATGCCATATATTTAAGAATGTGCTCCATGTATGAAATTAAAATTGGTTGAGCTTGCAAGATTGGGTCAGTGGGCAAAAGTGCCTGCTTCCAAGCCTGACCATCTGAGTTTCATCCTTAGAACTCATACAAAGGGAAGGAACTGACTCCTACAAGTTATTGTCTGATTTGCTGATGGATGTGTGGTACATGTGTGTCCTACTCATGTGTCTACTGTATGAAACAGAGTAGAACATCCTTTGCTTGTATAAATGACTGAACTTTTGCCATGTCTTAGACATAAGGCATACTAAGAACTCTCCTGTGTGTTCCTTTGGCTCCCCCAGGACAGCCACAGCTATAGAGGAATTTCCTGTGTATATGGGAGTACAAAGTGGTATGTGTGTGGGAGGGTACATGTGTGTAGTGTGTGTACCCACAGGTGGACAGAAGCCAGAGGGGGATGTCAGATGTCTACTCTATTGATCTCGACTTTTTTCCCTTGAGACATTCTCTCTCCCTGAGCTTGTGGTTAGACTAGGGGCCAGCAAGCTGCCGCAATCCTCCTGTCTCTACCTCCCAAAGTACTGATGCAAATGCAAACATGCAACCACCCCAGCTTTTTGAATGGGTGCTAGGGGTTCAAATTCATGTCCTCACACTTGTTTGGCAAGTACTCTTACCTACTGAATCCCCTTCCAGAGTCCCCAGAGATTTGAATTTTGTCTTGACCACAGACGTCTTTCATTCGGCCTCACTCAGGCCCTTTTGATTCCTCCTGGCTTTTTTCAGGGAACTGGATGAGTGGGCAGTCACAAAGTGACTGTCTCTGCCAGGCAAGTCCAGAATCTTGCCTGTCTCTGCCAGGCAAGTCCAGTGATCTTCCTTCAGCTGTCCTGGACCCCAGCGTCCTTTGGGTGGGTCTAGCAGAAGCTTCACTGCGATCTGAAAACACCCACAGGCAGCCTCACTCACACTCCAGCTGATGTGTTGTCACGCTGCTTTCTCTTCATCGTGTGCAAAACCACAACTGTGTAAGGGCGCAGCATTTGGGGAGGTCCTCACTCTGGAGAAGCTCTTAGTACCCTCTCTTTCAGATGCTCCTCCTGGGCTTCTACAATCCTAGAATTTCACCAGGATTCCCAGCTTCTGTTTATCCAAAGTGCTTCTGCATTGTTCTCAAACATGCCCTGAAATGTTGGTGCACTGTCTGTCAAGATGTCTTGTAAGGACTGAGTTAATCCTTACCTACGGGATTTGTCAACATTTGCATACATAGCCTTCTACACAGTAGGAAAACAAAAGCTGCCCCGTTACCGTTCTATAAAGTGGAGAGCAGACGTGCCTTGGTTTCAAGAGCCGATGACAGTTTTCTTTCTTATGTGACTTTCCTTGTGTTTGTTCCCTTGTTACTAAGATAGTTATAACTCTTTCTAGGGAGGGGGTATTTGCACTTCCTGACACTTACTCTGGGACACAAGCATGCCACACAGTGCCTATGGAGGGCAGAGGACAACCTGTGGAAGTCAGGTCTCTCCCTCCACTGTGGGGAACCTTAGGACTGAACTCAGATCATCAGGCTTGGTGGCAAGAACCTTTACCTGCTGAGCCATCTCACTGCCCTATAGTATTTTTTTTTTATTTTTTGCTTTCCTGCAATAATAACAAAGTGTTCTGCCTTATGTAATTATCCAATAATTACCTAATATTGAAATAGTAGCTGATATGTTGATGTGGAAAACTTGCTAATATTATGTGGTTGAAAAAAATGTGTATTTGACATCCAGTCCCTTTCTCTTCCCCTGCCTTGAACTGAAGGCACCCCAGCTGATCTCCGACATCAAGCATTTCCTCCCTGTGCCCATGTGCATGCTGTGGCCCACTGGGCCTGCTCCTGAGGCTTCTGCCACTGTCGATTCTATCAGCCTGAATAAGCTCAGGCCCAGCCGGGCTTTTCTTTCCCCTGCAGTCTGCAGCGGCTGTCACTCAAACTAATTGCTTGTATCAGTGTAATTTTTGTATCTAGATTGATGGAATTCGTCAGACACAGAGGAGTTACTGTCGCCTGACTTGAAAGCCAACAGCCGTCTGGCCCAGGTGTCTTTGGGAAGTTTCTTTGGTTCTCTTCTCTGGCAACCACAGTGGCTTTCCCTCAGCTCTGCCCCCTTTCCTGGGTGGGCACCAAACTGGTGCTTTACTTCTCCTGCCCTTGGGCCCAGGCATCTCTATCTCAGGGATCATTAGGACGACTCTCGGAGGCAGCTATTCTGAGCCTTCTCTTTCTTTGCACCATAGTGGGCTGATCACATTTTAAGCTGAGATTGTAGAGTTTATCTATCACAAAGGACATCTGAGCATTTGGGGTCATATTCTAACTGGAATTATAGGTAGATTTTCATATGTCTCAGACATGGTGGCTAAAAGCTAGGTCATTAAAAAAAAGAATCCATTCACCTGTGTGTGTGAGAGAGCTAGTGTATGTTCATATATATGTACTTTGGGTAAGTGTTCATATAGGTACACGTTTGTGCAGGTGTAGGCCCATGTGTGTGGGTGAATGTGCGTGGGGGGGTGAGTGTGTATGTGTGTGTGTGTGTGTGTGTGTGTGTGTGTGTGTGTGTCCTATGAGACCATAGGTAAACAGCAAGTATATTTCCTCAGTGGCTATTCATTTCCTTTTTGAAACAAGGTCATTCATCGGCCTGAGGCTCACCTGACTGGTCTAAACTCATTGTCCAGGGAGCCCCAGGAATCCTCCTGACTCCACCTCCCCAGCATTGGGGTTACAAGAAAACTGAGTGAGAACACTCAAAAGGCTGATAGACATGTTTTTAAGCTGAAGTAATTTTTTAGTCTTTTCTAGATTGCTGGCTTTGCAGAACAATGAATTGATTACATGTCTAGAATCTAGAAAAAAACTTAGTTTTTAAGAAAAAAATTCATAACAAATAACAAAATGTAGCTAAAACTAAATGGAAATAGTAAGAATCGTGCAGTAAGCCTTCTTGGCAGACTGTCTTTGGACCTTCAGCCCATAAGTAATGACCTGGAGACTTATTGTTATGAAAGCTTGGTCTTAACGTAGACTTTTCCCTAATAAGCTCTTATAACTTAATTAACACATACATTTTTTTGTAATCTACATTCTGACACGTGGCTTGGTTGCCTCTTGCTAGTAAAGCACATCTGATTTGCTCTGATTCTGCTGATGAAATTGCACACCTAGATTCTTCTTCCCAGTTTCTCCCTCTGCCTGGAAGTTCTGCCTATACCTCCTGCCTAGCTATTGGCCATTCAGATTTTTATTACACCAATCACAGCAATATATCTTCATACAGTGTACAAATATTCCACAACAAAATCAGATTCCTGGAACATTAAGAACTTAAAAAAAAATGTTAGGTGGGTCTGGTGGTGCATTTCTAAAATCCTAGCATTCAGGAATTTGGACAGATTCTATGTCCCATTGTTCCAAACCCAAAAAGAAATCACTCAACTTAATCAGCATGTTTTCTGTGAGTGTATTCCTGGTTCATTCTCTGTAGCAGTCAGTGGTTTCATTATGAGACTACTGTCATAACTTCCTTAGTCCTGCAAGGTATACTTGTTAATATGCCATGATTCAAGTTTCCAAGTTAATTTGTTTGCTCCTATTTCATAACAGTACATTGTCTTATGGGGGTCATATGTATACTCCCCATCTGGAATACTCTGCTTCCTCTGAGTCAGTTTTTAAATTTTATCTCCCTCTTCCCATCTATCTTGCTCTCTCTCCTGCTCACTTCTTGTTGGCTAAATTCTCTCCCATGAGACTACCAATCCTAGCTTATTCTGCCTATATATGAGTAAGACTGTCAAGGCAGGGTTCCTGTATATGATGCTTCTAGTTCTGAATAAGCATGCTCCCGAAAGCCTTGTGTACTCAGTAAAATGCACAGACTCAGGTTTGGGATACGTGCTGCAGGGGAGCTCAGCTTTCTGCTCACACTGTCTGCCAACACTCAGTGGAGATGGCTTCTCTCCAGAGCACAGCACTTGTCCAGGGCGTCTTTCTCCCTTTAGGCATTTTTCTTAGGTTTTTGTCCGTGCGCTTCTGAGTTCATCTCATAGAGAAGTATACACCTCAGCTCTCTCTTCCCCACGGGGCTGCAAGGGTATGGGGAAGGGAAGCAGTCACTTTCCTCCTGTACCATTTCTTTTCCCTCCTGTTTTGCCAGTGTTGCTGTGACCCTGCATGACAGTACAGCTGCCATGGCTCCCACCTTCCCTGCCTGGATACTCGTGCATTGGCGATGCCTTTCAGTTCTCACTGTTACAGTCATGGTTCAGGTTGTGCTGTGAACGCTTCATGTATACTCTGATAAGTCAGTTATATTGGGAAGGTAAACTGATTTGGAGTTTCATTACGCAGAGGCACCTCCTGAGGGCTCTTTCCCTTACTGTTTATTTGTTGTTGTTGTTGTTGTTGTTGTTGTTGTTTATTGTGTTTATTTTGCCAAATAAGTTGCCTGGTCTCTCTGAGTCCAACTTTATTTCTGCTGAGGTGGAAATGAGAACGCATATCCACAGGGCTCTTGACAGATCTGTGTGCAAGGCTCCTGCCTGCCACACTGTAAATGTGTTCTCTGTTTACCCGTCATGTCCCATTCTCTCAAGTCCTGCCTTCCACTCTCCACAGCTTGACTCTCACTTCCATGTCCTTCTTGTGAGCCTCCATCTTTTCCTAAGCTTCAAAGCCACACAGCCACTAAGCAACCAACAACATCACAGTGAACATGCCATTATCTCAAAAGATGGTTCTGTGAGCTTGGATCCAGCCTGAGATAGTTTTGGTCACAAGTCGTAACACTGTGTCTCCCAAACTAGGTCCACATCACTTTAGAAGTATAAAACTTTATAAAGAAAAACAAAATTACAAAATCTATAGGAAAATGGATGGAACAGGGAAAAAGTATATTAAGTAAAGCCCCAGGCTTGGGAGGATAAATGCTGCATATTTTCTCTCATGTCGACCTGGCTTTCACTTGTAATATGTACATATCTATGTGGGAGTAAGTGTGCGTAGATGTCTGGCAACTGAAAAGGGCCCATGAGATGTGAGAAATGATATTTTAAGAGAGGGAGGTGGGTGAGGTAATACAATGCATGTAATTTGTAACTAGAGGGGGGACTAAGGGGGATAGGAGGGTACAGTGGGGATGAGCATAAGAGAGATGAGGAATCGGTCAAAGCTAAGCATGTAAGAAAATGCTATGGGGAAACTTGTTCATTGACTAATTAAGTAAAAGAGCAAAGAACCTCCGGTTGTATGTACTTAGAGAAGTGAGTGATGGATCGTTTCATTCCCTTGCTTTGTGTATGCATTTGTGGGACTGTAATAATTCTTGTTTGGTGGCCAGAATGAGTAGAAGCAAAATCAGTGTTTTGGCAGATAGCTTGTGACTGGATGTAGTCAGAGTTGTGTAACTGGAAAGTAGCTGCTGTTGCTCAGTGTGCATTATCTCCCTGATGGCTGTAAGACACAGGGGCAAACCCTAGGGCTGCATGAAGACTGCTTCTGCACAGGCCTTTCTACTGGTTTCCACTGTCCATACTTTCCTTACCTTGCCAAATCTCCCTGAATGAGGTGAATTTATTTGTGGCTTCTTAAATTACTACATTCTCACCCAGTCATCCAGTTCAAACTAGTTTGGGTCACAAGCAGTAACACATTGTCCTTGGAGCAGGGTTCATGTCTTGAGTTCCTATTGCACACCCTTTCACTTTAGGGTATTTTCAGAGATCTAGGAGAGTGATTTTTTTTCTGCAGGGAAAATGGTGTCTAGGAGGGTGCTTTTTTTATCTGCAGGAAAAGCAGTGAGACACTCATCTGAGCCAGGCTCTGTATGGCTTCATTTCAGGTCAGCCCTTTGTGAACCCGGATGGAACGCCTGCAATATATAATCCTCCTGGAAGTCAGCAGACACTGCGTGGCACTGTTGGTGGGCAGCCCCAGCAGCCCCCACAGCAGCCATCACCTCAGCCTCAGCAGCAGGTCCAGCCATCACAGCCCCAGATGGCAGGGCCACTGGTCACTCAGGTGAGGAGCTGGCTGGAAGGAGGGAGAAGAAGGGATGGAAGATGAGAGCTGCCTAGGCTTCAGGTCAGCAATCCATCTTGGAGACAGGATGTCTTGTGGAGACTCACTACCCATCAGGCTTTGGGGGGATAATCTTCCAGAGTACAATCATTGGTTGACACAATATTATGAGCTTATACCCAGTTCAAGTGTCTACTGAGTGAGAGTAGGTACTAGGGGAAATGAATGGACCGTGTTTTAGGTCTGATGTAAAGCTACAGATGCAATTTATAATCCCTTCCTGGACTTTGAGTTAATTCATTCCTACCCATCACAGATCAAATGTTCATGTCTGTAGAATCAGTGCTGAGCTCTTCCTCAGTGAGAAGAGCAGATCAGCCAAATCGCAAATGACCTAGATTCTCATCCCTGGGCTCCTGAGAAAGGTACCGAGATGCCTCCTTCCCTAGGGAGGCACAACAGAACCTGGTGTTCTGAGCAGGCTCCCTGGGTGAGCCTCCTTTTTATATGCTTTTACTTCTTAGTCCTTGAACAATGTATGTAGGTCCAGAGCATCTAACACACATCAAGTGCCCATCACTGATTTTGTAAAGCCGTGCTTTCTTGAGCTTCCTGGAGACCAAGGCTACCAGGCTCTGGCATACATAGCCTTAGGCTTGCCTGTGTGGTTGATTTGCCTCTCTGCAATGAGTGATCCTAAAGAAGCTGTTAAGTGTGGAATTCCAGCCCCGCACTCTCCTGTCTCCTGACCAGTGTTTTCTTCCCTCCAGTCTGTCCAGGGCCTGCAGCCATCTTCTCAGTCCGTGCAATATCCAGCGGTCTCTTTCCCTGCCCACCATCTCCTGCCTGTGTCGCCAACACAGCACTTCCCCCTGGTACTGTATCATATGCACAGCGCACGCGCACACATGCACACACACACACACACACACACACACACACACACACACAACACACAAGGAATTTTCATGGGTTCTGTGGTTTTCCTGTTCAGCTATAGATGACACTGGATGCATGGCCTGGGCTGACTGTGAAGTCATTGAGTATGTGTAAATGTCTCATGCCTGACCGACAGTCCTTCCCTCCAAGCAACTTTCTTTCTTTTTTCACCTGTTTTCCCAAAGTTAAATGCTTCTGCAATCTGATACCCTTTTTTAAAGTTTACTGTGGAAACAACCCAGTCAGTAAAATTCTTGCTGAGCATGAGGAACCAAGTCCAAATACTCAAGACCCATACAGCAAGGTAGGCATGTGATGAGTACCTGTAGGCCAGGCGCTGTGGAGACAAAAATTAGGAAGACCCTTTTGGCTTCCTAGACAGCCAGTCTAGCCAAACTGGTAAGCTCCAGGTTCAGTAAGAGACCCTGTCTCAAATCATAAGCTGGAGATATGTCAGACAAAGACACCCAATATTGACCTCTGATTTCTCACGCATATGTACACATGTGTACCCATAGCCATACATGAACATGGACACACACACACTAAGTTTACTAGCTAAGCACACCCACATTGTCCTTAGAGTTTGAAGTCATTAGCAAACAGGTTATATGATCTTGCTGTAAAGTTGTCAGAGTCATCTAAAACTGAGTCAGGATACAGCCATCACTACCCTCAGCTCCTGATGTTGGTCCCCCTAGGAACCCAGCCCCTATTTCCCTTACGTGTTGCCCTGACTAGCAGTGAGTCCTTGTGGAGACAGCACACGTCCATATGCATCAGGTTAGGTTCTGTGAGATGGGTATGTGGATCCCATTCCCATTCCAGAAGGAGGGCTTGTCTTCTCTCAAGCAGGCAGATCCAGGCTTGCTGCTGGGAGGCCAGCTGACAGCCAGGCCGCCCCTCACTGCAGTGCCCCCTCTTTGGAGCCCGACCCCTCAGGGATAAAGGAATAATTTCCTTCCATTGAAGGAAGACGATTCTGGCCAAATTGCTTCCCATCTCCGGACTCTCCAGCAGAACAAAGCTTGATTTCTTGCATGATTTTTTCTTGTTATGTCTGACTGAGGAATTCTTTTGTTTCTTTTTTTCAGTGTGTGCTTCCTCCCCCTTCCTCTTCTCTCAAGTGTGAGTGTGTGACTGTCCCAGTTTGCTTTCCTCACGGCCAGGTTCAGTTTACCTCACCAGTGGCTCCTTTATTTCCCTGGGTCACAGAGAGAAGAGGTGGCTGCACGGTTCGGCCAGCTGAGCGTGAGTCGGCAGTCCTCCGGAGACACCCCTGAACCTCCCTCTGGTACCGTCTACCCCGGCTCCCTCATGCCACAGCCAGCTCAGCCACCCAGCTACGTCATGACTTCTGCAGGCCAGCAGCTCTCCACAGGGGGCTTCTCAGACTCTGGCCCTCCAATCTCCCAGCAGGTCCTTCAGGCGCCCCCCTCTCCCCAGGGATTTGTACAGCAGCCTGCACCTGCACAGGTAGGTGTGGGCTCTCCTTCCCTTCTTCACCACAGATGGCTTGTGGCCCTTTGACATCTGTCCCTTGTCCTGCCATCTTGGTGACTAATGTCACCATCACCAATACATTTTGTCCACCTCACCAGACAGGCAGTCCTGGGGTCCAGAAAGTGGGTCAAATGAACCTCACAGAGGGTGTAAACCAGAGATGACCCATTTCCCATTCTGCTGGCCTAAGGCCATGGAAGGAATTGACTCGGGTTAGGGAGATGGCTCACTTAGCATAGGGCTTTATGCACAAGGGTGAGGACCCGAGCTCAGTCCTCAGAAGCCACAGTAAAAAGATGAGTGTGGTGGAGCACACTTGTAATCCCGGGCCTGAGGAGGCAGAAGCAGGTGTAACCCTGGGGCCTACTAGCAAGCCAGTCTAGACAGATCAGCCTGTTCCAGGCCAGTTAGAGACCCTACCTCAAAAAAGGTAAGTTGGATGACTCCTGAGAACTGATACTTGAAGTTGGTTCCTGGCCTCTACATGTATATGTGTGTATACACACACACACACACACACACACACAGAGAGCAGACGACAGAGAGAGAGAAGAGAGAGAGAGAGAGAGAGAGAGAACATTGGGTTCTATGTGGTGTTGTTTACATGGGGGAAGCCAGGAAGGGAATATCCTGAACCAGGACACTTTAAATTCTCTCCCTTGCTGCTCAAGAAATTTGTTTTCCCTTCTCATCAATTCATACCCATCTCTGGACCTCAGCGGCAGACAGGCCTGTCTCTGTGAGTACAAAGGACAGAAGAAAGCCTATACCCACTGTCCTTTCCTCTTCCCCAGGGGAGGCAGAGCCCATACCCAATCTCACAGGTAGCCATTAATCATATTTAATTGACTGGAGCATGTAAGACACCACAGATCACTGCTTTTTACTGTCTTCTCTAAGACTGATTACATGTTCCTTTTCAGCCCCAAACATCTCTGGGGCTCTCCTGGGTATCCCTTGCAGAATATTGGAAGTGATTACTGTCAAGATGGAAAATGCACACCAGCATTTTCTGGTCCATTTTCAAGGCATACACATCCCAACCAGCTTCCGTCCTAATTATGAAGTATAGCCTGGGAGGTGCTGTTTAAAGTGCATGTCACCGTGGTGCCGTTTGTTCCGCTGCCTTCACGTCTTGAATAAATTATTTTCTCTTCAAGCCACACAAAATCCTACACCAGAAAATGATTTTCCCTCAGTTGTTCATTTTGAGTGGTTAATTAACAGTGTACCTCCAGTCACCATCTCAGGAATATTTCTTCCCTAGTGGGATTTAAAGTGATGTTTAAAACAATTTTAGGTAATAGGAGAAATTATTTCATTAATATATTAATTATTTTACTAATAAATTAAATATTTCAAGCTTTATTATCGGGAACAAACAGACCCATAGATACAGATGTAGGTCACAACCTATAGTGACTTCCGATGTATATTTTAAAGTCTAGCTAGCCAACTGCGCAACACTGGGGAGAATTCCAGCAAGTCAGTCTACAGATGTTTATGGAAATGTGTGCAGTTTCTTCAGAGGACAGCCTTAGAATGTTTGTTTCCTATGGCTTGTATGTGCTTCCTTAATGCCACCAGAAGGATTCAGCAAGATGTAGGAGTGAGGCTAAAAGCAACCTAAGGACCAGACATGGAAGAAGAATTTGTTACTCCTGGTCACTTCTTCCTAAGATTTATTTCTTTCCTATTTTTATCCACTTTTGGATTCCCCACATCTTCATCGAGTCAGTTCAAACTGTACATTTATACCCCTTGAGGCCATCTTTATTCCTTTCTCCCTTCAAAACTTTCATACTGGTCTTTCAACATATTTCTCTGGGCTCAGTTCACTTTCCTTCTGCGAGAATGAAGGGATCAGGATGGGCCAAGTGCTCATTAGCCTCTCTTGTTTGATGTCACCATTCCTAAGAAGTAAGCAATGACCTGCCCACCATGGAGAAGTGCTAGGTACAGCTGTCCAAACCTCCACTAGGTTCAGAGAATAAGAAGAGGGAGAGGAAAAACAACAACAACCAAAAAGGAGTAGCTCCTAAAAATTACACATGTGAAGTTCAATGATTTTCAAATTATGAATGCCCATTGGGAATGTTTCAAGCATTGAACTCTACCCTTTATCCCGGAATTTTTTTTTTTTTCATATGAATGCTAGAAGACTACAGAATAGATATCATGGGCTGGTGAGATAGCTCAAGGGGTAAATGTTCTTTCCACCAAGCCAGACTGAGTTTGATCTGGAGACTCACATGCTGGGAGAGAAGAACTGACTCTCACAAGTTGTCTTCTTATCTCCACATGCATGCCATGGCATGCAGATGCCCACATTTATCTCCACTTGCCTGCAAACACCACATACTTATGTATACACAGTAATAAGTGTTTTTAAAGAATGGAAATTGTATTCATGAGTTTATATTTAAACAACACAATCTTTTTTCTAAAGAAACAAAAATGGAAGAACAACAGATGGGTATGTACAATGCTGATGGATAAGTTAGATAATGTTGCCCTAATTCTTAATATCGTGGGGCATTTATGTAATATGTAACATGTGACAGTGACTTTTAACTGCATCAGTTTTCTCAGGAATTCCTAAGGTTTTTATTGTTTTGAATTACCTTATAAAAAAGAGCAAACAGCTGTGGAGATGGCTTAGTTCATAGCATGCTTGCCATGACAGTGTGAAGACCTGGTTGGGGTTACTATCACCTGTAAAAGATGGGTGTGGCTATGTGATCTGTCACACAATAACTGGGGAAAGGCCAAAGGCAGGAACAAGTGGATCCCTAGACTTTACTGGCCACCCAATTTATACGAGTTGTTGACCTCGGGGTTTAGTGAGAGACCCTGTGTCAAAGTAAGGTGGAGGGACTAGAGAAATGGCTCACTGATTAAGAGCACCTGCTGCTTCTGCAGAGGACCCAGGTTCCATTACTAGCTCCCACGTGGTGGTTCACCACTATTCACAATCCCACTTCCAGAAGATGTGATGCCCCTTCTGATCTCCACAGATACAAGACACGAACATGGTGTGCATACGCATATGCGGGCAAAATGCTCATATACAAAGAGCAAAATAAATATCTTTTTAAAAAATGAGGAGCTGCTGAAGAAGACACCCAACATCACACTCTAGTCTCCACATATACACAGGTACTCCCATTCACATGTGCACATACACACACATCCACACACATCCCACCACCAGGACTACCATACTCCCACACAGAGGGGGCAGTGGATGGATAGATGGAGGAGGAGGAGTAGGAGCAGGAGGAGAAGGAGCAAGAGGAGCAGGAGCAGGAGGAGGAAGGAGCAAGAGGAGGAGGAGCAGGAGCAGGAGGAGGAACAGGAGCAGGAGGAGGAGCAAGAGGAGAAGGAGGAGGAGGAGGAGGAGGGAGGAGAGAGAGAGAGAGAGAGAGAGAGAGAGAGAGAGAGAGAGAGAGAGAGAGAGAGAGAGAGAGATAGAGGCTAAATCGCCATGCACAATGCATGCAATTACTAAGTTGCCGATTGTGGCTTGGTCACTGAGGCAGAATAGTTTCAGGCTCTTCCAGCCTCTTCCTTTGGTCATCTACAATACTAGAAAGAGAGAATAAATTTCATGTTGATTCCATGACATTCCAGAACCACAGCCCTACAGTGTTTTCTTTTCTTCTACCCTGGGATAAAGATAGGGGACATATGACACACTCTAGTAGAAAGATGGAAAATTGATATCTCATTGACATAAGCATATCAGAAAATAAAATAGCCATAAACATCAGAGCTAAGAAACAACTGGTTCATAATCTTTGTTGTTATTTTCCAAGACAGGGTTTCTCTGTGTAGTTTTGGTGTCTGTCCTGACCTCACTCTGTAGACCAGGCTGGCCTTGAACTCACAGAGATCCATCGGGCTCATAATCTTATTCTACATACACAGCTTGTAAACTCTTGGGTGTAAAGTGGTTGGCCACTGTTCTCTCTTTAAGGAAGATGATAAGAGAAAAGCCAAAGGCCTGGGGATAGAAGGGGTTAGCTGAAATCCATAAGAAAACAGCATTACATAGCATTAATAGGTAGACAAAGAAGTCTTCTATATCAGAGAACATTTGATCCCAATGGGGAGATTTAGGATGTTTTCACTAGCTATCAGATTAAATGGTGTATGGAAGGTAGACAGGCCTAGGGTTACAGACCTATATCCCCACCCTCTGAGGGAATGAGGCAGGAAAATTGTGAATTCAAGGCCTGTTTGGGCTACAGAATGAAACCAAGACTGGGCAACTTAATATAAGACTCTCTCAAAATGAAAAGTATAAAGATCTCTGAGGACAGCTGGAGAGATCAGTCAGTCGGTAAAACACTTACCATGCAAGCATGACGGCCTGTGTTTGATCCCTTAAACCCACATTAAAAAGCCAGACATAGTGACTCACTTTGGAATCTCAGAGCTGGGCAAGTGGAGAGAGGTAGGTTCCCTGGATTCCTCTTGCCAGCCACTCTCGATGAATCAGCGAGTTTCAGGTCATGAGACTCTTGTCTCAAAAAAGATGAATAGTGCCTAAGGAATGACACCTAAGGCTGACCTCTGGCCTCTACACCCGTGCTCACACACATGAACATGTATGTATACATACACACCTATAAGATGCCCTGGATATAGCTAGGTGATTGCTAGGGCTCTTACTTGGCAAGCATGGAGACCTAAGTTCAATCCCCACTACCAAAAATCAGTTTGCAGAAGATACATAAACAATATCTTAACACAGGTTCCATTTGTGTTATATATGCTGCATATTTTGAGAAAGGCTTTATGTAAATCACTCTTTGAAGCCTTTGCTAGACATCAAGTGGCCTTTTGCTGCTCATGACACAGTCATCAAGTGGCCAGGACTCCTCCCAAGAAGCTCATTTCTATTCCATAAAGACCGAGGGTCGCCAGTAGTGGGGAGCCTCTGGCCTCTTCCTGCTGCAGGGTAGATATGTGTTTCCCTGGTGGCTACATCTCTCCTCCAGCAGCCAGATTGCAAGCCTCCTTGAAGTTCAGGCTTAGGAATCCCAGACTTTACCTCTGCCTCTTGGCAAGGATCAAAGCAGGTCATGGAGTTTCCTCAGCTTCCAGAGCATAGACAGGAGCTGTCTCCCATCATGGGAGAAAGGGCCTGCACATGGAAACAGGTGTGAAAGAGGAAGATTATGGCCCACCTTTACCATCTGCCACAATTAAATAACACTGTATAGCAGAAGTAGGTTTTATGATAAAAAAATATGTTTCCAGTGCACAGCTCTCATCTCTGCTTTTCCTCTCATCACTTCCCACAGATGCCCGTATATTACTATCCATCTGGTCAGTACCCTACCTCAACCACACAGCAGTACCGACCCCTGGCCTCAGTCCAGTACAGCGCTCAGCGGAGTCAGCAAATACCACAGACAGCACAGCAGGCAGGTACGTGAAATCTGTTTCCTTTCTGTTCTCTGGCTTGGTTATTTTTGATGGTGAATTTCATAGATGTACTCATTGGATGAGTCCCCAAAAGAGACAATTTAAGCCACATGTTTTTGCTACCCAGGGAAGCTAACAAAGCATTTGATTCACTGTGTGGGAAATTAACAGGTACGAGAAGGAGACAAGGTGTATGCCTGCCAATGCATGCGCAGTTACTCCCCACAAGCTATTCTTACATCCTCTGAGTTTATTTTCAAGCAGCAAGACAAGTGCCTCCCTATCTTCCCAGCCTGTGCATTCTTGTTTCCTTTTCAATCTAAAGAGAGTATTTCCCTAGTTCTCAACGAGCCAAATTAGGGTGTTTTGATATTGTCCTAAAACTCAGCACCGTCTTTAGAAGAAAGCTCCTGACTATGTATGCAGCATGCGTTGACGGAAACTCTGACTCCGCGGTTCGCTGTCGCGATGGCCACATGCCTGCCACCCAGAGCCCCGGCAGCCACTGTGCAGCGGGAAGGGGGGCCGATGCACTGTAAGAGAGTGAGTAGCAGGTCTCACAGTGAACCGGTCTCTTTCCCTGCTGTGTCGCACGCCTAAGGAAGGCCGTGATCCAGAGAGCAGCAGGCGCCTGGCAGGGCTGAGGGGATTGCCACTAGGCAGAATTCTGTGTCATTCCTGCTGACCAAACTGCAGGGGGAAACTGCTAATTGTCATGCTGAGGATGCCTGCTTGGAGACTCTGCCTCTGTAAGTAGGTCACACTAAAGAGCAGGGCTCCTGCTGTGGCGCTCCCTGGCTTCATGAATGCCTGCTCTGAGATCTGATTTCTGCACTGGATAAATGGGTACACAAATATGTGATATGTACAGACACGTGTGGGTGACATGGATAAGATATGTGCCATTTTATAAGCTAAGAAAAAAAAAAAAAACTTCATAATCCTAACAAGGATTAGTCACAGGCACAAACATCCCAAGATCTCCAATGTTGATGATGTTACGGCTTTGCCCGATCCAGATCGGAGACAGAACTCTTCTGCACCTTGGACGGCTATGTGTTCTTAAGTTCATGTTATGACCTATTTAAAGTCTTTGAAGAGAAATTAGAGGAACCTACAACCACCAGTTTTTGTTTAAATGCTGTATTCCTTTGGGACCTCTGAGTGGCCTTGTACTTCTGTAGAAGTAAAAACCGAAGAGTTTGAAGTTATTTTTAAGGGAAAGCCTGGATCATGCATTTTGCAATTGCCAGGAAATCTCCAGTGTTAGGTAGGGACTGTGCTGTCTGTCCTGCTCAATCCTGCAGCACAGTGCATTTGCATGCTGAACTCTCCCATCTTCGTCTCCTAATTACGTTTAAAATTACGTTTTAGGGCTGTGAGAAAGCTCAGTTGTTAAAATACTTGCCATAAGAGCATAAGGACCTGAATTTGATCCCCAGAACCCAGGTCAAAAATAAAAAAAAGTAGTGTGATGACTTGAGTTTGTAATCCCAGCCCAGGAGAGGCAGAGATAGAGACAGGTAGATGCAGGAGGCTCACTAGCCAGCCAGCTTAGTCTACTCAGCAAACACCAAGCCAATGAGAGACCCTGTCTCAAAAACCAAGGTGTATGGCACCTGAGGAATAAAAAAGTTGTTCTCCAGCTTCCACATGTGCGTGGATGGACACCTACACACAAACCACACTTGCACTCATGTGAGAACACATATTCACACATAGTTATCTTTAATCACCCAGAGCTTAGTTCAGAAGGTACCACAGGGAAGGTTGCCTTTGGGTCAGGGATGTATCTGGAGGAGGCACAATGCAGGTCATTAATTCTATTGATCTCGTGTTTATCTAACATAGTGTCAGTGTGTGGCTTTCAGATTCTAAAAATTTATATTAGTCCCATGATAGGGTGTCATGGTAGAAAGGGATTGTGGCTACAACCGTGTTGGAATCTGCTGAATGCAGAGTTTGGGTCTGTGTCCCAGTGCCAGGGAGTCAGGTGCTATGCTAACAGGGTCCCAGAATTAAGTTTATAACAGTCGCTGGTCACGCCTTGGCTGTGCCTCTTCTCCACTGTCTGCTCTGATGACTGACAGCATAGGAGAAAGTGGCTGTAGCTTTTTCATTTTTTTGTAAGGCCTGGTGGGAATATTGAGAGATGTAGAATTCGCTCCTGCATCTCTAGAAGATACATGGAGATGGTCTTTAACCACATAACTTGGTAACCTGGTGCCTTTGACTTGTCCCAGGTTTCCAATAGCACCACGGATATGCCATCTTTAAGTGACCCTGTGTAATAAAGAGCAAATCCAATGGAAAGTTCATGTTCAGAGTGGTGACAGGCAGGTTCTAGGTATCCAGGGCACGGGTGACAGTAATTGTGGTCTGAGAGTGAGAGGCAAGAAGAGGGAAATGATTCAAAAATGGTGTAGTCCCCAGAAGGGCCACCAACAGCACACGGATGCAGAACAAGATCTTTGTGCTCCTAGGTTTGATGATTGGTTGCCCCTGACACCTGGTCTATAATCGCAGCAGCGCTTCCTGCAGGCTGAATGTACTGTGGACTGGGGGAGCCAGATGTTAGCTCAGACTCACAGAGCCTCCCACAGCTGTTCTGTGATGAAGCGTGTGTGTCCTGCATTCTGAGCCCCGTGAAGCCAGCAGAGCCGCACCTGCTGTGGCTGGTTTATTTGTGGGAACAATCCTATTATTTGGACATAGTACCTTTAGACCAGCAGTTCTCAACCTGTGGGTCGAGTGGCCCCTTCACATGGGTCACATATCAGGTATCCTGCATATCAGATATTTACATTATGATTCCTAACAGAGGCAAAACTAGTTACAAAATGACAACGAAATAATTTATAGTTTTATGGTTGGTGATCGAACACCACACAAGGATCTGTATTAAAGGGTCCCAGCATTAGGAGGGTTGAGAACCACTGCTTTAGATGGTTTGTGGCAGCTGTGTTTTCTGGAGGAGCTGTGAAATGCCACCCTGGCTCTCATCGCCCACCGCACCCCCACCATCTTGGAGGAAAACTCTGGACTGATTCTGACCCAGGGCCGCTCTACAGACATGCTCCCTCACCCTTCCTCCCTTCTGGGCACTCACATAATGGAGCATTTTGGTTCATTAAGGCCAGTGAGATTCATCCCCATTCTGCTTCCGGATACTCTGCCACTCATATGTATTTAACTGTAATAAAATCATCTCTCTCCCTTCCACATTCTTGGATCCTCCTGACAGTTACTATGTCTTTCCTAGGCCGTAAAACTCCATGTAGTGATTTATTTTATCTTTTTCCATTTATGTGTGTGTATGTGTATGTATCATACATGCATGTATTCATATGTGCACATATGCATGTGTGTGGGCAAACTGGTGTGTGGGTACATGTGGCAAGCAGTGACTCAAGGTTGATGTTGGGAATCCTTCATCACTCTTTTGCCTTATTCTCAGATATGGCTAATCTTACTAGCCAGCATCTTTTGGACCCCACCTGCCAATGCTGAAATTACAGGCAGGCCTATATGGCATTTACTGGAGAATTGGGGATCAGAACTCTGGTTCCAATGCTTGCCCAGCAGGTGTGTTCTGCACTGGGTTATCTCCCTAACACAGGCAATGAATTCTTATAGAAAGAACTGGAGTCCTTACAACTGGCTGAGCAGGACACTGAGTGCACAGATATTAGTCACATTGGGGACAAGATTATTCTTGGTTATTTCCCTCATTTTGCCCTGTTGATAGGCACTATGAAGAATCCCAGGCTGGCCATTATGATAAATGCAGACCAGGGATAGTGAGCAGTTTTGGAGAAGACAAAGAGGGTATTTGCTAAATGACATTTGGATCTCACAGTTGGAAATTATAAACCTTTATTATAGACTCTCTCATATGGGAATATTATATGTTTTGTGCATGTTTGAAAATGGGCATTTGAAAAGAATCTGAGTTTGGCATTTGAGGAGCATTGACCTGCTAAAAGGAATTGAGAACTGAACCTCCTCATCTGTTTTTGTTGTTGTTTGTTTATTTCTTTGCTTGGGACTTTGTTTGTTTGTTTGTTTTGAGGAGACTGTGTGAGTTTGGTGTTATGTTTTCTTTAAATGTTGACAGAATTCTGTTGTGAAGTCAACTCAGTCTACAGGTTCAAAACTCATTTCATTATCTTTTCTTAATAATTTTATGAGAAATTCCAGAGCATTTAAATTACAAGTTGTATCTCTTTTAAAAATTTTATGTATATGTGTGCATGCCTGAGTATGTATGTGTACTGTGTGTGCACACAGAAGCCATAAGAGGATGTCAGATCCCCTGAAGCTGGAGTGGTTGTGAGTCTCTGATGTGGGTCTGGGAACCAAACCCAGGTCCTCTGCAAGATCAGCAAGTGCTCTTAACTACTGGGTCATCTCTCCAGCTCTGTAATTGTATTTGTTTGTGATTAGAAGGTCACTCAGATTGTCAAACTACTCAGACTTTACACACTTGATTTTGAACTTGAGAAGTTTATTCTCAAGGAATCAGCTCATTTCTTGAAAGCTATGGAATTCAGGAACATAAAATTGACATTGTTATTTGTATTCCATTATTATTATTATTATTATTATTATTATTATTATTATTATTATTATTATTATTATAGTTTGCAGCGGTAGGGCTGGAATCCAGGGTCATGAGCATGCTGAGCAAGCTCTCTAGCCCTGAGCTATATCCTCACTCTCATTCTCACTGTTCTCATAGCTCTGCTCATTCCCAACTCCTCTCTTTATTTTTGAATATTCTTTCTATGTTTACCAAATTTACCCAACTTGTCATCGTTTCATTGATTTCTTTCTCTATTATTTTACCATTTCAATTTCTGCTCTCTCTGTTTCTTTGCTCTGCTCATGCCAGGTTTGTTCTGATGTTGTTTTCTGTTTTCTTGAGACAGGAGACTCAACTAATTGGGCACATTTCATTTTTTTTTTTTTTTTTTTTACTATAAGCATGAGGTACTCTGCTCCCCTCACAGTGAAGCACTACCTCTGTGTTCCTGTTTTCATAGGTTATATTTTCATTTTAATGGTCTGATTTCATTTTAGTCTTTTTGCATGTTGTTGGGATCAAACCCAGGATCCTGTGAATGCTAGACAAGCATTTAATCAGCCAACTGTACCTCTAGCCTTGTACAAATTTTTAAAGTTTCTTTAGTATTGCCTCTTTGACCCATGTATTATTTTGTGTCATATTGTTTAATGTACAAGGGTTTGGAGTTCCTTCTTGACTTTCTGCTATTGGTTGTAGGTTGATTCTATTACAGTTTGGTGGAGATTTTGTGTGATTCTGGTTCTGCTAGAATTTTGGGGTGGCTTTGCTATGCTTGCCATACTCTGCCTTGATGATGCTCTGTGAACTCTCGGGGAAACTGGATAGCCAATGTTTAGGTACCACGTTCTACAGATGACGTCTGGATCTTGCCAGCTTGTTTTGCTGTTGTGCTCTCTCCCACATGTTTCGTGTTTCTTGGCATTGTGTTTGCTAGTTCTGACAGTTCCTGAAAGGTGGAATCACACCAGGCATAAAACTTCCTACAGATCTGAAATAAACCTCCAGGGGAGGGCTTCCCCGTATCCCAGCATCTAAGCACAGGGGAGAAGCCTTCAAGGTACACAGGGCTTGCTGTCAATTGGTTTCTTTCCCAAACAAATGAGATGTGCTTCATTCCCTTCAAAAAGAACATGAGAACATTCCAGGGAGTCTGGAAGGGAAAGGCTCTGGTCAGCAAGGTTTGAGAGAGCAGTTCTTTTAAACTAGTCTCTTTCTCTCTGTGTGTGTCTCTCTCTGTCTCTCTGTCCCTCTCTGTCTCACTCTCTGTATGTGTGTCAGACTTTTGAAAATAATTATACAGCATATTTTGATCATATCCAACCACCACCACCTTTCTCCCTCATACCCATGTTCTTCCCAAGTTAATATCTTTGTTGTTTTTATTCATGAAGCCCTGAGACCAATTGATACTCGTATACTAATAGGTATGGGGCCATGAACAATGGGGGAGGGGAACAGCATACCCACAGTACATCCCCAAAGGAGAGAGACCCTGCTCCCTCAGCTGTCGACTGCTAATAGCGCTTCACCATTTGTGGGGCCCATCCATGTTGCCATGTTCAGGTCTTTTGCAGACAACCATTGCTGCTATGAACTTATGTATCAATCAGCCCCGCCATGCCCAGGAATCAGCATTGCATAGCTCTCCACCTCAGTCATTAACACTCACATCTTTCCACTCCTTCCACAGTGCTCCCTGAGCCTCGAACGGAAAGTATTGAAAGACATAATTGATCTGCAGCTGAGTACTTGCAGAGATTTAATCTCAGTACTTTGAACTGTTATGAGTTGCTACAGTAAATACTGTCTACTGAAAAAAGAAGCTTCCCCAGCAGAAGCTAAGGGGAACCCAATCCATGGGCACAACCATAAATATTTAAAAGGTAGTCCGACAGAATGAACACTTAGCAAAACAAGTCTCTAGTCTGTCATAGGCTTTTACACACTGTTGGTTAATGGCAGTAATATGCTTCAGGGTTAGATAAAATAATAAAGCTGACAACAACAGACAGTCCACAGTTCTGCCCACCTAGTAGACCAGGAAAGCCTATATTCTTGCATGTGATGAAACACAGGCTTTCCTGGTTGCAGAGCAGAAAGAGAAAAGCAAAAACAAAAACAAAAACAAAAACAAAAAACCTGAGAGATTCCTAGATTATTTTAATAACCACTGCAGGTGATTCCCCTTGGATTTTGACAGCTATGGAAATGATTCTTTTTTTCAGGTTTATTTTTGTTATTTTTAATTATCTGTCTGTGTGGAGTATGTTGCATGTGACAGCAGCTCTCTATGGAGGCCAGTAAAGGGTGTTATTGTGAGTTCCCTGATGTGAACGCTGGGGACTGAACCTGGGTCATCTACAAAAGCACTATATGTTTTTAGCCCTTGAGCTTTCTCCCTTGGGAGATACTGCCTGCCTGGTTTTTATTTTGTTTTTATACAGGGTCTTACAGACCTCCACCTCATTCATTAGCTCTTACATCTTTTCATGCCTCACTTTCCTTGATGCTCCCTGAGCCTTGGATGTGAAGTATTGATAGACATTATTTATAGCCTAGGCTGATTCCAAACTCACTCTACAGCTGAAGATGATTATAAATTCCTAATCTTTTTGTCTCCATCTCCAAATGCTGAATTCTAGGTGTGAGTCATCACACACGCTCTCACCTCTGTTCTGTAAATTTATTTGCTTTGTGCACTTTCCTTATCACCAACTATTTGCTGAATGACTTTTCTGGAGGCCAAAACTACCCTTCAGATTGAGATCTGTCTATGAAAATGCCTTTTTTTTCAAATTATAGTTAAGATGTAAAACATGAAGGTAAATCCAGTAAATATCTCCCCACTTAGGCTTATACTCATATAAACAACCATAACCAGTTTCAGTAGGTTAAAAAAATGAGCTGGAGAGATGACTCAGAGGTTAAGAGTACTTAGTGTTTTTGGAGAGGACCTAGGCTCCATCCCCAGCACCCACATGGTGCCATATAACCCTCGTCAACTCCAGGACCAGGGGATCTGATGCCCTCTTCTGGCCTGTGTGGGAACCTCATGAACTTGGTGCACATACACACATGCAGGGATACACATAAAATATAAATAAATGTATTTTTTAAAGATATCAACATAGGAGGGACCTTTCTGGGAAGAAAATCTCAGGGGGGGATGAGTGAGGAGAATAGGAGATTCAAAGCTCAGAAAATGTATGAAATTGTCAAATAATTCTAAAAAAGGGAGAAAATGTATTGTATTCCAAAACCCAAGCAGATTTGTGAGAATTCCTTGTGTTTATTTACTGCGTTTCTGCTTTGTTTTTAAGACTTTATGTTGAATAAATAATACTCCTTTAGGTTGGATTGGAATCCCTTGCAAAGACAAAGGTGAAGGTCTTCTTTACCTCCCCCACCTTCCTCCCTTGGCTAAGTCTCACTCTATAGCCTGGCCTGGCCTTAAACTCTCGATCTTTCTACCTCAGCCTCCTTGAATTTGAGATAAATTTCCCATTCACACTGCCGAACAGTCATCAGGACACAGGACTAGTATGCACAGAAGCAGAGCATGAACATTTGATGGTGCTCAGTGAAGACACTGAGCCTAGATCAGCTTTCTGCCCAGTGCAGTCCTCCTGGTCTGAGATGGTGGGAAGCTCCTGAGACTTCAGTACTTTCAGACTGAAAATCAAATGTAGCTTTCAAAAACCATGCAGGCTTGTGTATGACAAAGTCCCTGAATCTGTGAACTGGAAACCACTGAAGGCAGACAAGCGATGAAAGGAGCCAATGAGAGTAGGGTAGCATCTCCAGTGCCTTGGAGATGTGACTTTAGGCTTGTGTCAATAACAGACTCGAGAGAAATTTTGAGGGAAGGGAGAACCAGGCCAGGGAATGCGTATTCTGTTGATCTTGCTAGCTAATAATATGATAATAGAATAACACAGAAATCTCCAGGTGGCACTCTGAAGTTTGGGGACATCTCAAAGATTACACCTCCACCCCACATCTGAGGAGTCGCTGGTGTGCAATGATTTCTTCGGGGAAGAATTGCAGAGTAGGAGGGAGTCAGCCTGTCGGAAATACCAGTTTAAAGATAGCCCATTAGATTAGGCATAGCAGCACTTATGTGTATCTGTGTTCATTTTAGTGTGTACAGGGAGTACGTGTGTCTTACAGAGGGATTGGTCAGGGGGTGGGGTGGGTGGAGAAAGTATGAATATTTAAAAACAACTCAGCCATTCAATTCAGATATAACAAGATCATCGCTGTAATTAAATGTTGTTGAATGGAAAAGAATGACAGCTGAGCAAATCAGTTCCCTTCAACAAGCAAATACACACATTGTTAAACGTCTGACCTTTTCGGGGGTGCGGTGCCTGGAGACTGAGGAAACTAAAAAATATGGAGCAGTAATTTTGAGTATTGAGACAATAGGAAGTGGACCAGGTCTTGAGAACCCATCCAGTCACTGCATGGTCCCTCATTCCTCCTCCAGTCACTCTGTGTTCTTTGGGAAAGAGAACGATGGATGGGACCATCTTAGTGGCAATTCTGGCAAGAACATCCAATGACCTGTTGCATGAGTATGTTTGAAAATAGACCAAAGCCACAGTCCCCTTCCCAATAGGCCTGCATGCAAGCTCTATAAATAAGGATGTGTTTAGCTTTATTGGTCTCTTCCTTGAGGTGTGTTATTCTACTGTAATGGCATACTGTTAGTATTATCAGCCCTAATAATACTGTTACTGCCTCACTAATGTTCTGAAGCACATTTGCAATTGGGGAAAATTACATCATCATGGAATCTATGTGCTTACTTAAACCAGGGCTGACAAGAAATCCTGTATGTTCCATCTAACTTATTTAGCAGCTGGTGCCAATGTCATTCAGGAAAGGTTTTGCCTTTAAATAAATCTCTTTCCTCATTCTGTTTACTCACTGCATTTCATATCTGGGCTTTCCGCTCCTGGGGTTGGATGGAAATGGAGAGAGAGAAGAGGGATCTACAGAGTGGCAGAAGGGGGTGTGATCTGGTGTGATAAACAAGATACAATCATTTATGGAGTTATCGAGTTGGCATGGTCATACAACGCTTACCATGCAAGCATGCTGACCTAGATTCAACCCCCAGAACCCACATAAAAAGCCTGCCATGGGAGAATCTCTGGGGCTCACTGTTCAGCCAGGCTAGACAAAGTGGTGAGGTTCAGTCTCAGTGACAGACCCTGCCTCAAAAATAAGGCAGAAAACAATTGAAGATACACCACGTCAACCTTTGGCCTCCCTGTATGCGTGCACACATGCATGCACACACACAGGAAAAAGACAAAGAAAATGATACTTTGATGTACAGGCATTGGGATTTCATTTTCCTGTTTTGATTTTCTCTCCCTGGGATTTGATGGTTCTAAACAGAATTTATTTAATTATTTTATCTATAATCTCTATACATTTTAATTTTCAAAACTCAATTTATATCTATGTATATACATATTATATATTTAATTTGAGAAAATAGTATGTTCACAATCACTCAGAGAAACAACGTGAAGGCTGTCACACCTGACAGCCCTGGGGACATGCTGTGCGATTTTTGTGCCTGCCTTGTGCTATCAGAAGCAGAAAGATAAGTGACAAGAGAATAACATGAGGGTTTAATGGTCTGTCTGATTTCTATTAACAGCCATGGGAGTCACATGGATAAATCCTTGTGGATCATACTGTTCGAAAAATAATAGTTTGGAAAGGTTTCTATGGAAATATCCCCATGTTTCTTTCATTAGTTGCCCTAATTATTAGATTCGCAGGAATGGGGTTGAGAAGTATCACATTGGGAATAGGGCACAGGTTAACAGGTCTCAGAGCTGATGACAGGGATCGCTATTTTTAGGCATGAAAAAATCCTACATGCTTCCACATGTAAATGTCTGGGTTCCCAGTACCCTAATAGGAGTTTATAGTGAAAGGACTTTTTGTTGGGTAAGTGACGACCGTTTCAGCCCTCTGCCTTTGTCTTATCTTTCAGATGCTATATTTTCATTTGTTAAGCATTTCCTGTCATGGGTGTGGTGATGTTTTCCTGATTTGTGTGTGTGTGTGTGTGTGTGTGTGTGTGTGTGTGTTGTGTATGTGAGTGTAATGTGTGTATATTAGTGTGTGTGTGTGTGTGTGAGTGTGGTGTGTGGTGTGTGTATATGAGTGTGTGAGTGTGGTATGTGTATATGAGTGTGTGTTGTGTGCATGAGTGTGGTATATGTATATGAGTGTGTGTGTGTGTGTGTGTGTGGTGTGTATGTGAGTGTGATGTATGTATATTAGTGTGTGTGTGTGCTGTGTGTGTGAGTGTGGTGTGTGATGTGTATATGAGTGTGTGTTGTGTGCATGAGTGTGGTATATGTATATGAGTGTGTGTGTGTGTGTGTGTGTGTGTGTGTGTGTGGCACAGGATGACAAACCATGCAGTTTCTGCTTTTTAATTACACAACAGAAAATGCAGAGCAGCAGCTTCTTGAAACAAAGGCAGGAGGAGCTGTGGCGACAAGAAAGGAAATGCAGCAAGGGAAAATAAACGTGTTTTATGCGTGAGTTCTGAAGGCTTTGTAGACATGTGTTTGTTTGAAGAACCCGGTTTACTAACACCTTTAATGAAAGAACTTAAGAGAAAACAAGCTATTCTGAGCATGTGCAGCCTGACCGTCTATTTCTTTTTCCTCCTCCTATTAGATTCTTGGTAGTTTCTTGCCCGTGTCTTTGGCTCTCTTACTACCTACATTATGAACTTTCAGTCCCAAGGGTTTCTCAAAACAGCTTTTTAAAAATCCCTCATAATCATCACCTCTCTCTCTCTCTCTCTCTCTCTCTCTCTCTCTCTCTCTCTCTCTCTCTCTCTCTCGTTTGACTACGTGCCTTTGGAGCCCACATACTCTCCCTCACTTTAAGAATTCTGCTCTATCACACTGGCTCTGAGTGCCTGGCCATCCCTAGAGCCAGCTGAAAAGTGGCCCTTGTGTTTGTGACTGTATTTAGAGAGCCACAGTTATGAAATGTGGG
This sequence comes from Peromyscus leucopus, assembly GCF_004664715.2. Lineage (NCBI taxonomy): Eukaryota > Metazoa > Chordata > Mammalia > Rodentia > Cricetidae > Peromyscus > Peromyscus leucopus. The sequence goes on along the minus strand of NC_051069.1, from coordinate 100,457,155 downwards.
GGGTGAGTTTTATCTTTCCTCCTACATTCAGAGGTGTCAGGTACCCATGACAAAACTGTTAGATTTGGGGGAGAGGATTATGTTTGTCATTTCCACTGAATTCAATTTGCTTAAAATTATGGGGGGTCTTCCCACTTTGAGTATCAAGTATGCAAATCACTAGATGTAAAGGACTGTTCCTTAGAATTAAGTAGTTCTGAAAGATGCATTTCTTTAAAATGCTTTTCATCCCACTGTCTTCAGAGGTGGCAGATGAGTGTGCACTGCAGAGGAGTGTGCACTGTAGTGAGTGTGCCATGCAGGGACACAAATGTCACCTCAGCAAAACCTCAGTGAGAAAAGACCCACTTCATTTATCACATCCCAGCTTGCTCCTTCTTGACCATTAGAATGGCACCCAAGTGTTAACCAGTCCTTCCAGGTTGGAAGTGGAATAGCTGTCTTTCCACACCAGCAGAGATAGTTATCAGTCACTGTCACCCAGGGAGACCACAGAATTGCATGTATGTCACTGACAGAAACACCTTATCTCACACACCCTCTTTAGCTGGTGAGCCCCAGGCCATTTGGTCACCTGAAGAGAAACTTAACTGAATTGTTCATGCCCAGAGCCCTTACCTGCCTGCTCACCATGGGGGGGAGGATGGGAGGGTAGGTGGGGGTGGGTGGGGAGGTAACCTGTACAGCCTCCACATTTAAGCTTGATCCCGGAAGCCTCAACAGGTTTTCTCCATGGTTTCTGCAGGGGCCTCGGGGATGACTATGATGCCCAAAGATTCCCATCAGTCAGTTGTGTCCTGATGACACATTGTCCTTGGCTTCCAAAACATTTTCCTTAAAGGTTCCTAGAGATCCATTAAAAATGGATTTTTAAAGTGCTTCAAAATATTCCTACCTCTTTGCTTTTTTTTTTTTTTTTTTTTAAGTTCTTTGTTCTAGCACCATGGAACATTTTATGAGCCATTGGTTTCTGCTCATTAGAAAAACCTCAGCTCTGCTGTCCTGGACCTAGGGAGATGCAGATGAGCCAAAGAGAACAATCCACGGCTCATAAAAGATGTGAATTATAAGCCATAACATCATAACTGTTCTGGGAATAAAAAGTAAGTACAGAAAGAAGGGGGCAGAATAGAGCCCTAAACACCTTGCAAAATTCACAGTGCTTCAGAGAGGCCCAAGTCTTGCAGCGTGGTAAGAATGCCCATGGCAGGGCAACCTGGCTCCATGTGGTTTTTCATTCTCTTTTCTTACCTAAGGAAATCAAATTCTAAAGGCATGCCATTAAACTAGTCTTCAAAGTCTGTGCAGCTATGTGAGAGGACAGGCCTCTGAGTGTTTGATTCTTCTCCAGTGATGTGAGATGGAGACCTTATCTGAGATTGGATAGTTCTGCCTGCTAAACAAAGGTTCAGCCCTGGCTGTCCTGAACCCCAGGTGTGTAGAGATGAGTCAGGAAGAGCAATACAAAGCAAATTATAAGACCTCTGTATCCCTTAAAACTGTGCAAGAATTAGGAAAGAGAGAAGATGAGCCAGCTGGTACTGTCTGTAGTGTTTTGGTTGATGGACAGAACATTTTATACATTGTGAGGAAGAAAGAACACTTTTAGTAAAGGACAGAAACCTCTATCTTAACAGAGCTGTGGACTTCTTGTCTCTTCCCTTCTGCCTTTGAGCCTGTGTGCATGCCATAGATCAGAACCTGCTTTTAACAATGGATTGTGTCACTTAATTATGACACTTCTTGTTGATACAGCGTTTCTTTGCTCAACATTTTATACTTTATGTGCACTGACTCTTCCAATGTTTCTGACTCAACTACTTAATAGATGAAACTGTATTTGATGATTCCACCAAGGTTTGTGCAAAAAAAAAAATTCGAAGCAATCTACAAATAAATTTTTAGAACTAGTAAGCATAAGTTGACAGTGTTGCAGAGCACAAGGACCATATGTGAATATCAGCAATATTTTGTTTTTGCACTAGTGACAAATAGGAAGGTTTCGAATCCATTTATGATGCTGGCATACTTTTATTGGCAGGATTAGTGATAGTCTTTCTGACTTGTGGTCCAGGAAGGTCTTGTTCAGATGAGGACCACTCAAGGGGAACCCCCCCCCACCTTCCACACAATAATCTTAAGAAGTGAAAGCAGTCCTGCTTTAAGATGCTTCTCCAGGTGGCCTTTGGTTTCTTATACCACTACACACAGTATGGAGATACTTGAGCTTGGAAATCTTTTGTTTATGATTCTTCAGCTTCCAGTTTGAGCGAATATTTCATAAAATGTTGTCATTGGTGCCTCCCTCAGACAGGGAGGACTCCATGGAAGTTACAGGGTAATTTTCTAGTTCTGTCAAAAGCTATTGTTTTTAAAATCATTTTATTGTTAGGATGGTAGCATTTGGAATGCTCACACTACTCCAAGTGCCTCTGTGCATCTACTACAGGAAGGTAGCTTTCTTGGCACAGAAATGTACACACACGTGCATGCACAGAAACGTGTGCCTACCTCCTCATAATGCACTTCTGTTCAGCAAGCTCAATACTTCCCTTGCTTACATGGTCCTTGGCTTAGCCACTAACTGAAAGACTCTCCTACAAATCCCTGATTCTGCTTTGTTCCTTGATGAAAACAGTTCAGTAGTGGAACTGGCATCTTTCATCAATGCCTTTGGCTTTTATAGTGTTTAAGTAGAGAGAGAAAAAACTGGACTCAGTGAAGTTTGTGTGTGCACAAATCTAAATGTGATGGCCCAGATGGATTGCTTTTAAATGATAGATAAAATTTGTTTTTACATTTATTTTCAGACCCTGAAATTTGTATAAAAGATGTTTTTGACTCTGACGGGATACAGTGGCATGTTTGATGACTGCTATGGAAATAATGAATTAATTTGCCAATGCTCACAACATACTTAATAAGCATGCTTCTAAATGGGCTCTACACATTTGTCTCTCCCTATTAAAAATGACAAGATATGGTTCTAGGAATGTAGCTCTATTGAAAGAATACTTGCTTTGCATGCGTGAGATCCAGAGTTCAAACCCCAACATCATATAAACCAGACATGGTGGATATACAATAATCCTGGCACTCAAGAGGTGGAGGCAGGGGAATCAGAAGTTTGAGGTTATCCTTGGCTATGTGGAGAGTTTGAGGTCAGCCTGGGATATAGGAGACATGGTAAAAAAAAAAAAAAAAAAAAAAGATAAAATACAGTAAGACAAACATAGAAAACATAGACATGGAACGTTCTTAGAAGGTGAACCTACTGAATTTCAATTCTACACAGCAAGTTCGCAGATCAATGGAGTGATCTTGAGTGCTCAACTCCCAGGGAACACCAGGAAATCAATAAACCCTCATCATTTGGATCTAAAGTTCAACTTCATTCCAGCATATTGATCCCTCTTACTGAATGCTTCCTTCCTCAGAAGATATGCACACAAAGCTGTTGACTTCTCTGGTACCCCACTGAGGAGCCTGTCAGTCACAGAAGGAGGTGGTATGGTAGCTTGAATGTATTTGGCTTCCACAATCTCATAGGGAATGGCACTATTAGAAGGTGTGGCTTCCTTGCCGGGCGTTGGTGGCGCACGCCTTTAATCCCAGCACTCGGGAGGCAGAGCCAGGTGGATCTCTGTGAGTTCGAGGCCAGCCTGGGCTACCAAGTGAGCTCCAGGAAAGGCGCAAAGCTACACAGAGAAACCCTGTCTCGAAAAACCAAAAAAAAAAAAAAAAAAAAAAGAAGGTGTGGCTTCCTTGGAGTGGGTGTGGCCTTGCTGGAGAAAAATGTGTCACTGTCAGGGTGGGCTTTGAGGTTTCGTATGCTCAGGATACCATCTAGTGAGTCAGTAGACTTCCTGTTGCCTCTGAGTCAAGATGTAGGCCTCTCAACTCTAGCACCAAGTCTGCCTTGCATGCCACCATACTCCCACCATAATGATAATAGACTAAACCACTGAAACTATAACCAAACCCCCTCAATTAAATGTTTTCATTTATAAGAGTTGCCATGGTCATGGTGTCTCTTCACAGCAATAAAAGACCTAACTAAGACAGGTGATAAACCCAGTCCTCCTCCCTTCGGTGGAATTACCACTTGCTCAGGTTGCCACTGTAGGACTTTGAGCTTGCTGACACCTATTGCCTCTTTTGCAGGATGAACTTCTCAGTACAAAAAGAGATGAAAAAAAGAATTAGTTATCGCCATTTCCTATCTTTCTTTCTCTCCCCATCCCCATCTTTCTTTGCATGTGGATTAAACAATTGAAATTTATTTTCTCAGACTCTGAGACTCCAAGGCCATGGCTCAGAGTCTGCTGTCAGATTTGGTGTCTTCCAAAGTATCTGGACTTGCTGCTGTGGGCCCATTTTTATGAATGAAGAAAGATACTCAGTGTAGAAAACCAATGCATTTTGGCCAAGTATCCTTCCAATGTAGTCAACAAGCACTTGTTCTTTGGATTAAAATGTCAACAACTTAAATTAACCAAATAGAAAGAGTGAGTCCATGTACCCTCCTAGTCAGTAACACTGCAGTACTGTAAGAATCACCTTCCACCTCAGTAATTAGACGTTATTTTTTTTTAATTGCTTTCAAGCTTGTGTACTGCAGATTTCAGAAGCCTACAAAAAAAGATACTAAGTCAGGGTTTGTCAAAGAGACTATGAGAAGCAGGCTAACAAGACTCCAAGCCCCCTCCCTTTGCTCCTTATTATTGGCTTGCATGACAGTAACTGGGTATAAATTATGTAGTTTAGTATAATGCCAGCTCCCAGCATCACCAAGAGCTATCCTCCTGCCTCAGCTCCCAGCCCCGAGGGTTTGTGGCATTGTTCTAAAGACTTGTCTACTTGAATTCTTTCCATTTGCCTCTGAGTGACAGGCAGCACTTGTAAAGGGACAGCTGCCATGTGGCTGTTTCTGTTATATTTGTAGCAGAAGCCTGGGTTGGATTTGGAAAGCCTGTGGGGAGGCCGAGCCTCTGAGGAATCACGACAGATGGCTTTATTGAGGAGCTAACAGGCGTGGGAGTAGAAGCAGGAAGTAGAAAGACACACCAGCTGGGAGTTATATGTCTGCTAGTCCTAAAGGAACTTGATATGAACTTCATGATTGACTGGAACTATATTATGTACGTGAAAGAATTTGGAGACCTTGTGGAATCAAATTAAAACTATGAAGACTTTGAAATGAAAGAGCGTGTCACCACCCTGCAGACAGGAGACTCATCCTCTGGCAGAGCCCATTAATGGAATACCAATTAGCCAAGGCATAGCTGGGCATGGAGCTCAGTAGTAAAATGTTCACCTAGCATGTGCAATGCTCTGGCTGAAATTCACAGTGCCAGCAAACAAACAAATAAATTAGAGGGCTGGGAAGAGAACTCAGCTGGTAAAGTGCATGCCATACGACTATGAGGACTTGTTCAGATCCCAAGAAGCCACATAATGACAGCAATGGTAGAGTTCATCTGTAATCCCAGTTCTCCAGTGAGATGGGAGACGGAGAAAAAAATACCCAGAAGCCTGAGAGTCAGGTACCCTGTCTCACACAGTAGCAAACAAGAGTTCCTGTCTCAAAGTAGGTGAGGACTAACCCCAGAAGTTGTCCTCTGACCTTCAGAGCAAGGCAAACAAGCCAGCTGATGGCTTACACCCACAGCCTCACTTCCCCACCCCCACTCCAGTACCCCCATGTCCATCAATGATTAAAGAAATTAGCTATAAGAAAAATGTTATCTGATGGTTCCTAAATAACTGCTCCTCAAAACATATTACATCTGCTTTCAGACTGGTGTGTGGAAGGATTATGAGAAATATTAACAAATTGGGATTTGGGGAATCCCAAATTCCCCCAATTACCAAAGTCTAACCAAAAATGACTTAGTTTGGGTGGGGCAGATGCATTATTTCACTCTTTTCGAAAGCTTCCTTTCTCTTTAAATTAATGGATTCTAAAACTCACACTGGTCAGTTTCTCTAAAATGCATTCTTCAGCAATTAATATGGCATTAATATTTAAGAACCACTGGCCTGAAGAAAATCGACTTTGAAAAGTCTTCTGATTTTTGTTTCCTTTCAAATGTTCAAAGGGAACCCCCATTGGAAGGAACGCCATGGGGATCAAACTGAGCATGAATTTTCACCCACGCTTTCAACAGCGTCTTTGGGTTGCCAAGAATATCATCTGATACAGCAAATGTTGATTTGTCTTCTTGCTTTAGGAGTGTGTTCAAAGACATTGGTGGGTAGGAAGGTGGGCAGTCCAGTAGAAGCAAAGTACGAAGTAAGTAAGAAGTGAGACCTGGTAGCAGGCGTGTGTTATTGAGATGCAAGTCATTCATACGTTATCGAGTCTTCCCGGGCACTTCCTTATACAGCATCACCACAGCAAGAAGTCCAAGAACTGCCTGTCACATCTGCTTCTTGGGTTGGGTTCCTGGGTGGAGGACCCTCAAGGAGGGGGCAGCAAAGCTGGGTTCCACTCTGATGCTTTTTTTCCTTACCCAACCTTTAAGAGGCATATTTTTATAACTCCAAGTGAAAAATAATCTCAGTAGATTTAAGAACCAATCAAGTTCTTTATTCTTAGATGATAGCAAAGGAAACCTATGGGAAAACTGATTTCTAAGGCTCAGAGCCAAGAAAGACTAGAGCTGTCAGAACTATGGTGACTGTCCCCTGACAGTGTGCACACACCAAGTAAAAAGTTCACATCAGGCCCCTGTTTCTGAGGGTGTTATTTCTAAATGAAAACATACCAGTTTTATACTGAGCCCCAAATGGTGCCAGGCAGGAATCCAATGATGTTGCAGAGAGAGCCCCAGGGGTCATTCCACAACTGAAGCTATTCCAACCACTCCTCCAAGAATCCTGTCAGATGGGCTACGATTCCACGGCATGTTCAAAGAACAAAGAGCTTCTTCCAAATGGAGAAGAGTCAGCTTTAAAGTTGAAACTTGCAGTCATCACCCACAGGTACCTGTGCCCATGCACAAGCACCCGCGCTACCCACTCATGCATCCTTGTGACATCTCTTTCTTCTGCCACTTGGCCTGTTCTTTGCTCAAAAGTCAGTCACCAATCCTTCCTGATGCTCTACTCTTTTTTTTCTTGGTTTACATCTGTCCAGATGTCAAACGCTCAAGCAGGACCATCTCCCATCTGTCTCTTTCTTTCTACTGTAATTTGGGTTGAGAGAGCCATGGCAAAGCCTGTTAGACCTGTGTCTGAGGTGGGTTCTGAGTGATAGCTAGGAAGTTTAGCTATGAGCAGAAGGCATGGGGCAGTATGATATGCTGTAACATGCACTTAGCTGGATCTTCTTTTGTTTATCACAAAAGCAGGCATCTGTGTACTGAAGTCAGTGGGGAAAACTTGTTGGTTGAGTATAGCTGGGATATAACTTCACTCATGCTTTCTTGCCAAGGAACAAAATTCAACCATTCCAAGAAGCAAAGAGGTTACATGCAAATGTACAAATTCAACAAAGTGCTTTCAACGCTTATTAAATTAAATTGCAAGTAAGTAGTTACCTCCTACTGAGATAAAAAAATGAGAAAGACAAAAATATGTCCTTTAGATAGGTTGGCCTCAATAATTACTACACATAAATTATTTACCCTATGTAATGGAATAGTTAAGCTAAGAACGAAGGTATTAAATTACCTGAGATCAAACCTGTGCCATGTACAACAGTGTGACCTTGAAGAAATTAATCTCACTCTGCCTCAGTGTTCTTACACATAAAGGAGATGATCTTAAGATTCTCTCATCAGCGCTTAAATGCAATAATGCAAGCGAATTGCTTAGTTAAATTGTTGGCACATAGTGCTTGACATAGAGAGCGAAATGCCTAGAGAATAATGAAGCTCCAAATGCCCCAGAACATCTGTTGAAGAGAAAAAGAGGGATTCTGAAGACCTCCCCTTCCAAGGCCCTCTTTCCTACTTATAAAAATAAATATCCACTGACCAAAAAGCATAAGGTCCTAAGATCTATCCCAAAAGCCCACAATAAAAAAAAAAAGCCAGGCATGTAAGCACACATTTGTAATCCCAACACTCAGGTAGTAGATTCCTCAGCCAAGAGTGCTAGCTTGCTTATTTCCAGGCCAGTGAGAGACCATGTTTAAAAATCAAAAGTGGCAAGGTAGAGATGGGTGGTACCTTAGAAACACATTATGAACTAACTTTTGGCCTCCACAAACATGCATGCACATAAGCACGCATACCTTCACACATGAGTATCTGGCTGCATATTTGTGAAGACAAATGAATATATATATATATATATATATATATATATATATATATATATATATACAAAATGATAATAAAAATTTAACTTACAGTCATTTAAATGTTTAGTCATACAACTAGAGTTTTAACTTTATATTTTGAAGAAGATGTTTTGAGGTTTTATCCACTGGATAAGATGTAGCCATGGCTCTGCCAAGTTCTCACCTGGAACTAACATGTATATGTATACTAGCTGGGGTTGTAGTAGCCTGCAGGTAATGTTGAATACTGTCAGAGGTGCCAGTCTCGTTAAGGCTGGAAACAAGAGCAGTTTTGCCATTGCAGAGGAAGCATCACTGTCATGAAATCAAACAATCACAATCAGGCACTAATTTGTTTCCTGGCCTGCCCTAGATGTCTCTGCCTGTGTGGGATCACCATGGAACATATATTCTTGTTGGAATTTTGAGCCTCTAAGGCCACCGATGTGCCAATTGCTTTCACTTGGGGTTCTACTCTGTAATTTATCATAGGAGTGTCCTACCCCACTCAAATGTGCCCTTTGTGGGCAGAGGCAAAGCTAATATACTTTCCAAGTGTGTTTGAATTGCTTCAATAAATCACTGCTGCCAGTGTAAGCAGCTTTATCATTTGGCAGGACAATAAGTTATCTTCATGCTTTGGAGACAAAAGCTCTCCAAGACTTTTATTTGTGTAAATTATAATGCATCATAACCCATTTCCTAAAATGAAATTAAGAAGCTCACGATGTATGTATTTTTAACACAGAAGAATGTACACCAAAGATAATGTCTGAGTCAATGAAGGAAGCAAACACTTTATTCTGCTTGTTTTATAGCAGTATTTTATTTCTTTATTATTACCATGGTGATGTGAACATTAAATGCCTGTAACTGGGGTTAAATTTTGTCTGGCTCTTTACTGTCCCAGTGTTTCTGTGGAAACAGCCAACAAGGAGGACTAAGCACGGAGCATTCCCCTTAGAAAATGGGGAAGTAGCTCTGTTCTTCTCTGGAGCTCTGCCTTCTGCGAGGATCTAGGATCAGATCCCTAGCACCAACATAAGGAGTGAGATATGGCATGCATACCTGTAACCCTTGCCCTGGGGAGGTGGAGACAAGTGGATCCTTCATGTTCACTGGCCAACTAAGCTCTGGGTGCAGTGAGAGACCCTGTCTCAGAAAAAAAAATGGAGAGTGATTGAGGAAGGCACCCATCATCAGCTCCTAGTAACCACATGCACGAGTATGTGTGTGTGCATATACACACACACAATTCACTTAGATATGCTATGTTGAGAGATTGAAAAACTTGTGGTTTAATATATTTTTACCCCTTGTCAGTTCTGTTAGACAACTTTTGCAATCAATCAAGTTATAGAATCAAATTATTTCCCATGGTGTTATCTAGAACCATCTCTGAATTTCTCAGTCCTTTCCCATTCACCAAACTTAGATTCAGAATGCATCTGATTTGAATCTTTGAGATCACTGATTGGGAAGATAAATGTATTACATAACAACACAGTGTCTGAGCTTCCCAATAAGGAAAATGCAATCTACTTTTGATATTGTTTGGGGACTCTATTCAGGATGATGGACAATAAAGTCTGTTCTTTTTATTGGATTGACTGGGAAGCTGCTTGGTATCTGTAAACTAATCTGCCATCACTTTGTACGTGATAAGAAAGTGTTTTTGCCTGTAATTGCACCAATAGCTCACTGTGAGAAAATGAAAGAAGCTAGCTTTTAGAATGAGCAACAGCTGTATCTGTTCTGAAGCCATTTGCTCTGTTGGTTTGGTCTTTGTTGTTTTTGTTTTGTTTATTTTATACTACTGAAGACGCTACTCGGTGTAAGAGACTAGAGTGCTAGAGACTTGACTGGCATGCATTATCTCCTGAGATCAATCCCCACCACTGCAGAGAGAGAGAAATAGAGAGACAGAGAAATAGAGGCAGATAGAAAGTAACAGAGACAAAGAGACAAAGACAACAAGAGACACAAAGACCTAGAAATAGAAGGAGAATCAGAGACAGAGGAAGAGATAGACAGATTGGCAGAAACAGAAAGAGATGGAGAAATAAGAGTATTTCCAGTCATAATATGTTTTGAATTACTTCGAATTCTTTCTACATTTATTAACAAGATGGACTCATGTGGCCTGACAGAATCTCAGGTCTTGACACATCTTAATATACAGTGGTTGTTTATTCTTACATCAAAACACTCAGTGACCATTATGAAGAACTTCAGAGCCTCACAAGCCTTCCCCTGCCTCATCTCAGGATTCCTCGAGACCGACAGGGTGCTGCTTTTACCTTTAAATGGCTAGACAATGAATGCCAGCACCACAGCTCCATGGACAATCAGGATCGTCCTGTGACTTCTGTCTTCCCATTTCTTCTGCTTCTTTGGAGAGTTTCTGGCTCTTTCAGCTGCTTTCTATCTCTGAGGTCTAAGTCAAACAGAGCTCACACTCCTGCAGACTGCAGGGTGCTCTCTCTCTCTCTCTCTCTGTGTGTGTGTGTGTGTGTGTGTGTGTGTGTGTGTGTGTGTGTGTGTGCTCATGTGTGCATGCTGCGGTTAGAAGGATGGAACAGAGATGTGCAGTGGAGATGAGGATGCAGACTCTACAGGTTCTGAAAATGTAGAACCCCCCTTTTTCTGCTGTATCTCCTCTTTTCCCCAAATCCTCACCTTACTTGTTTTTCTGTCCCTGTCCATGAGGAGGAGGGGTTGACTTCCTGTTTTCTAGAAATTATTCAATATAAAAAAACTATCCCAAACACTAAGAATTATTGTTTTCAGTTTTTAATTACAAATAACAAAGCATGGCATTGCCCAATAAACCAATTATTTTTGGATTACCACTATTTTATATCTATTGAGAGAAAGGGGGGACTGATTTTAGTTCATGGTAGTGTCATTAATTTTAATAGGAATTTATCTTTGCAAGAAAGAGAAGAAAGAGGAATGTCCCATGCCCACCTTTGCAGGATTCATTGCAACATGTCTAGTAGATAGACAAAATCATTCTTCACCCCATAGAATTGGTATCCCTGCCTTAGACCCATACCCATGATAGAGCTTAATGTGTAAATTAGCTAAACATACCACCTCAGCCAGAAACATAGCATCAGCTTCATCAACAGACAAACCCTATGCAACCATTTTTATAGTGTGAGTAGTTGAAAACCTCTTTCTGAATCTGTGCAGAATGGCTTCATTGCACTAAAGGGATTGCTGTCACTCATTTCAGGGACCTCTGGATGGAGTCTTCTCTAAGCTGAATGCTTTCTCCCAAGGTGCTTGTAACAGGAACATGTCTTCTATTTATGTCTCTCACCCACAGATATGATGTCTTTCCCCTCTTAGTAAGCACTTGCCATGCATCCTAGTGGGTACCTTTTGCAGGTGAGGTGTGCAGTATAACCAGCAAGGACTTCCTTTTCCTTCCTAAGAGTAGCATGGATGGAAGAGTCCTTTTACACACATCTTAGCAATGTCAGCATAATGACTGTCTTTTCTTACTGGGTCTAGATCTTTGCTCATTTCATACGGAAGAAACACTCCATGGCTTCTGTTTGGCATGTCTAAATCTCAGGCTTCACTGCTCTTACATTTGAGAACATGTCTTAGTCAAATGCAGGTCACTTGCTGTCATGGTAATCTTGGTTGTCAAATTGACATATGGGGAGAGGGAACCTCAATTGAGGAATTGTCTCCATCAGATTGGCCTATAGCCATTTCTTGCTTGCTAAATTTATTTTGAAAGGCCAAGCCCACTGTAGGTGGTATCATTCCTAAGCAGGGAGTCCCAGGCTATACTTGAAGGGTAGGTGAACATGAATCTTGCAACAATATAATAAGCAGCATTCCTTCATGGTTTCTGCTTCAAGATCCTGCCCAAGTGCCTGTCCTATCTTCCTAGGTAATGAACTGTATGTAACCTCTTTGCTCCCCAAGTTGGTTTTCATCAGCATTTTATCACAGCAACAGAAAGCAAGCTAGAGCACTTGATCACAGATCCTGAACCACCACTCCCCACAATACTAGATCTGATCAACAGGAACTCAGCTAAGAGACTGACAGACATGCTGGACATGGGACAGGATGTAAAAGTGTAAGTCTGTGTCTTTCCACTCAGTTTAAAATGCATGAATTATGTATTCCTGGGACTGTTCCATTTAACAGTTTTGAACTTTAATTAACTGTGGGTGACTGAAACTATGGAAACTACAAAAAGGGAGCCTGTGGGTAAAGGGTGACAACTATATACTGAAAATAATGAGGTTACTTCATAGAGGATTGTGGTCTTCAATTAGGAATCCTATCCAAAACTTGGCTTTAGGGACTGAAGGTGCAGATTAGTGGTAGAGTGCTTGCTGTGAATGCCCAAGGTTCAATCCCTAACACTTTTAGGGATGACTATTTTGCTAATAATGTTTTTTGGGCATACTGAGTTCTACATTTTGTAAGTGTTTAACTGGGCATGATGAATATGGTTATCATTTAGAGGCAGTACATGTGGCCCTTTTGTGAAAAAACAAATTATAGTATTATTACAAAAAAGTTTTTATCATTAAACACTACTTATTGTCAAATTGTTGGCATGTACTTTGTTGGCATGGCATTTTCCAATCCTAAATTCATTATTGAAAGAAAGTTTATTGAAGAGTTAGTAATATCACATATTATAAGTAAAATTCCAAAGGGATGAAATAACAAAATTTGTTTCTTGTATGTCAATATCTTCTAAGCCAAAATGGAAGATAGAGGGAAATGATAATTGGGGCCAGAAGAAGGCTGAGTGGTTAATAAAAGAATTCACCTTTTAGATCAATGAAGCATATAAATAAATTTACATAGTATACTTCACTGAGCAACAAACGTATCATGAGCAGCAGAACCACCTACGGCATGAAAAAACACTGCTGGAATCTTCATTTGTATTGAGTACTGGATTGATTTGGTAAGCTGTAAGTGTATGAAATTCCCCATCATGTAATTCCTGGCATGCAAATGAAAACAGCTCTGGGGTGTCATATTGTAACTTGTTTGCTTGTTCTTGCCATTCTGCTGCTCTGCTCTTTAAGTAGAATAGACCAAGGTTTTTGTTTGGGGGTGTTGTATGGACCAGCTTTGTACTGGGGACTTGTTTGCATTCTGATCTTTGAATCACAGCCTTTTCTCCACAATGATCAGCAATCTTGAAGAAACCCTTCCCTGACACACATACTCTGTGGCTGGCCTCATGCCTTCCCTCATTAACATAAGTGGCAGCTGTCAGACTGTCACTTTCTTCTTGGTAGTCATGGTCTGGTGGTGCTGAGACTATCTCTATGTATCCTTTCAGGTTCCTTGTTGTAGTTTTGGGCCAACTCTCTTTGCTACAGGCAAGAAGAACACATTCCTGTAGCTAAGCCTTGTTAAGAAACAGAAAGGCAGTTAGATCTGGAAGCACAATGTAAGAGTTGAGTAATTGCCTAGAAGGATATATGGTGGTTTGACTCAAAAACATTAAACATTGGCTTCTAACCACAAATGTAAAATCATACAGGTTTTTTGAGAATGCTTGGAAATGTAACCCCTATAGCTGGGGAAATCTCCAGTCCTGCCTGGGGCCACAGCCACTCATATCCAAATAAACACACAGATGCTTATATTATTTAAACTGTTTGGCTTAATGACTCAGGCTTCTTGCTAGCTAGATCTTACATCTTAAATTAACCTGTTTCTATAAATCTATACCTTGCCACGTAGCTCATGGCTTACCAGTATCTTACATGTTGTTTGTCATGGCAGCAGCTGGCAATATCTCCTTGCCTCCGCCTTTCACTTCCCAGAATTCTCCTTTCTCTTTGTCCCGCCTAAACTTCCTGCCTGGCTACTGGCCAATCAGCACTTTATTTATTAACCAATCAGAGCAACACATTCAGAGCATACAGAACATCCCACAGCAGACCTCAAGGAAGAGGCTTTAAATTCTAAGCCTTGATGACTTACCACTCAAAGTTCCCATTCTGCCCCAGTTAGTAAAACTTAGCAGAACTCCAGGCAGATCTGAAAGAGGCTACAAAGCTTCTTGACTATGTAGTGGGTTACAAACCACTCATCTAAAAATGACTCATCTGGAATTCAAGTTAAATATTTCATGCTTTACTTCCTAGCATAGCCCAAACTAAGCGTTTACTTTCTCTTAATGTCACAGTAAAGACTGGGATCCACCCCTAGATGGAGGTATACCAATGTCTCGCCTAAGAGTTAATCCAGTTGGACCAGTCAATCACCTAATCAGGGGATCATCCCTCAGGAAAGTAGGCTCACATTAAGCCATGCTAAGGAGATGAGAGGAATAAGTATCCCTTTAATGAGATAATATGCTTTTTCTATCCAGAATCTCTACCCTCAGTGCAGTGGCTCCAGAGTCACCAAAAGGTTCTATTCAATCTTTTCTGAGTCCTAATAAAAAAGATATAACTTTTCAGTTTTTTTTTCCTCTTCTGTCTTTTTATTTGAGATGCTGGCTTGTGTCTAAGATATTTTAGGCTTTTTTACTTTCTCTAAAGCTCCTCTCCCTACCATGTGGCTGCTTGTCCCCCATGTAGCTGACCTCTGTGTAAACTTAACTCAGAAGGCCTGGTTCTTTGTCTCTTCACCATCTTTCTCCTCTGGAGAGTGTTGAGATTTACAGCTTGCCTGCCCTAGAGCGGGAAGGGGGATTTCTTTTAAATTAATAAAATTTTCTTTGAGCTTCATTTTGAGTTCATTCCTAAATTTCCTTATTAACAAGACTAAGAATTCCAGAAGGACCCTTGATTTTCTCAGTAATATATGGTGACTCTACTGGTACTCCCCAAGATGTCTGGTAACATTATAGGGCTGTAAATTATCCTCAAAGTTAGGAAACTGAGGCAGGAGGATGGTAGTTCTTCCTACCCTGACCTTCAGGTCAGTTTTCTTGGCTCAGAGGCATGCTGGCGTCCTATGCCCCCTCCACCTGCTACAACCTGGTTCTGCTCTTTGATAAGAAGTTACTGCTCAGGAAGGGACTCTGCTTCATTTGTGAACACTGTTGTTATGCAAGGAAAAACATTTATATTCATCTGCTCTATGCCGGTCTTAGTCTACTTGGCAGGTATGGGTAAACAGAAAGGGAATAGGAATAAGAAGCCACATGGGAAGGGAATTAGAGTCAAGAAACTTCTAAAAATGATTAGATAGCCAAATACTAGTAAAAAAAAATTTTTAAATTTCCTCCAGGCTATATATAGTTCAGATCAAAGTTTTTTGTTTTGTTTTTTATCTGAAGAATGATACTGATATAGATGAACTTCAATAGATTCCAAGAAAATCCAGTTTATATCAGGAAAAAAATAGGTCATGATATAAGTCATTTTTAAAATGACTTAATACCAAATTTTGTTCAGGTAGGTAACAAATGTATCATTATTAAAGTCCTTGTTTTGATGGTGGCTGTCATCTACTCCCATTCACAAATGGGATCTTTGATGAATTTGACAAGTTTAAGTTTTAGCATTGAGGAAGGGGTGGGCATCTGTTGATGTATCAAATGTCAGCATATATTCCTAGATGTAAGCAAAAAAAAGATTCTTAAATGGAAAATGACTTCTAAGAGTCTAAGAAATTTATTCCAATTTATTAGTAACTAATTGTCTAAGCTATTGTGCTTGGACTTTATGAAGTTCTAATCAGAAATGATCACAAACTGATTCATGGCCCAGGTACTTGGATTTATATCCCATTGATGGTGAGGAAATCTACCAAATAGACCCACACAGAGACATACCCCTAAGTCAGGTGTGAGATGACACTCCAGTTGACAGGTATTTGCTGAGTGGCCAGCTCAATGATGCAATTTCAGCAGTTTGGTGCATATCTTCACTCATAGGGGATTCATCACCTTCCTGCGTGGCCATTAAAGAGTTCACCATATCACTGCTATCATGCCTTTTATAAAACCATGCTAACCTATAACCACAACACTCAGTTGCTGAGGCAGGAGGATTGCCAGATGCTTGATGTCAGGCTTGGCTATAGAGCCACTGTCTAAAAAAACAAACAAACAAACATCCAAAGCCAGAGTGTTTGTATTCGTCCAGTGCACCCACTCTCCAGGAAATAATCCCTTCTTGTTAATCAGTTTACTGTGGGCAATCTTCTACAGAGCAGTCACAGGCTTCCAACATGCATGCTAATTAAAGATCTTTGGGTACCTGAAAACAGCAGCCTGGGCTTTTCCTAAACTACTGGATTGATAGCAGTCTCAGGGTGCAGGGCACATGCCAGGACCTTGGTAGACTGACCTCCTAGTACTTGAGTGCTGTGACTGAGGCTGGCATCAATTAGTTTTCGATTGTTTTGCCTACAGCAGTCTGCCCTTCATAAATATGTGAGGTTTTATTGAAGCTAGCTAAGACAGGATTCTGGCTTTCTTGGCATGTCCTCACCATAAGCATAGCGCTGCTTACTATTAGGGATACTGAAATGGTTCCTTGAAAATCCCCTCAACTGGCTGTGGTGGTAGCTGGAGGCAGAGACAGGAAGATCACCAGTTTGAGTACAGTCTGGGAGAGACACTGTCCCACAAAACCAAACTAAGGAGCAAACCCCTCAAAGATAAGACCTATTAGTCAGAATAGAGCCTGACCATGGTACACTCTTAGCTGCAATCAAATTCCTAGTTTCAAAGCATGGGGGGCTGAAATCTAGCAGGGATGAAGAAACAGCTCCAGGGTTAAGAGCACTTGCTGCTCTTGTAGAGGACCCAGGGTTTGTTCTCAGCCCCCATGTGACCTCTCATAACCATCTGTAAATCCAGTTTCAGGGGATCATATGCCTTCCGTTGGCATCTGTAAGCAGTACATGCATGTCATGTGCATACATACATGTAGACAAACTCTAAAGCACATTAAAAAAGAATTAAAACATTCTAAGCAAATTAAGCACTTTCTGTATAGCTGATAGTACAGGTAAGGGTGCTACCTTAGTTGATTCTCACTAGACCCTATCAGATTGGGGGCATCAACTGTCTGAGTATAGATCATGGAAATAGAGATTTGGCCTAGTGTGGTAAGTCATTGCCTCAGGATAGGAAAGTTATCTGTTTGGAAGGCTGAGTCTTTAACTCCCATGTTATCTCCCATAAGGACAGCTTGTGCCTCCAAAAGGTAAACAAACACAAAAAACAAAAGACAGTAATTATGCTTGCCCTCCACCCCCCAACAAGCTTCAGCCAGTTCATGAGATGCTTGCGTCCTGGTGGACACCATTAGACACACCATGGTGGGCGGCTCTTGAGTGTCAGGTAGCTGCACTTACTCAGCGGGGAAGCTGTTGCTGCCAGCATTTGTTTTTAAACTGCCCCACCGTCATCACGGTCTTGTTAATAATGCCAGGCCACTGAGGAGTTGCTGTTGATGAAATTTCATCTTCTGAGCCTTCCAAGGGGCCTCACCTGCAGAAATACCAGCTTTCCTTAATTAAAATTTGATCCTCAAAAGAAGCCACTATATATATTTTAGTAAGATAAAAACACAGGTAATTATGCTCCGTCTGTGGCTACATCTATTCAGATGTGGACACAGGTAGCTTTGTGTTGTCTCAAGTCATTGCCAAGGCAGTATCTGTGAAGCAGTGGTTCTTGTTAATTTGTGTGTGTGTGTGTGTGTGTGTGTGTGTGTGTGTATGTGTGTGTGTGTCTATGTGCGTGTATGCTCTATGTTGAATATTACATGGTATATGTATATGTGGTGTTCATATGTAAGTGCTTGTGCTCACACTGGTAGGCTAGATCAGGATATCCTCTGTGGCCCTCCAGGCTGTTCCCTGGAGGCAAGGTCTCTCACTAGACTGGAAGTGCAACTTTTGGGGGAGGCTAACTAGCCAAGGAACTTTCAGAATACACTCTACCCTTCTGTGATGAGGTTACAGGCACATGCAGCCATGTCTGGCTTTAAATGGGTGCTAAGGATCTGAACTCAGGTCCTCAAGCTTGACAAAGCAAGCTCTCTTACCCACTGGACCATTTCTCCAGTTCCCTAAGCTGAAGTCTAGCTCAAGATTCTGATGTCTCCAGTAAAATATGTATAGCCCAGATGGCATCAAGCTCTCTATGCAATTGAGACTAGCCTTGAAATCCCAATCCTCCTGTGTCCACCTCCTGAGAGCCAAGATTTCAGGCATAAGGCAGGGTGTGCATCCTGTCTCCACTGTAGGTCAGATTGATGGCAATCTATAAAAGCCTAACTGCTCAATTATGTATTCTTTGTAAATGTAGCTTCAGGAAGAGAGAAAGCATTCCTGGAAAAGTGCTTATAGATTTAATAACAGTGACTTCTAGGAGAAGGGATAGCTCTAAAAAAATAAAATAAAAACACGCCTGAAAATGTTACTAAATGTGAAAAAAATGTCAAGTGACATATTTTGTATTTTGAGTCATTTTTCTCTCAGGAAAACTCCCCATGTACATTTAATCCACTTTGTTTATTATCGCTCCTGAATCTCATAGATGCCAAAACTCGTTTTGGTAACAGTGAGTTGCTCTTCATGTATTCCTGTTCTCCTTGGCTCCCTCCTTACCCCCATCCCTTATTCTTTTTCTTCACTTCCTCCTCACGCTCTCTTTCCCACTCCATTCTAACACTAAGAATCTTGCAAGGGCTCAAATTTAGATGTGGGAGTCTCCATTGAATTATGTTACATTCCCCTCACATGGCTGCTGCATCCAAGAACTCACAGCCACAGTAGCTCCATGCATGAGACCTGCCCAAGACTCAGGCCAAGTCAAGTCAATAATTCATCACGGGTAGGAGAGGGAGCCATTAGTCCCCACCCCTCCCTAAGGAGCTATAGGCAGTTAAAGGTTATCAATAATAACCTTCATTATAAATTTATTTAAGGTTATAAGTAATAACCTTAAACAAATAAACACCACTCTTGCTTATGCAGGCAATGCCAGTTAAATGCAAAAGAGCACAACAAAAAATAATCAAGCATGAAAGTAGGGTGACTTGGGAAGAAGGGGTTTGGTGGGAGAGGGTGATGGTAAGACAGGATAACGATGGCAAAGAACAGTATATGCATATGAATGAGACTGTGAAAGAATAGACTGGGCTGGAGAGGTGGCTCAGTGATTAAGAACATGCTCTTGCAGAGGAACCAAGTTGTATTCCCAGTCCCCAAGTCAAGTGGCCTCCCAGTGGCCTCCTCTCTCTATGTATACACAGTAAACAATAAAATAAAAAAAATAGTTTAAAATAACAATTTTCAAAAAAAGAATGATGCTACATTTGAAAGGTACAAAATGTGGACTGCTCATCTTTCCTTTTAGATTAGATGTTCTGCATTCCAACTTTGACACCTGAACTTGTGGGGTTCTCAAAGCCAGGGGAATGTCATGCATAGGATCCAGAGTGCAACTGATAGAGAAAGGTGACACTTCCCAGAGCTCACTGACACCCCACATGCCTCCTTAAGTATTCAGTGTCAAGGCTCTGCCCTTTCTCACTGGTACCTGTTGTTTAACTACTCTATTCTACTTTATTCTACTCATATGTGAGAAAACTGGGCAGTGATTACCAGCCCCGTGCTTAAGGCTTGCTGGGAATTTCTGTTCAATTCAAAGGGGATTAACACATTAAATTAGTATAACGTCATACAGTCAAGAACGTTGTTTTTGAAGATGTGTTCTTAGTGAGCAGCCCAGTAAATGGAAGTCAGATGAGCCAGCACTGACTCAACCACTTAACCTTCTTGGCACTGTTTGCCACCTAATCAGCTACCAAACATGTATATGTGTATGTGTGCATGTGTGTGTGTGCATGTGTGTGTGTGTGTATGTATGTATGTATATGAGTGAGTGTGTGTATGTGTGTGCATAAGTGTATTTGTATGTGGGTATGTGTGTGTGTATATGTGTTTGAATGTGTCTATGTATATGTGAGTGTGTGTACATGTGTGTGCATGCTGTATGCGTACACACATTCCTGAGTGTGAGTGCAGATGCACACTTGCCAGGCCACACACTAGTGGTCAGAGGATAACGCCTGCTGTTGCTCCTCATCTTCTACCTTGTTTGAAATGGGTTGTTTGCTGCCCGGTGCACAGACTAGCTGCCCCACAGGCGTCTGTGGGGCCTCCAGTCATCTTCTCCCATCTCTTCACAGGAGTACTGAGATCGCTGACACGTACTGCCTATTTCCCCTTGCTTGTAGGTAGGCTTAGGAGATTCAGAGGCAGGTCCTCCTACTGGCACAGCAAACATTTTAGCCACTGAGCCATATCCCCCACCACATGTTGTTTGGCATACTAAATAAAGTAAAGATAGAAAGAGAGCTTAGTCTAGTGTCACATGATGGCAATCTTGGCTGAGGCAGATGGATCATGAGTTTGAGATCAGTCTAGGCCGGTGGTTCTCAACCTTTCTAATGCTGTGACCCTTTAATACGTGCTGTGATGACCCCAACCATAAGATTATTTCATCTCTACTGTAATTTTGTTACTGTTATGAATTGCAATATAAATATCTAATATGCAACCCCTGTGGGGTCATGACCCACAGGTTGAGAACTACTGGTCTAGACTGTGTAACGAGATTGCATCTCAGAAACACAAATAAATAAATGGATAAAGGGAAGCAAATACTGTAATGTAACTTATGAAAATCACAAATGAATAACTTTTCAATGATTTTTTATCATATTCATATAAACATATGTATGCATATATGTAAATACACTTGCATGTGCAAGTATATTCATATGTGTGTGATGTGTCTACATGCTATATAGTAACTGTGTAATTTATTCTCTGAACTATACACAGTTGAGAGGGACTTTTAAAAGACGTGTTTTTATTTTATACGTGTGTGTATGTGTGTGTGTGTGTGTGTGTGTGTGTGTGTGTGTGTGTGTGTGTGCCTACATGTATGTCTGTGTACCACATGTGTGCCTGGTGCTCTTTGAGACCAGAAGAGAGCATTGGATCCCTGGAACTCGTGTTACCGGTGGCTGTGGATTGTCAATCTGGTTGCTGGGAACTGAATCTGGGTCCTCCGCAAGAGTAGCAAACTTCGAGTCATCTTCCCAGCCCCAAGGCGGGAGTGGGGGGTGGGGGGAGGGGGCTACTGATAATTACATTAAAGTATCAGCATTAACAGGGACATGTGGGCTACTCTATAAAAATGTACCTCTCATTTAAATAAAGCTCCAGAACCAAGATATGTAGATTCTAATCTCCCTTTTATGTAATGTATCTGTTAATGTATTAAACCAGAGGATAATGATTAATATTAAAGAAATGTTTAAGAAGTTCAGGAGAGGAAAACAGTAACACAACCATGTGGCTTCTCTTTAGCAGGAGTGAAGGCTGTCTCTAAGTCATAATGCAGCATGAGCGGTGCACTGAGCAGCATGGATCCTTTTATTTTCGCTTATCAATTAGGAACAAAACACAAAATCCATCAGAATCAACCCGTTGGCTTTTCTAATGCACAAAGCACAGCATTCCAAGTGCCTTGTTTTGGGCTGGTATTGTCCCTTGCAGCTCTTATCCCAGCACTCAGGAGACTGAAGTACATGGACCAGGGTGAATTCAAGGCCAGTCTGGGCCACATAGTGAATTTCAGAGTAGCCAAGAAAATAGTGAAATTATGTCTCAAGAAAACTGATTTTTAAAATTCATATTTTTATTCTTCGAAGTTCTTTATGTTTATTCATTATTCATTGTTCCCAAGGCCAACATTTCAAAATATATCTGCTCAGGCTTCATGATACTTTTTTTTAAAAAAAATAAGTAAATTAAAACATCACAGATCATTTGCTAGATGTGAAAAAGTAAATCTGGTTCATGCAGATAATGAGTATTATTTAATGCTGCATTTGCAAGTAGAATAAAAGAGAATGTACAACATGTTAATTGAAAATATTATGTTTTCTTTAAAGATTAATTATTCCTCTTACACAAAACTTTACAAAGGGACTAGATTAGGAATGACTTGTGAAGTGAAAGTCTGACCTTGACCCAGTTCTCTGGCAAGCTAAGTGACAAGAAGCATTGCAGAAACAAGAGATGGCTCCTTGGCCAGCACAGCTGCGGGAAAAGCTGAGGAGAGGGTGTTAGAAGTGATGAGAGGGATTCCATTGAATTGGACACCAGGGACATATTTAAGATGTCTGATCTGCTTGTATCTGGAGTCTGCTCATCATCTTCGAGATCTGAGACTCTCTCTCTCTCTCTCTCTCTCTCTCTCTCTCTCTCTCTCTCTCTCTCTCTCTTTGTGATTTAATGTGTGAATGTGGGTATACCATGGCATGTGTGCATGTGTGGAGATCAGGTGATGACCTCATACATCAGTCTTCGTCTTTCATCTTAGGGTCTCCTTTTGGTTTATTTGCTTGTTTGTTTTCCACTGATTATGCCAGACTAGCTACCCATGAACTTGTGAGAAGCCTCCACTGCGAGCATTTCACCCATTGAATAATCCAGCTGGCCTCCCTAAGAAGGCTCTAAGTGAGGTGACTACACCTCTCCCAGAACACTTTGCTGTGGAAAAGCAGGACTATAGGATGGGCAAGCTCTGGTTAGGAAACAAAAGACAGAAAACTGGATTGGTCTCATCTCATCTATGCTGGCAAGAAATCTCCAGTTCTCTGGGTCTTTGCTGATACTGGTGACCTGACCCTGTGTGGAACCCAGAAGTTGGTTGTTATAATACTGCAGCCCAGAAATCGGGTCTATACCAGCACTTGGTGCCTGGGCTGCAGGAATCTGTCTAAGTGATTCCCACTGGCTGGCTGCTCCCAGCTAGAACCAGTTTGTTCTTCTGTTCTCCAGTGACCTAAAGGCTTAGTCAGTGTTCACCACCCAAGCTGCTTTGGCTCCTAGAGATTAACAAGTTCTTTATAATTCATAAGCAAAGCAGCACATTCATTGAATCTGTCACAGCCCCTTCCTTCTGTTGGCACTGCCCAGTGTCCCATGGAGTTTTTGTGGGCTGAAACCTGGATGCTGGAAGCTAGAAGGAACACTTACAGGATTTTTGTTGGTTGGTTTGTTTTTGGAAGATGAGGTCCCCCACTGGATACTCCCGATATCCAGTTTGATTCCCACTAAAAGTGTAATTATGCAGTGAGTAAAAGCACCTCCACGGACTCGTTTGATAAGGCCCATCACTGTAGAGTAAATGCCATGTGTTGAGGAAATTACTTTACTCTGCATTCTACCGTGAGTTTCACGAAAGCCCCAGGAAGTAGAGGTTGGGGAATCATTTGCTTCTGGTTTATAGGGAAAAAAAACAACAAACAAACAAACAAACTTGGGAATTAGGAAGCAGTGGGCAGAAGTGCTGGCATGCAGCCCCTGTCCAATTATGGAGTCTGTGACTTTTTCCAGTGGTAAACACGTTATCTTGGACGACAGAGTCAACATGCTGCGTGCAAGTGTTCTTTCATACAGTCTCACCTTGCTGGTGGTTGATCAGGGCTGGAAGTGCAATCTGGTGGTAGAGCATGCTTAGCACATGACTCTGGGGTCCATCCCAAGCACCAGTAGATAAGTAAACAAGGAACAAATTTTGGCTAAATATATTATAAGCTTAAGACTAAGTTACAGAACATCTTCTTAGGCAGAGATACAGAAATGAAAGAATGGGTGGAGGCTGGCAGAGAGACCATGATCCATTCTTTCCTTACCTCGCCCACTGCTAACATTTGCTCAGCCCTCTGCTTCTGCGGCAAGTGAAAGAAAATGTCAAATTTAACAAAACAAGTGGTGCAACTTGAGTTGAATCATAATATATTCTTTTCTCTTTCCCCTAGGATATTTAGACAGTGACATTACTTAATAATGCTCCCTATGTTTTTGTCAGTTCTCTACCAATGTTGCCATTTCCAGAGGGAGAGGCAGGCCCTAGGGCAAGGAGTCAAATATTCTACCCTAACGCCTAATGACACATAAATTTGAGAGTTAACATTTATTTAATTGCTAAAGCGGTCATGCTAAGTGCAGTCTGACATATTATTGGATATTAAAAATGATGGATTTTGAGAAAGGGAAAGGTCTATAAAACCAAGAAATAGTGTACGGAGAGAGAGCTCAGAGGTAAAGAGCACTTGTTATAGTGCAGAACCCAGGTTCAATTCCCAGTACCCACATGGGGGCTCAAAACTGTCCATACATCCAGTTCCAGGGGATCCAACTTCCAACCTCTATGGGCATCAGGCATGCATGTGATACACAGACAGACAGACAAGCAAAACACCCACAACATAAAATGAATTAATCTTTAATTTTTTTTTTTTTTTAAAAAGAAAGCAAACACTGTATGCTATTAGAAGTGTGACCCAACTCACTTTAAATATCTTCATTTGTACAGACTGGCCAGTAGCTTGGGAAACACTTCCCCATGTGGCGTTTCTGTGCTTTCTGCAGGGAACAAGTGTGGTGGTTACCCCATTTCCCAATACCTCCTTCTTCCCTAACCTCACGGAGTGCCTCTCGCAGCTTACTTTGCCATGCGGCTTCTAGGTAAATCATGCTAGTTTAAGGCATGCCCTGACAGAGGTCAAAGGGCAAAGGAACAGTGAAAGGCAGCAGAGCTTCTTGTAGTGGGATGCTGCTCATTCTCACAGGCAGTCCTTCCTCCACCTCTCACTTTGTTCTAGCCTTTCAGTTGCCTAGCAGGGTGCAGAGGTGAGAGAAATAAGTCACTGTTAGTAGAGTCCTCCACTCATCTCTTCATGACCTTAACATCCTAATCTGCATCATTTTTATTTCCTGTGAAATGAGAAAAATGACCATGCCTACTTCATAAACTGTGTAAGCCAGTGAGGGCGGTAAGGCACATGAATACACATCAACCAGGATACAGAAAGGAGAATGCTTAATTTCCCCATAAAGTATATCCAAGTGTGGCTTCTGCTCACCTACAATATGATCACCTCAGATTTTCTGATGGCAAATAACTTCCACAATTCAGGTTCCCAACCAGGGAATGATGCTTCCCACAGTGGGTAGTTTTCCCACCTTAATTAATGCAATAAAACCAATACCCAACAGGCATGCCCAGAGGACCATCTCCCAGGTCATTCTTGATTCTGTCAAGTTGACAATTAACAGTAATGTTAAATGAAGAACCAAGGCCAGGCAGGGAGGGAAGGATATAGTTCTTTGTTAAAAAGGCCAACATATCCCTGGGAAGAAGGA
Organism: Peromyscus leucopus; assembly: GCF_004664715.2. Taxonomy (NCBI): domain Eukaryota; kingdom Metazoa; phylum Chordata; class Mammalia; order Rodentia; family Cricetidae; genus Peromyscus; species Peromyscus leucopus. Next base: position 100,431,657 of record NC_051069.1, on the reverse strand, counting down.
ATATTTCCCCAAGGAAGTGAAAAAGTGGTTCAAGACCACACACAGTGGGAATACAGAAAAGAAAGCAAGGCAGTGATGTATGTTGACCACTGACTGCTGTTCACCATTGGCCCCTGCCTCACAATAGGGCTGTAAGTCTACCCCAATCTCCTCAACACAAAGACTGGGTCTATTTTACAAATAAGTGAAATGAAATTAGAGAGAAGGGATACAATTAGAGAGAACTGAGCTGTTCTGTTTGTTTGGTTGTTTGGTTTTGTTTTCAGAAAAGTAATAAATAGTAGGAATTCAAGGCAAAAGTGTGCACTGGAACTTAACTGTTTTCTCAGCCCAAATAACTACTAACTATATACTACATGAAGGTTCAGTGAATATCAAAATCAGATCTCTTTGCTTCTTTCTCTCTTTTTAAGGCACATGAGTGTTCATAGATGTAGATGTATGTAGAGGCCAGAGAACAACCTGGGTGTCATGAACACCATCAAATGCCTTTGAGGCAGGATCTCTCATTGGTGTGGAACCCAACAATCACTTTGACTGGCTGGCCAGTGAGCCCCAGACATCCTGCTATATACATTGCCCCAGCATGGGATTACAAATGCAGGCCAGCATGCTCTCAGCATTTTTAATGTAGGTTTGGGGCCTCAAACTTGGGTCCTTGCATTTGTGGGGCCAGCGTTTTTGAACTATCTTCCCCAACCCTCACAATGAAATCTGAAGATCAACATCAACTTCTGAAAAACCGCATTTCAGGCTGTACTGTGACCTGACTGTAGTAGAATCACTAAGGTCCAGCACCTTGCAGTTTGCCCTTCAATAGGCATTTGAGGTTCTGCAGAGACAGGCCAGCCTGCAGACCACTGACCCAAGTGAAGCAGTGTTGTAGCCAGGAGAGGCAGAAGCAAAATGGGGAGCCTGGCTCGGGTAGTAAATGAAGAACTGCTTTGAGAAGTCAGTCTCAAGCTTCTGGATGGATGGGCCCAGCACAGTAAACCTCACCTGAATACCTTTGGGTGTGGAGTCATGGTCCATCAGGCAGGGGCAGGCTTCTGCTGCCCACTCCCATGTTTGTATTGCTGCACTAGGCTGATGGAGCAAGAATCTGGACCGAGAGGCTGCCTCTATTATCCTCAAATTTGATAGATCTGCCTGTGCTTTGTGGAGAAAGTACTCTGCCATCTAAAAGAAAACTTCAGGCAATGAGCTTGCAGCCATCTTTAGAAGCTCCAGCTGGAAGCTTATAAATCACTTTTAACCATGATGGAAGGCTGGTGTTAGCCTTGAATGCCTTGGGGTGACAGTAAGAGTTAACAAGTGACTGATCAGAACAGTTTCTCTCCCTACCCTGGAGCAGGCCATTAAAAAGGGAGGCTGCTCAGTATGCAGTAGAGAGGTCCTGCGGGGGGTGTGCTTGTTGCTGGTGCTTGCATGCTACAATGCATGGATGGAGGTCAGAGGTCAACACTCATCTGATGGTTCTCGCCTTCCACTTTGGGCTCCAGGGACCGAACTCAAGTCATCAAGCTTATATGGCAAGTGTATTTACCCTCTGATCCATCTCACCAGCCCAAGACAAACTAATTTGTATATGTGTGGGCAAGTCTGTGGGTTTCTGATGATTGCCTTGATCCAGATAAAAACTCGACACTTGTAAACAACACTTCCTCATCCGAAGGATGAAAGATCTCAGTTACTGCTGTTCTATCAATGATGGTTATGAGTTAGGTGGTTATACAGAAGAATAAAAGTTGTCTCCTGACTATTGTTTGAGTGTATGACATCATCTGGTGTCCAGAAGCATTTGCTTTGGGGTCCTGTCTATTGGGATATGGATGTAATTACAAAATCACGAGGAATCGGAAGTCATGTTCCCATCTGTAACTGTAGTGACAACTTTAAAAATGTTTAGCCTTGGCTTGGGGGAAAAGTTCAGGAGGTAAAGTGCTTGCCATACCTGAGTTAAACCTTCCAGAACCTGTGGGGGAAAAAAAATTATCTCCATGAACTGTGACAAAAAAAAAAAAAAAAAAAAAAAAAATGAGAAGAAACCAGATCCTAGTTAGCATGGGGTATTTTGCATATATATACTCAAAGAAAATGTCTGTGCCATAACTGAAAACATATTCCCAGTTCTTTCTACAGTTTCTGTTTGGAAATTAACTGGACTATCAAACTTCATAGCAATTATAGAATGTCCCATTAAGTCAAAAGTCCTGTCAATTAATTTTGAATGAAGAGTTCATCTGAAAATGGACCTTCTCGTTGATCTCTGCCCAATATTTGGGAAGTTATCTCAGTTTCATATGAATCAAAGAACACTCATCATATCCCCAAATTAGACAAAAAGCATCCTTTCCATCATATTCTTGCAAGGGCTTGTCTTGGGTGCTTTATGTTGGCTTCCCAGAATTATCATGCAGCACTGTTTTGTGCCCCTTGTGAGCTTTTTGAGTTGTCTAGTGTCTTCACCCAACCTGGCAGAGAAGGACGAACCAGGAAAGCTCCTGCATGATTGAATGAGATCCATAATAGTAACAGGATGAGACTGAGAGTTCAGATCATTTAGAGAGAAAAATGAAGGTTCTCTATTGCCAGCCCCCAACCTTCTTGGTTGTATACAGCCCTCAGTGTTGCAGTAATCACAGAGAGCCCGTAGAAGAGTGTGGTCTATTCTACTCTCTCCTTGATTTTTAACCATTTCCCATGTATCCCCTTTTCAAAATATAAAGACCCTTACCTTTATCCCATGTTTCAAAAGCATGGAAAATAAACCTTCAAAGTCCAAACAAGCCCTGGTGTTTAACTCTGCCTGGCCCTCTGCCCTGTACTTGACCTCACTGCGATTCTTCTCATGGGAACAGTTGTCTTCTGCTGCCTTTGTTTCCATCTAGGTCACTAGATTTGCTGAACTCAGGCTTGGCACTTTTCTTTCATGGTAGCTCTGCAGCTCTCTTCATTTCCCTGTTCTCTGTCCTCACACCCCCTTCCTGCTCTGCTTTCTGGATTCCAGTCTCTTCTGGTTCTCTAGTTTTTCTACCTCTCCTCACACTTCTATTGAGTTTTCATTTCCACAACTCAATGCTTGAGTATGACCACGACTTATAGGTTATTTCAATTGCTGTTTCGGGTGGCAGTGACTCATAAATGTAGTATCTCTAAGAGCAGTTGTGTCCTAGTGACTTCTGAATCTATGTCGCATGACAAATGACTTTGGAACCTTTTGCTCATTTGTTTACTGATAACTAATATGCACTGGTCCTTTTTTCTTGTGCTTCCAACTAAGGAGCTGCCAACCCTTATGTACTCTAGGGCTGGGGTTCCTTCTCTATGTGCTTTCTGCCCTGGATGGTAGGTTACAACAGCTGGCATTCTAAATATCTCTTGGATGTGCCCCTTATCTCTACCACCACTACCCTGGCTCAGCTTGTGTCTTCATTATTTCTCTTGGGCTGTTGTTGTTGTCCCCAGACTCCCAACCTTCACCTCTTCATCTTTGATGAATTCGGGAGTATCTTTACAAAACTGCCCATCATTCCACCACTCCATTTGTATCTGCATGACCACTTTGCAGCTGATCAGATCTTCCAGCACTACATCTCATTTTGTAGGATAGTATTTAAGACCCTACAGTTTGAGCCTGATTCCACTTCTCTCGTCTTCTACTCTCCCTGCCCCCATCTGACTACCTTTGAACTTACTCTCACATCTCTGGCCTTTGCATATGTGGATCCTGATTCTTCCCATCTCATACCATTAACATTATCTCCTCATCTTCCTATTGGAAGCCTCTTAAGTTGTGGATCATGTCATCACATAAGTGACTGTGAGGGTGGGTTGTGAAAATAATGAACAGCAATAAAATGATGAGTGCATGAGGACAAAAGTGAACTCAACATCAACTATGGAGTGAATCCAAGAGTTTCCTGAGCGTGCTCACCCATGTTGCCTCACACCACTTCACTGCAGCCTTGCTTGTCAATGGATGACATTTATACTTCACACTGTGAACACCACCACCCCATCCAACACCAATCACACTGCTACACTTTGGCTCCAATTCTAGACCATCGCATGTTATGAGTGGCAGTGTTTTGCCTAAATATAAAATGTTTTCGCCTTTTTTAGAAATATGATGCTTTAATTATGGAAAACAAAGACTTTGAATGTTTTTCTGTTGTCATTCCTCAGGTTACAGGTATGGCATTAGAATATCTTTCAATTGTTTTCATAAACAAGCACTCCATATCATCAATATGCAAGTTTTCTCTCATCTGTAATCCACATTAAAGTTGTTTACATAATGAATAATTTTAAAGAATTATATTTATGATTTGTTATCAATAGATGTTTGGTGTACTGACTCTACATACCTATAGGTTCTGAGTCAAGTCTGGAAAAAAAATTCAGATGAAAAGGACCTTCCAGTGGAACAGTTTTAAGCCTCCATGTATCAGGGCTTGTCAACGAATCACCTGGAAGCCTTCCATTCACTGCCTTCCATCCCCACACCTTGCTTGAAGTAAAAATGCCTGAAAGAGCAGTTTCTTCCTCCGTGCTCCCCAGAGCCTAAGACATGCTCCCGCGTGTCTTCCTTGCCCACTTGCCCTGTCTGATTAGTGCCTTCTCCAGCCTGCACAGAAGCCCTGGGATGGCTGTTATGGTTACTCAGATGTTAAATGGCAAAGAACAAAGAACATATTCGAGGAAGGAAGATAAAAAGAACAGAAATTAAAGTGAAGGGCAGATGAGATTGCTTGACACTCACTATTAGCTTAGGGATGAGCCAGGGGTTTCTCCTGTCAACTTAAAGAGCCACTGTTAAAACACAAGGGACCGTACAGCTGAAGAGACACATGAGCTCAAAAAGTGCTCACTCCATAAGCATGGGGACCCAAGTTCAAGCTTCCAGAACTCAGATCAGAAAGCCAAATGTCTTAACATAGGCTTGGTATCTCAGTCCTGGGGAGAGAGAAATCGGTAGATCCTCGGAGCTCAGTGGCCAGCCAGAGTGGCCTTATTGAGGAACTTCAGGTCTTTGAAAAATCCTATCTCAAATATAAGGTGGATGGATCCTGAGGAACTACTCTTGAAGTTGTCCTCTATCCATCACACACATGCTCACACACATAAGGTGTGCTGTGCACATGTATCCCCCACCCACAAATGCAGACATGCATGCATATACATATAAATGTATATATGCTCAGAAATAATTATTTTTTAAATAATCAGAAATTGTGCCAACTGGTTTCTAAGGCCTTTGTAGTTTAAAACCAGCAACTGTGAGAATATTTGCACCACAGAAATTGGCAAGTGTGGTCCACAGGGATTTCCCTTTCTTGAACACACAGACACTTCCCACCTGGGAGTGAGGATTTAGTTCAGTGGCAAAGCACTTGCCTAGCAAGCTCAAGGCCAGGTGTTTAGTCAATCACCAGCATATTAAAGATAGAGGGGGCAGGGTGGGTGGGGGAGCTTCCTAAAGACCACTGGTAATTAGGATTAAAATGAAGCCGGTTAGTCCTTTTCTGTGTTCCTCAAGCATACAACAATGATGGATCTCACAGATGACTGTTCCTGATCAGACACTCCCTGAGTGTGTCTCTGTGTCCCCTCTCTGATTAGTGTCAGCTCTACGTTAGCTCATATCATAATTGTCTCTACCCTTGCTCATTGCTGGGGCTGCCCAGTAACACTAAACCAATGTTATTGCTAAATCTAAGTTCAGCATTTGGGACCAAGTCCTATTAGTCTGGAAATGAACAAGATGGTCTGTTTGATTGCTTGCAAATAACAACGTACAAAGATTCCTTATATCAAAGGGGTCTTTTTTTTGCATATGTGCTTCCACACAAATGATGTCCCTGTGTGTGTATGTATATGTGTTCGTGTGTGTGTGTGTGTGTGTGTGTGTGTGTGTGTGTGTGTGTGCACATAGAGACTGGACATTGATGGCAAGTTTCGTTCTTGGCTGTTTTTCCCTTTTATCTGCTGAGGCAGGGTCCCTCACAGAGACTGTAGCTTCTGTAGACTTTGCTAGCCAGCTTGCCTAGAGAATTCCCTGCCTCCAAATCCTAAATGCTGGGATTGCAGGTTATATGTGGGTTCTGGGGATCTGAGCTCTGATTCTCACACTTGCGCACAGAAAGCTTTATCAACGGAGCCATCTTCTTAGCCCCACAGGGTACTTTTGAGACATTATCTGCTGCCTATGAAAAGGTCTCTCAGTTGTAGTCATAGATAGCCATCTACGATTGAACCTGCAACTGCAATAATTATCTTGAGGTGGCTGGCCAGGCTTGGTTACACTCTTACACCCTGTAGCCATGCAGAAGGTTGCTAATGCTGACTTCATGGCTTGCAGCCTCCTGGTGAAATAGATTAAATCTGTGGAAATAGGCACCAAGAGCCAGTCACCATAGCCTCCTCCATCTCCCTCATTGCCCTGCTTCCAGCTTGTTTGGGGGAAATGCTCCTTCTGTCTGGCTCAGTGCCCTGCTACTCACCAGGTGAGTCTGCAGCATCATAAAATTAACGGGGCCAGGTGAGGTACAGGAATGCCACGTTGTCCTCTGAGCCCCTACCCTCATTAAGAAAGTAAAACGTTGGTGAGCCTTGCAGGCAGCCTTCCTCCCTCCAGATTGTTGGAGATCTTCGGCTGTCAGCACAGCACTCTGGGCCAGGAAAGTTCAGAGAATTACTTCAATAATATGACAGCCTCTTCCATTTAAAATGGGATTCAGCTCTGCTTCCCTCAGAGCCTTCATTGAAATTCCGCACATGATCCACTCCTCTAGTCATTTAACAATGTCTCTCATGTTTGCCCTGATTTAAAAAAAAAAAAGAAAGAAAGAAAGAAAGGAAAGAAAAGAGAGAAAGGAAGCCAGCTTTGTATTTGCGATAACGCGGATCAGGGTGGTGTAATTGCAGTGAGGAGGCCCCCGGGCTGGCAGTAATAGGACGGCTCCTCTGATGTGTGCTGCCATCAGACAATGACCTGTGCATGGTTGTTCTCGGGGGACAGTAAAGAGGCTTTTAAGAATTACTCACTGTGAAGGATGAAAGCTAATGAGGAAAGGAGCAAGTGAGGAGAGAAGCAACTCTTCAGGAAGTCTGGCTCCACTTAGACCTGTCATGGCTCCCTTCAAAGTCATTAGGACGGGTGGGTCTGCGCAGGAGTGTGCTGAGCATTGCACATTCCCATGCAGGCTCCTCCCAGGCCAAGCCCCCTGCCCTTCCTGAGGAATTAAAGCCACTAAATAATAAATATCAAGGGAAAAGAAGGGAATGGATGCAGAGACTACCAATAAGTAAGGCGAAAGAGGGCATTTCCATCAAAGAAGAAACCGCTCCTAATGGGCTTCCACAACAAAAAAGAAAAAGGCAGTCTTGTATACTCTGCTTCCTTGTCTTAAAGGCCAGCACGGGCTTTGAATCATGTGCACTACCAGCCTGGCATGGAGCAAAATGTCTTAGAGAAACTCAAACCTTGCTTTTCACTTGGACTAGCTTGCTAGACTGGGGATCACCCATCTGGAGCTTGTGTTGGAGTTGTACAGAGCCATCAAAAACAGTGAAATCAGATGCATGGGGGAAGCTCAGGGCTGCTGACCTCCTTGCAGGATGTAGGTGGAGATAGATGTCTGTCAGTGAAGTGCCAAAGGCTGCTCTCTGAGGCATAAGGTGGTAGTCCACTTTATATTGAGATGCTGCAATATAAAGCTACATACCTGCACTCCTCCTCCATAGCCCCTGCAACAACAAAGGCTGGGGTTGCTGAAGTTGGCAAGAGCTTCATGTCCTAGAGACGTAGCCACTGCAGTGAAATGAAACCAAGGAACACACAGTATCCACCCAGTGAGAACACATAACAACGGCATGTGCTCCAAAAACAGAGCTCTTCAAGTGGCCTGGGATAGGGAGACTTTTGTTTTTCCCAGCCCTTCCTGTGAGGTCCTGGATTGCTTTCCAGATGAATATACTATGAATATATTATGAATATTATATAGTACACTATGGTATACTATGAATACTGCCTCCATCTCCAACAGCCAAGAGCTCTTCACAGAGTCAGCCAGTTGTGCAGGAGAGTTCTGACTGAGTTGATATCACATAGAATTGAGCTATCTGGGATAGTCTGAACTGTCCACTTGACACAACCTAAAATTGCCTAAGAAGAGGGCCTCAACTGAGGAATGCCTAGATCAGTTTGGCCTGTGGGGAGTCTGTGAGAGATCATCTTGACTGTTACCTGAGGTAGGTAGACCCATCCTAAATATGGGCAGTATCCTTTCATGGGCTGTTAAGAATGCAAAAGCTAGTTAAGCATAAACAGCAAGCAAGCAGGCAGCATGGGCACATTCACTTCTCTTTGCTCTGACTGTGAGTGTTATGTGACTAGCTGCTGAGTTTCTGCCTCAGTTTCCCCTCAGTGTGGACAGAACTTGGCTCTATAAACTCCTTTTGGTCAGGGTAAGGGTGCAAGAGAGTGAAACTGAAGATGGACCTGACTGCTCTTCCAAGGTTTTCAGAGAGTAAGCCATTTATATGAACAGCCAACCTCATTCTACACCCGAGGGTCCACCCGCTCTCCCACCATCTGCATAACTGTCCTTCAGGGCACTTATAAGGGGTAAGAGTTGGCTTTCACGAGGCAATCATGTTTCAGCTTTGATTTTCTTTCTTTCATACAAAGAGGATCTTGTTCGAAAACTGTGGGCCATATTTCTTCACCTCTTCATCTAACCATTTTAACTATTGAGAAAACAATTAATGTACTAAATGGTCATTGAATACCTGCCACATGAGAGAGATTATATTAGGTACAAGAGAGGGGAAGCCTGTGTAATAAATAGCATTTCCATCGAGAGAGAGAAAGCAAGAGGCTACAGGGTCAGAAGCATGGCATAAATTCTAGTTGTCTCTTTTAGTAGCTTTGACTCTTTAATGATTCACTGCATCCTTTAAAGCTATCATTTTCCATAAAAGGCGTTTCATGATAGTTACTACTTCTCTGCATTCTGCAGCATCATGCAAAAGCACTTAATTCACACTGGGTCTGAGCCGGGGTGATCAACATGTAAGGCTGGCTTACCATGGATGATTTCTAAGCACAGGAAGACTTAGAAGAGTCCATCACAGCCAAAAACCAACAGATAATGGTAACTTACAAAAGAAGGGGCCAGTTCTGGATCAGCAATCAGTCTTCATGTTCCTAACCAGCTCTGCCATAATCAGAAACTGCCACGATCCTACCTTATACCTTAGACGAAAGAGCAGAGTTTGAATCCAGAAGCAAGCTATTCCAGAGGTAATTCTTTGGGAATGCACGATATATGTACCTTGGCTCCTCTGGATAACTGTGCGGTATATGTGCATGAGTATGTGTGTGAGTATAGGTGTATGTTTGTGTACATGTAGAGGCCTAAGGTCAACATTGCCAGTCTTTTTCAATTGATCTCTACTCAATTCATTGAGACAGGGCCTCTCAGTTGAACCCAGAGCTCATTGATATGGCTAGTCTCAGTAGCCAGTTTGCTCCAGGGATTCCCTGTGTCTACCTTTCCAATGCTGAAATTATAGGCAGAATACCACCTACCCAGCATTTATGTAGGTTCTGGGGATCAGAACCCTGGTCCTCACACTTGCATGGCAAACACTCTACTTGCTGAGCTATCACCCCAGATAGGAAAAATCATTATATTGCACAGACTGTTAACTAGTAGTAGAAAAAGACATCTACCACATTAAGAATGCTTCACTAATAGCTTAACATGTAAGTCACACTGCTTGGTTAGATTAAGATAACCAGAACTAACTTTGTGAGAAATCCATTCTCTTGCCACTCTCCCTGGTTTTTAGTTTCCACAGCCAATAGCAGCAGGCTTACCCGAAATCCCCAAATGATGGCTACTGTTGCAGTCTTACTCTTTCCCAAAGTGTTATCTGGAGCAGATCCTTTAAATTAGAGTTAAAATAGCAGTGGCAACAATGTATCACGTAGATTGGTTTACATTCTGAGTTTCATTGTATTGCATCAGGACAAACTTTGTTGTCGTTTGACTATTAACCAAGTCCCTCAACATTCAACCTTTCATGTACTTTAAGCCTAACTTTCTCAGATTTACAAGGACTAGACATTGTACATTCTGTAAAGTCTCCACTTAGTAGAGTTGATTCTTTAGTGGCCAGGAGGCATCCATCCACCCTTAACCTTTTCACTTTCAGAAAAATAAATGGCACACGTGACTTGAAAATTGAATCAATCTTGACTGAGTACAAAATAATAAAAACAGCTAATGTCTTCATCATTTCCTGAGCAAGCCCATCAGGCAGCAGGGTGTTGCTTTTTTCTATTTTGTAAGATGTATTATAGCTGACTAATCCTCAATAAATATGAAAGAGTGATCATTTCACAGCTACCAATTGACAAACTGGAACACATTTTTCATTTGAGCAGGCAAGATAAGCAGGCTGCCAGGGGCTGTGCCATCTCTGCCTCAGACAAAGGCTGTCCCAGGCAGAAGCTGCTGGTTCATTCTTGGGTCACCACTATGTTATTTTTAGTTCTCTGCATCTGCACGGGAGCTCAGCTCACATTCCCAGCAGCCTCCTGTCTCAGGGACCCCTCTGTAGCCCACCTTCCCTGGCGTAATTTAAAGAAATGGGTACCTCCAATTAAACCATTCCAGATGTAAATTCTTGCCTGGAGAGGGAATTGAGAAACGAATGGGATTCATGAATATAAATTGAGCCTCCCTTACACTTCAGTTTTCATCTTGAAATTGAAGACTATTCGCCCCCTCCCCTCATAAATCCTTATTTGCCTTGCGTGTGTTTACTGTGGGGTCCTGGTGCAGAGCTGGTAGCATATTGCTCTGCATAACCAAATGCTAACTCTCACAAATCACCCTGGGATGAGGCCTGGGGAGGGAGAGGCTGTGTGTCCCTGCACCTGGGCACCCAGAAAGGATGTATTGCTCTGCAGCAGGCTGTGCCCTACATGGAGATGAGGCAACTCAGCTCCCACATGCTTTGCCTGGCCTTGAATATTGCCTTTATTTTTCTACAAAAGAATTCCGTTTCTCTGTCTCTCTGTCTCTGTCTCTCTCTCTCTGTCTCTCTCTCTCTCTCTCTCTCTCTCTCTCTCTCAACATCTTTATACTTCTATTCTTTCTCCTTCACCTTAGTTTGGTTTAGATATTGTGCTGGTACATGAGTTTCTTCTCAGCCATATCACTTTGTTAACACAATGACTCCATGGAAGGATGAGTGTTCCATCAGCAAACATGCAAATGAGCTTCAGACATCAGGCCACCTTCTCCCTTACTCTCTTCACCTCTTCTTTGCTTCTCCTTTCCTCTTCATTTTTTATTTGATTTGTCTAGAGCAGCGGTTCTCAACCTTCCCAATGCTGCGACCCTTTAATACAGTTCCTCATGTTGTGGTGACCACCAACCAGAAAATTATTTTCATTGCTACTTCATAACTGTAATTTTGCTACTGTTGTGAATCATAATGTAAATGTCTGTATTTTCCAATGGTCTTAGGCTACCCTTATGAAAGGGTTGTTCAATACCCAAAAGGGGTCATGACCCACAGGTTGAGAACCACTGATCTACCAGCTATATGAAGTCAGTAAAAGATCCATTGAGATCCCAAATATTAAAAGATTGCCCTCAGGTTTCAGGCATAAATACTCCTCTCTTATAATACTCCCAGTGGTGTGACCTTGACAGTGAGTTCACATTGCCTGCTGCTCTCTGTTACAAAAGCAAATGGTAAGAGAGAATTCAGCTCGTAATTGATTGTAACTCTCCCACAACCATATCAAGTTATTTTCTTATGTGCATAACAGTGCGTGCTACAAAGAACTTAGATGAAATGGTGAAATAGTCTCAGATTTTCTTTTCAGGATATACGTTTCTTTTGTGTATGTGGATTCTCTCTCTCTCTCTCTCTTTCTCTCTCTCTCTCTCTCTCTCTCTCTCTCTCTGTGTGTGTGTGTGTGTGTGTGTGTGAGTGTGTGTGTAGAGAGAACAAAAAACAACTTTGGGTGTGATTCTTCAGGTGTTACCACTTTTCTTTCTAATTTAGGATCCCTCACTGGCCTGGAAATCACCCCTTAGACTAGACTGGAAAGGCAGCAACACCTAGGCTCTGCCTTTCTCTGCCTCCCTAACACCGAGATTACAAGCATGTGTCATCACAGCCAGATTCGTGTGTTTTAAACAATAGTTCTATGGACTGAACTCAGGTCCTTATGCTTACAAGGCAAGTGCTTTGCTAAGTCACCTGCCTCCCCTGCCAACCTCGTGATGGAAATTTCATGGTGGTTGGATGTATGGATTAGAATGGAGGGTGCAGACGCTAACAACCAACAGAAACCATTTAAAAGAAAATGTATTCAAGCACCTCTACATCCAAAACATTTTGAGAAGTAGTGTTAACAATGGCAAGGCCTTTGTGGTATTTCTTAACCCAAGTCAGGTGGGTTTGCCTTTAAGCTACACACACTATAGCTGTGAGCCCTTCAAGATGCTAACTCGACTTATGTGGGACTCTGAGGCTTACATGGGACTCTGAGGCTTACTTGGGACTCTGAGGCTTACATGGGACTCTGAGGCTTACATGGGACTCTGAGCACTTTAAGGGGAGCTTTGAGCATGCATTGTGGTGAGGACAGACAGAAAGGCAGCCAATGCCTTTAATTATATTGGTTATATGCAGTGTCCTTACAAGAATTTAAAATAACCTAATAAATTAAAAACCTTTGTAATAGTGAGCAGGCTGTGCAATGGGAATAAAACCTGAAAGTACATACAAGACAGGTTAGAAGGTAGCTTTAGACTAGACACCGATTCCAGCCTCTGATTGTAGCCACTGGCCAGATCTCCACACTTAGCCTGTCCCCAGACTTGCTACCTACTGCCTTCCATACTAGCAACTTGCTCCAAACTGACTTGGAGAACACAGCTCAGTAACTCTCTGTGACTATGTTTCCAGGATATTTCTGATATCAATGAAGAGGTATATTTATCCAGCCAAGTGTTTTCTTCTGTGAAGAGCTACCACTTTCTTTTTCCTCACTATGAAGTCACAGCTTTCACAACTACTCAATATGTGGTGTTTATTAACAATGTGCACATCCTGTATTGTTGTTGCATTTTTAGACTTAGGTTGTACAACTTATCTCAGTGTCTGTGGCAAGATTCTCTTCTCTTCTCCTCAATTTCTCCGAGCAGTATATTATATAAGCTCTGGACACAACTTGCTTTACAGCAGGGGCTGAAGTGTTTATTTACTACTGTATCATCTTATCTAAGTCATAACTTTCTTTGACATTTATAAGAACAGTTATCAATATATTTTTACAATGCATTTTAAACTGCTTGTTTTGAGGACAAAAATAAATGAATCAAATCTGCTCTATCACTTCAGAAAAAGAAAGAAAAGGAGGCCAACCAACAAATGAATAAAAATGTGTAAATTTTAAAAATACTGTATTCTATACTATCTAATATATGTTCATGACTATTTATTGAGTATTTAACTAGAATGTTCTCTTAGGAGCTAATTGTTGAACAGAATGAAAAACGCTTTTCTCCTGCTGACACATTTCCCCCAGTGGGTATTTAATTACTCAGCATAGGGAGTCATCTTGTTCACTAGGACATGGCCAAGCAGAATCCATACTATGTAAATAAACTGTTTTGTGGTCCCTGCATACATAAAGCTAGTTCAGGAGAGTGGGAAAATAAGTAAATCAGTCATTTAAACTAAAACATCTGTAATCATCTGAAATTATTGAGACCACTGAGGAAGCCAAACATGAAAGCTATAATTTATGATGTCAAGAGAGGCCTCTGTGTAGTGAAGAATTAATCATAGTCACATATGTTCATTGGATGAGTCTGTGTGACAGTAGAAATACCAACTTTTCTTTAGTCCATTCTGTGTAACAATAGAAATGTCAGATTTTTTTTAGCATCCTATGCAGCCATTGAAATGTCAGAGGATTTTCATTAGACCATTCTTTGTAACAATAGAAATATCAGAAGATTTTTATTGGACTGTTTTATGTAGCAATGGAAATGTCAGTAGACCTTTTGAAACCATAATATTGCCTATACTTCAATATTCCTTTTAGAAAACTTTTCATTCTTAGGAAGCAAACACCTGGAGAGCATATTCACAGCATGGAGACTGAGATGTCTGAGAATCACTTTGAAACAAGTGCTCACACCCAAAGCATTGCCACAGTTTTTCTCTGTTACAACTTCTTACAATCCATTCAGAAGGGTCTTTTTTTTTTTCTTTCCTCTACAGGCTACCAGCCAGTCTTGTCTGGTCAGCAGGGTTTCCAAGGCCTGATGGGAGTACAGCAGTCACCTCACAGCCAGGGTGTGTTGAGCAGCCAGCAAGGAGCCCCAGTGCAGGGTGTGATGGTCTCCTATCCAACCATGTCTTCTTACCAGGTTTGTGCCAGCAACAGGGAAAGCCCAGCCACAAGTTCACATTTTTCCAAGTAAACACTATAGGAAGTTCCTTGTGTTAGGTGGTTAGTAGGGCCATGGATGCTTGACCCACCCACCCATTAGTTGACTTTGAATTGAGAACTAGAAGGAGAAAATAGTGTGCAGGTGCCATTCCAAATGTCTGGGCTTTTAAATGCTATGCTGAATTTACTTCCATATACACTTTCTATTCATAGAAGAAAATGCTTTAATATTCTACACAGGAAGACCCTTGGAGCACTGTATTGAAATGATACTTGGTAGCAAACCAAATATACTTTGTATTCACTCAAGTAAACTTTATTCTACCATAGTTTCAAGTGATCATGGATTTTTAAATGGCATCTCAGATGCATTTGAAGCCCAATAATGCAGGCACAGTTCCATTCTCCAGATCAGAGCAATTTGAGTCTTTAACACATATCATGTATGCTTTCATAGTTTATAACCTGAAGCCTTCTAGAAGAAGAAATGAGGCGTGAGTAAAATGATTCAGTCATTCAATTTAGCTGTACTGGGTGCTTCTAGCTTTAAAGAAACTAACTCAACCCATCTACCTGGACAAAACCCTCTCCTTACTAAAGTAGGCTCTAAGCTACTTCTCATTAAACCAGAAAGGGGCATGGTTTCCATGCTAAGAGAAAGCTAAAGGAGCATCCAGATGCTGTCCTGGGGCAAAGGAAGAAGACAGAAGATGGGAGGAGAGGGAGAAGGGAAGGAGACTCTCAGAGTCCATGAACCTAAACATCTGCTGCATCCTGGGATCTGTCTCTGCCATACTTCCAGTGGGTCTTTGGTTCGTTGACAGAGATGAACTTATCCAAATGATATCCATGCATGTGTAATCTATGGCCCAGAGGCGACCTGCATCCTGGGATACCTGTAAATGTAGCACAATGATTCATAAGCCATGACGCCATGCAACAATATCAGAAGTTGTACAGTCAGGCAGGGCAAATCACTTTCGCCAAATGAAATAGCTGATAAATGATAAGTGTAGGATTAGGGACCTGTTATGTCCAACTCCAACACTTGAGTGATATTTATAACATCATACCCTTCAAAGAAGCTTTTTTTTTTTTTTTGCTTGTGTCTTGCACAGGTGCCAATGACCCAAGGTTCTCAAGCAGTGCCCCAGCAGACATACCAACCGCCAATCATGCTGCCCAATCAGGCAGGCCAAGGGTCACTCCCAGCCACCGGAATGCCTGTGTACTGTAACGTCACGCCGCCAAGCCCTCAGAACAACCTAAGGTTGATGGGTCCACACTGCCCTTCCAGCACGGTCCCTGTCATGTCTGCTAGCTGCAGGACAAACTGTGCAAGCATGAGCAACGCGAGTTGGCAGGTCAAGTTCTGAGAACTCAGGCTGCCTGCGGTCCACTTCATCAGATGTTAACTCATGGCCTTCACAGGAAGAGGAGACTGGGGCGACTGGCCAAGGACTTCTGTATTCACTCAACACTCAAATGATTGCTGCTGGTGTTCTGTACAAACTAATCAAAGACTAATACACACATTAGCTGGTTAATGGTGCATATTTCTGTCATGTCTGCTAGGTATGCCTTTCTAGCTTAGCTAGTGACATGAGTTCATCAAGGTAAGATTTTCTCCTACCACTGAATACCACTGTGTAGATTACAATATCCCTGATTCGGATTAGTTTTGTACTTTGTGTTGAGTTTGTGATGCTAAAGTATTTAAAAATATATAAACTAAATCACACTGTACCAAAGCTGTAATGGAAAAAGAAAAGAGCTAAGGAATGGAAGGAATAATTTATATACACTATAGAGTTTTCTTTTTTAAATGGATATATATGGTATGTAGTGTTTAATCAAAATAAAAGCTTATTTGACCTTGTGGAGGAAGGTCATGTTTTTACCACCAGTTTGTTTCAGTCTCTCTTTCAATATGCTATTTGCTTGTTTGTTGAATGTTTTTATTAGCAGATGTCAATTATACAGACTGAACTTGATGGTAACATTTTCATACTTGTAGAGAATGCAGTTTGATCACGTTTAACCTCAGTGATTCCTCACACTCTCATACCTCTCTCTTCTAAATCAGCTCCACTACTTCCATGGCACTTTTTGCTTGTTTGTTTGTTTTTAATGGATCAATAGGTTTCATCAGAGCTTCTTACAGAAGCAAAGATATGGAGGGGACTGTTTACAGGAGCTTGCATTACTCATCTAGGGGAAAAGTCATCCTCCCATCAACCATTAACTTCCTACAATTCCTGGGGTAGGACGGGGTTTCATAAGCCTCCCTCTCCTGTGATAGGATGTCAACAGGCCCCATTTTGTGCAGGTAATCATCACTTCTGTGGCATCAATTGTGCCCCACTTTCATGACTGGAAGACAGTGCTCAGGACACTCCACCTCTTCCATTCTTGCATCTCTTCCTCTGTGGTGTTCACTGTGCTTGAGAGGAATGATATAGAAGTTTCATTTACACCTGAACATTCAATATCAGCTCGTGTCTTATTAGTGTCATTATTGTCCTTTCTGGGCATCATCTCATGAATGCTGAATGCAAAAAGTGGCTCCCAGGCATGTACAGCTGAATGATGTCTCTCCAAGAGATGCTACCAGCAAACACTTTACCAACAATAGTCCCTCATCTTGAGATTATTATAAGGGTTCTGAACATAAGATGATATTCATACCATTACTTTTAATTAATTAAAGGAATATTGGAGGTGTATAGATATACTGTACCTACTAGGAAATTCTAAATGTTAGTAAGAATGCCTACTCTACACCTAGTCTTGTTCTGTTTTTCCTGGAGTTCGACCATGTACCTGGAAGATCAATGTGTTTATAGTCATACAGAAGAGCCACTAGACCGTGCACTCCAAACTACCACTGGTTTCGACAGCAAGCCAACAACTCCAAGGTGCTTACATTTGTCTTGGTAACTGAAAAAGAATGCACATAGCAGTAGCAATGATTTAATCACAAAGGCTAGAACATCTGCATATAGATACAAGATGGCTAATGTTGTATCAATGTGTAATTCCCTATGGGGTTCATGGTAACAATTGAGTTAGGATAACATTTCAAAAATAATAACTGAACTCTGGACTCAGAGGATTGACCCTTGGGAAAATGTTTATTTGAGGGAATAAAACCTCATAGCGCCGGGCGGTGGTGGCGCACACCTTTAATCCCAGCACTCGGGAGGCAGAGACAGGCGGATCTCTGTGAGTTCGAGCTAGCCTGGGCTACCAAGTGAGTTCCAGGAAAGGCGCAAAGCTACACAGAGAAACCCTGTCTCGAAAAAACAAAAAACAAACAAACAACAACAACAAAAAAGCCTCATAGCTTTCATCTTAATACCACTGTATAATAATTGTTTCATGGTTTATATTTCCTACCCAAAAAATGAGTTATAGGAATGGTATCAGGAAAATTCTCATTGGTTTTTATTGGATCACATTTTCTACATTGGGTTTTCCATTTTCATGTTGTTTAGCTGTGGGTAGAGTTAAGCACTTAAAAACCCTACTTAGAAGATTACCATTTCTTTCTATCTATTGTTGTTTTCTTTTTCCTTTCAAAGGGAGCTTTTGTGATATTCTAATTGTTTACTCCTCGTGAAGTCTGTTCCATTTTTCCATATCTGGGTCTACTTATTTTTTCATCAAGCTAATCCCTGACCATGAAAAGTGTTTTACATATATATATATATATATATATATATATATATATATATTTAAATTGAACCATTTGAACCTATAACCACACTGAGGACATTACATTTTCCCAGCTAATCTCTTTTCCTAATGGAAGGAGGGTCTTGACCAATGTGGATTCATTTTTTAATTAAATTTATTTCTTTACTCTGTGTGAGTGTGTGTGTGTATGTGTGTGTGTGTGCGTGTATACACGCATGCACACACATGCTATGGTGCACATGTGAAAGCCACAGCATACCTTCTTGCAGGAGCCATTTCCCCCTTTCCACCATAGGGGTTCCAGGGATGGACCTCAGCTCCCCCACCTTGATAGCAAGCCACCTTTACATCTGAACATCTCACCAGCCCAGATTCATTTTGCAAACACATCTCCTTTAACCTTCAGACCTGCACATTGATCCTAAACGTCAATGCTCTCATTCTGAGTTGGAATGTTTACCTTCATTCCATACAACTCTAGGAAATTTGGGCCTTTGTTTTATGGTTCTTAGAATTGCTGAGACTCTGTGGTTCTGTGGATTTAAACCTTATACATGCTAATAGTATAGACAGGTTTTGTATTTATTCTTTTTACAATACTCTTTAATGCCAAACATTCTTTCCTCCTGTCTTCACTAATTTTATTTTTGAGACAAGTTTTATTATGTAGCTCTGGCTGTCCTTGAACTCACTGTGCAGACCAGCTGGTCTCAAACTCACAGAGCTCTACCTGCCTCTGTCTCTGCTTCTGCCTTCTTTGCTGGCATTAAATTTGATGTATCTCCATGCCTTGCCTCTATTTTCCTGCATTAGAATATTTAAATCGGCTATGTAGGATAATGATTTTGTAAGTGAAGCATATTCAGAGTTTAATTTATTGTCAAGAGAACATTCAAAATGTTTTTCAGCTTGGTTAATAATTTTATCATCATCACATTTTAATTATAGATTATTCAGTTTATAAGTTTTAGGTGGAGATATTAATATACAGATACTTAGAAAAATAAGCACATGGATAGATAATTAAAGGCATCTCTAATGATCTCCTACACCTCTATGTGAATGTAAAAGGACTCACTGATGACTTATGCAAACTTTCATTACATGGTTGATTATATCCTAGTTATTCATGACCATTTAAAACAGGAGTACAACCACATTGAGGTGCTTTGCCTTATACTTGTGGGTTTTGTCTTGACTATGCTCTGATAGTTGGTAGTAAATGTTCTGACGAGCATATTATGGTGCTGTTGTTTTAATATTTCTGCAGGATATGAGGTGGGGCAGGAGAGAGTGTGCCAGCAATACAGAAATAAGATTACATAACTGTGAATATAATTTGAAGACTGAAATAGAGCTGTAAATCACCATTAAAAATGCTAGTCCTTTGTGAAAAACACATTTTTTAAAAGAATGACTTAGAAAAATCAAATACAGTGAAGGGGAAGCAACAGAAATGGAGTTTTGAGCTTTCATAGAGGATGTATTTAGATTCTGAACCCACTTTTGACAACAGTAAAATTGTGATGGATATGTGGGCACTCCACCCTCCTCCTCCATCCGTACCACACACAAGTCCATGAGGTGTATACGGTTTGCAGCTTCACCATTCACCTGTTCCCTGGCACTTATATCATAGATGCCTTGATCATTTACAAACCAAAGTTAATACTGGAAATGCCTCACCTTCAAAGTAAAGCTAAATAGATCTTTGGGGATTCTCAAATGTAGTAGACACAATATTTTAAATAAGCAGATTGTAAGTTTCTTATTTCTTAAAATATTTTCCTTGAGCAGTTTTTTTTTTAATCTGTGTACATGTGATGTTTGAGGTAGGGGCATGCATACATGCTCCCAGTTTTAACAATTTACGCATGTTGGCTCAAACCAAGCACTGGTGGAGACAGAAGCAAGCAGATCTCTGAGTTCAAGCCCAACCCAATCTCATACATCTATATAAATTCTAAAACAATAAAACAGGCACTTGCACTGTGGCACATGTGTGGGGATCAGAGGGCAACCTCAGGGGCCAGGCCTCGCCTTACGTATCAAGCCCGGGTCTCCAGCTCCTTGCTGAGAGTGGCAGGCTAGCTGACCTGAGAGCTGCTGAGGACTCTCCTGTGCCCACCTCCACCCTCGCTGTCTAACTGTCCAAGTGACTCAACTACACATGTGCAACACCACATATAGCTCCGTGTGGGTGCTGTGGACCAAACCCCAGGTCCTCACACCGGTGCAGGAAATGTTTCAACCACTGAGCATCTCCTTGAGCCCAGAACATTTTTTTTTTTTTTTTTTTTGCTCCATGCTACTTAGAGCTGTTATGTGAAATAGGTGGTGTCTAGGGCAAATAGAGAGAGGAAGGAGTAAAGGTGAATTAATATTGTTAAAGCTACATGGTTTCTGGAAACCTTTAATATATTAACTTATATTAAGAATTTCCAAAAGGCAGCCATAATTTCCATAAATTTGCCGAAAAGTCACCTTCAGTCACAGACTCTATCAAAAGACTACTTTTATGAGGAACTAGTTAAGAAAATACATAGGAAGGAACTGGAAAGATGTCTCAGCAGTTAAGCACGCCTGCTGCTCTTCCAGAGGATCTGGTTTTAGGTCCCAGAGTCCACATGGCAGCTCACAACCATCAGTAACTCTGATCCCAGGGAATCTCATGCTCTCTTCTGGCCTCCCTTTAAAGAAGTCTGTGTGTGTGTGTGTGTGTGTGTGTGTGTGTGTGTGTGTGTGTGTGCATTACAAGTCAGCATGGTGGCTCACACCCAGCACTGGAGGAGGCAGAGGCAAGCAGATCTCTGACTTCAAGTCCAACCTAATCTACATAGTGAGACCTTGTCATATGTATGTATGTATGTATGTATGTATGTATGTATGTATGGGTAAGTATAGATAGTTTCAGATAGAGATAAATCATTTCGTATTTGTATCTATTATATATTTGCATATATACTATTCATATATTACATATGTGAAAATCCTAAAATAATAACCTATTTAGAACTTGCTTTAATTTCAGTAGAAACAATGTTCTATGTCTAAATGCAACACCACGACCCACTTCTGACAGCTTTTGGCGTTGCTGCATTTGCACCATAGCATGGAGTATGAATCTGGAGGGAAATGTTGTAATGTCATATTTCTGAATCGTCACTTTTGAATTCCTAATGTTGAAGGACTTTATCTCTACATTTATATCTATGAGTGCGTGGTCACATAGATATATAACATGTATGAATATAGTTGTCTCTGATGAGTCTTCCCCCACTATGTGATCAAATGCAATGACAGAGATTTATGGTACAATTTATTCACCATGTTCTTACTGCATCCTCACTGCCCTGGTCAGCTTTTGTCAACTTGACACAAGCTAGAATTATCTGGAAAGGGGAGTCCTAAACTGAGGAAATATGTCTATCAGCTTGGCCTATGGGCCAGTTCTATATGAAGAATATTCTTGTTAATTATTGATATGAGATAGATATCAGCTCACTTTGCTTAGTGCAAGTCCTGGGCAGGTAGTCCTGGCTGCTATAAGAAAACAGGCTGAGCAAGCCACGAGGAGCAGTATAGTAAGCAGTGTTCCTCCAGTTTCGGTTTCAGTTTTTGCCTCTAGTTCCAGCTGGAAGTCTGGCCGTTACTTCCCTCAAAGATGGACTGTGATGTGGAAGTATAAGCAAAAAAAATAAAATCCTTTCCAGACTCATGGTATTGGTCACGGCAATAGAAAGCTAACTGGGATGCTACTCCATAATTTCAATACCATGAGCCACTGCTCATGGAGCCCCTACCTTTAAGAAGCTTGTAAAGTTTTAGAATAAATTGTACCAGTGTTTCAGTAAATAAAAATACATTAGCTATGGGACTCATCCAAAGAATAACATAAAAATAGCAATTCAAAAAAAGGGACAAGTTATTTACCTGTGGTTCTATGAGCCTGTACCATGTGGCATTTGGGTTTGCAGAGATGGGTGTGGATGTGTCATAACCCCAACTTAGAGGAATGCCTATAGAGAAAAGAAAAACAAGAAAACATGAAATAAGGTTTAGGGTATTTGGAGTGGGAGGTGACTGAGCGAAATCTATGGAGAGATGCATCCTGGGAAATGCAGAGTCGTTCTGGCTGGACTGACCAAGACTGGCAGGCAGAATAAACAGGTAACAGGCACCTTAGGAAGATCTCCCAATACTAAGCAATATGATACCACCCATGGTTCCTAAATGAATATATGTCTCCAAAGATAAGAAGGGATACATTTGAAAGGTGTCTTCATTCAGAAACCATAGATGAACACAAACAACTAAGGTCTTCCTTCATGCCACGGCTACTACTGGTATCAAGGAACAACCCAGAATGCATTTCATCTCCAGGCTTGGAAGCCTTCTGAATCAGCCCATAAAAATACCCTACAATTGCTTGACTTTTCATAGAGAGACGCAAAGCAATGTCTGTTCACCAACAGAGCACAGAGCCCTGACAGACCATGGAAAAGATTCTATCCAAGTCCAGCTTAATGACCCAGTGAGTTTATTGCTGTGACTTACAGGAGAGTGGGTGACTCAAAGGCATTGACCCCCTCCACGATGGGAATGTTGATAGGACTGATCTCTCCAGCTTGCCATACCTGTGATTCTAGCTGTTCTCATTCAAGATGGGAAAGAGCACATCTGACCCAGAGGGAACTGCAACAGAAAATCTACCTTAGGCTGCATATCAGAGCACAGAGAACATAAGTTGTCAGAGTCTGAGACAGCCTGAGCCTGAACTGGAGACATCATGGGAGGTTGTGGAGCCTCCAGAACAATTTGATCATTACTGATACACAATGAAATCTGACAGCCACTTCCTGTGATCCTGTATTGGAAAATGATGAGAACACTTACCCATCATGGCTCAGGATTTTGCCTCTTTACTCCTATGGGTACAACTTCTTCCACTTAAGATCAGAGCTTTTTGCTTCATTTCACTCTCTCCTCACCCCCTAACACCCTTCTCGACTAGGAGGGGCTATTTTGCTAGAGGTTTGGCATTCTTTTCCAATAGTTCTTATTATTAATGTTTGTTTCCAATTTAAATCTCTACCAACTTCTAGCCAGGTCCCAAACCTCAAATAATTTCCATAGAAAGACTTGCCACTATTTATGTGTCATCAGTGGCAAAAATCGTAACCCTAGGAGCAGGTGCCCTGTTGCTCTTTGGCATTGATTTGCATGGAGGTGGGAGAGCTGATGGTCACCTTCTGGAGAGGAAGATCCCTCCTGAAAGCCGTCTTCATCACTTTCCTGGGCTCTGTGAGGACCCCTCTGAGACAATGTGCCAGTAGCCCTGAGGACAGCAGCATGGAGAAGGCCCTGATGTTTACATTTGCTACTTGATTTGTTTTGTTAGTCTTTATTGAATTTTACTCTTCAGGATGAAAAGAGGTCAGACATGGAGCCGACAGGAGTTGTCAATCAGGAGGGGATTTGATTTGCATCTGCCATGCAGCCTAGGAACAAACCCAGATTCATAGGGTGCTTAAAGAATGCACAGATGGATTGTACACAGGCCTAGGCTACTTGGGTTGAGAACAGAACCACATTTTATTTCTTTGTTTATTAATTAATTAATTAGTTAGTTAGTTAATTCATTCTCTTATTCATTCATTTTATTTGTTTATTATTTACTGTCAGTACTAGGAACCCCAAACCCAGGGCCTTGCACATAATGGGAAAGCCCTGTACTCCTGAACTGTACCTCCTTCAAGAAGTGACATTTTCTTATTTCATCTGGAGGCCTCATCCTTTCAGTTTCTGAGGGTGCATGTAGGGATGTGATGGCATTTAGACACTGAGAACACAGAGAACATGGGGAGGGAGAAACTGGGAACCAGATTCACAAAGGTCCTAAAACTAAGAATAAGGTAGCGAGGGACTGAGGAAACATCTCAGTGAGCAGAGCATTTGCTGCAGAAGTATGAAGGCCTGAGTTCGCATCCCCAACTCCCATGACAAAGTCAAGCATGGCAGTATGTGTGTGCCTCTAACTCCAATGCAATGAGGCAGAAACAAAAGGATGCTGAGGGTTGCTAGCTGGCCAGACTATCCTAAATAGTGAACTGCAGGCTCAGTGAGAACCCCTGTCCAAAAACGAAATACAAAGAAGCAATTGAGGAAAATACCAGTGTTAATGTCTGGTATCCACATGACCTCCTATACAGGCAAGTGCACCTACACAAACACTACACACATTCATATACACTACACACACAAAAAATAAATAGATAGATGATAGATGGATGGATGGATGGATGGATGGATGGATGGATGGATAGATGGATAGATAGATAGGATAGATAGATAGATAGATAGATAGATAGATAGATAGTAAAGAAGGCAGCTTGCTATTAAGTTCAGAATTATGTTTCTACTTCCAACACACCATTAAAGTGTCCCAAAGTGACAGATCTATACACATGTAAAAGACAAAGAGACATTCAGCTTAATCTGTGTGCCTCAGAAGAATTTGAATGTGGAAAAACTTTGAAGTCCTCAAGCTTTGGTTGCCATGGTGCTGCCCAAAGACTCCCCATATCCCTCCACCTTAGTTTCTGGTTTCCCTTTGTAGCTGGTCCTCCTGCACCCTGGGAAAGCAAAGCAGTAGGCAGGTCTGTTCCTGGAGCTGCATTTCCTCCCTTCATCTAAGGACACGAGTGGAGGTTAACACAGGCTCAGGGTGTTTGCCTTGCTGTTCCAGCACACTCAGAAAAAGGCCATATGCAAGGCATACTCTTGGCTCTCTGCAGCACTGCCACAAATTGCTTTCAAAAGTGGGTGAGAACTCAGAAGTAAGAAAATCACCTGCCTTTCTCACAGACTGCACGATCCCCTGTTACTCTCCCATGTTGTCCATTTTTTGTCTAGAAGCATGAGGCCACATTTGCAAATGAGATGTGGGAGCCAATTTCACCCTCTCCAAAAGGAATAGGAATTACTAAAGGTGCTTAATAGTAATGTAATAGAGAGCAATGGCCTGAGACTGAAAAAATAGGCCATTCAAATTGGACATTAAGAAAATTTCACTTGAAGCAAGGGCAATTATACAACGAAATAATTTCCTAAGGGAGACACAGTGAGATGCTTTTAAAGCAGTTGTTTAAGTGGAAATAGATGAAAACCCTGGCAGCTGAGTCTGCCAGAAGATCATTTTATGATTGATTGCCTTAGCGGCCTGAATGTCATCTGCCTTGGAGATTTACCTGACTCAGACAACATCATTCCTTCCCTGATGTAATAATCACAGGGATTGGTCACATCAGGGAGCACTCAACTAGTCTCTGGAAGACTCAGATGTCTATGATCTACTCTTTCAATGCAAAATCTAAAGCTTTCAGACCATGCTAGGAAAAGGCAAGAGGTGATGTGGAGCCTGCATTTATGCATTTATGCATTGATGGTATGGTAGAACACTCTGGCATGACTGCATACATATGAACACAAATATTTAACATGAGCATTCATGTTGTCTTACATAATATCTACTTTGATTGGCTACTATGTCTATGTGCAATCTCATTTAAATGCTCTCACAGGCAGTAGTGATGTATTTGTTTTAGTCACTGCTGATTGTTCCCTGCTACATGGAGGAAAGGCGCGCGTGCGCACACACACACACACACACACACACACACACACACACACACATACACATACACACACCTATTCCTTCATATCTATCTATGTCACATCCTTCCCCAACAGCTGAAATCCTAAGTATCCTAGATCTTCACATGCACTGTGCTAGTTAGTTTCTGTTCTTTGTTTTGTTATTTTGGCAATGGATACATTCTGTAGTCATCTAAGACAAGGGAATACCAATGGAGAAAATTCCTCCATCAGCTGGGTCTGTTAGCAAGTCTTTTGGGAATTTTCTTCATTAATGATTGATGTGGGAGGACCCAGAGCACCATGGGTGATGCCACCCTGAGAAAGTGGTCCTGGGTTGTGTAAGAAAGTAGGCTGAGCAAGCTGTGAGGAGCAAGCCAGTCGGCAGCTTCCCTTCACAATGTATCTGTTTCAGTTCCTGCTTCATATACACATAATAAAAATACATCTTAAGAGAAATGAACATTAAAGGTAATCCTAGAAGGAAAAATAAACTAAATTAAAATTTTCTTGTTGAGGAATGCTACGATAATTGTTAAGAACAAACACCAACACCAGACTTCCCAGCAGCCAAAGCAAAAAGGGGAAAATAATGAGCCACATACAGCTTATGTGCACTAGAGAAAAGAATGCCACTTGCTTGGGAAGAAAAATGAACTTCCTGGTAGTTTATTTGAGAACAGTTATATATGAAGATTAATCAGAAGGAAAGAAGGAATCACAGAGCTATTTCATCTCAGAGTCAGAGGATGAAGGAGAACCACGAGACAAACGTTAGACCACTCTTGCTGTTTCTAATGGTAGATTAGTTGGTCTACCCATTTTTCTCCCAGAGACATCATGTCCTAATGAACATTTTCAAATCTCCCATCAGACAATGTCCTGGGCCTTCCCCATAGACCTGTCACAGCAGCACCTATGGCCGTTAACTTCTGGGAGCTAAGCACCATCAATTGGCACTCATCCTAGAGTACCATTATTCTTAAGTTCGTTCACTGATACACCTAGCTCTCCACTGATCCTGCCGTCTGCCAGCCACGGATGGTCTTTTGACGGTGATATCTTCTCAATAGCCCAGCCTTGATGATGATGATTTTCATTAGCCACTGTGATATCTTACCCCAGGATCTGCCCATGGAAGGTATCTTTTGCAGGTCTTCTGTAACATACCCGTGCCAACTAGCCATTCCCTTACCTGATTCCTCCTCTATTGACTCCCTCTCACAGTAAAGTGAATTTCCTCCTTCCTCGTGCCAATCATCATGGTCTCTGAGTCTTTCTTATACTGCTGAGGACCAGTCACATAAATACACGTCACTACAGCAAATTCTGGGAGACACATGCCAGGGTAGAGAGCTACTTGGACACCATGACTCTACAATATGTAAAAGGAAACGCCAAACTTCAGTGAAGAGTGGATCTTTTCTGTCTCTTAAGATAAACTGGGGCTAAATGAACAGGTTAATAAAATATCTTAATTATGATGGAATTGATGGAAAAAGAAATGTTAACAATACTTAAAAATAAATGAAAAGTCAAGCATAGTCACAGACACAGAATATTCAGATTTTAAATATCAGATACTGGTAACTGATGTTTAATTGCAGCATCTGGAGCCTGCATAGCTGAAATCATAACTTGAGATGTGTTGTCAAGAAACTCTAAAAGTGTATCCTCACATTTATAAGAAATTGTCATCAGCAAAGAAAATGAATTTTTAGAAACGGGAGGAGGAAATTATTTTATTAAATATAAAAGATACTTTCTAAGATCATATGGTAGGGGTGGAGTGTAGCTTTTTGGTAGAGCATTGGCCTAACATGTGCAAAGTTCTGGTTTGATCCTTAGAAGCATTCATGTACACACACACACACACACACACACACACACACACACACACACAAGCTTCACAGTGTCAACACATTAACAAAGTAATATAGCCAAACAAATAAACCACAGTATCTAGAAATAGATGCATATGAAAATGTTTCAGTTCAAACTGTAGAAATAAAACTACCTACCCAAAGGAATGAAACAATATTGAAAAATTCTCTATGAAAAATAAAATTAGACCTCTATCTCACAAAGTATCAGGAAATGACCTTGAGGTGGAGTAAATTGTAAATAAAAAAAGCAAAGCCATGGAGTGTCAGGAGAGCAATAAAATGTTATCCTCATGACCCCGGGGTATATATTGAGTTTTCTAGAGAACACACAGGATAGGAGTAAAACAAAAAATTTTAATAAATTTTGATCACCATGAAGCTTAAAATTCCTTTATAAAATATCACCATGGCAAGGTATAAAAAGAAGATTGTGATTAGGAGCTACGGCATGTACACATGTACATACACACAAATGCTCATATATTTAGTATATCTATTAACATATGTAAAAGATATTGGCAAATCAACAAAGGGCCTTCTTGCTGTCATGGACTTGTGGAGGCACGCAATCCATGTTCTGAGAGTGTGCAGGAGAGAGGGAAGGAGGGCTAGTCTTTACTACAAGCCCATTCCTGAGATAAGCAGCTCACTCTTGGGGTGACAGTATGAAGCCCTAGGGCTGTGTCCCTATGAACTGCCACCTCTGAGGACCTCTAGCTGTCAGCATGGTTACATAGATTAAATTTCAGCATGACTTGTAAAGTACTCTGAAACCATATGATGAGGGGTGTCACCAATATTGAGGGAGAGGACAAATTTTCAATGACAGATCTTTACATTAGCCACAAATAACTTGGGCAGCACAAACTTTGGGTGGGGATGCTAGATGATAGAGGATCATTCAGAATTGGTGGGGTGTAAATTAGAACTACCCTTTGGGAAAAGACGGCAATAACTTATGAAGTTCAAAATAAGCACAACCCAAATGTGCCAACCCCACCTACAGGAAAGTTTCTTGATTGAATTTTGCAAGAGGGAGTAGCAGCATGCTTGCAAGAATGTTTAATGGGGGAATGAGCCAACCTAAATGCCAACTAGTAGGAAAATGGGTAAATTAATATAGTCACACAATGAAATACAATTCGACAGTAATGATTTCTAGAAGCTGTGATTGCAACTAGCACAGAAAACTATCAAAAAAAACCTGAGTCTGTGATGAAACACGCAACTAGAAGATGAATATTTAAAATGTGATACTTGTATAAATTTGAAAACATTCAGAGTAACTCTACAAATGGCTCATAAATATTGATACATAGCACATATTTTAAAATATGCACTAAAATATGCATGGAGAGAATAAGTATTGAATACCAGGCCAGTGATTAATCCTGAGGAGATAAGAATGAAGAATAGAGAGAGCTTTTTAATATACAGAAGAGTTAAACAAATATGAAAGTTAAAAAGTAACATGAAATGAACGTGAAAGTAATAATTTTACAAAATCCAGATGGTTGAATTCTTTCTAAACAGTTCTTTCCAAATCTTGGTGGTTCAGCCCTCCCTCCCTCCCTCCCTCCCTCCCTCCTTCCCTCCCTCCTTCCCTCCCTTCTTCCCTCCCTCCTTCCCTTCCTCCTTCCATTCCTCCTTCCCTCCCTTCTTTCCTCTCTCATCTCCGCCCTTCTCTTCTGTTAGATACAGGGTCTCCCTCTGGAGCCCAAGCTGCCCTTGATCTCATGGATCTCAACCTCTTAAGTGTTTCCCCAATAACTTCCCATTTCATGGGCAGCTAAACCTTTGTCCACAGCGTTTTGGCAGACATATAACACTCTAGCAGCCTGAACTGTCAGTATAGACAGCGTCTGAGAAAGCCTCCACCTATTCGGTAAGGAGAACACCCCAAATTACTCCAGGGAAGGCAGAGATGCGAGAAATAGTACATAGAGAAGAGTCCAGACGCTAGAGGCAGCCCTTTGCTTCTGCAGCCTAGCTTTGTCCATTCTCTGCTCTAGAGGGTCCCCTGTAATTGGTTTCTCATCTGCCAAAAATAAAGCTTGATTACTTCCTGGCACTGGTGTGAATTCTCCTTCTAGAGTATGATAACAGAGACAGTTGCTGGTTGGGACCTGAGGGAATTCTGCGGGAGGCAACGTCTCTTGGTTACCCCATGTGCAGTATTTTAACATACACATAGCAAAACAGATTGCTTTTCCTTGCCCCCTGCCCCTCAATATGGTGGACTGCTCTGAGAAATGGCCTACTTCTCTTCTTGCAAACAGGATAGTTGATTAAAAAGAAGAAGGTTTTGGGATCTGATGGTTCACCCATGGACACTGCCAACTTTTACTTTATTTCATATAATTTTATTTTTGCCTATTTTAGAAGAAATGCTGCTTCTGATAGTGGCTACTTCTTTTGGTATTTGAATGTTTAAGCAAAACAGGTTAAGGCAGAATTGTATTTAAGAAATAAAACTGTGTGTGTGTGTGTGTGTGTGTGTGTGTGTGTGTGTGTGTGTGTGTGCTGTGATATTTCTTTTCACTTTAGAATCTGGTTTATTTGATAAGGTGAATGCTGGACTTCCCAGAACCTTCTCTTCATTTGTGTACTGTTGGAACTTTATAACCAGTTACCACAAATCCATGAACATGTCAACTTTAGTTTATTGTTGTTGTAAATAGTATTTTTTAACATTTATCAATACAAGTTTTACAACCTAGATAAAACACATCATAGGAAACAACACAAACTCAAATCCAATGAGCCATATGAAGGATTTTCTGAAAAATTAATATATAGTTTGAAGCATTTCTTTGTTTGGCTTTTAAAAAAGAAAGGAAGAAAAACACATATCCTCTCACTACATAAATGACCAGACTGCCCTCTAACTCCAAAACGTTTCTTCTCTGCTTCTCTGATGTCTGGATCATTTCCCTTGCTGACTCCAAATGTCCACTGGTGAAGTTAATTGGACATTTCTGTACCATTTCCACAATTCCAAGGAAGTTAATCAATTTGGAGCTCAGATCTCCTTATCTCGGAAAGATGTTGGTCTTGAGCACAGTGTAGCTCTCCTTCCTACATTTGGTAGTTTCCCAAGTCCTCAGAAATAATTAAATTGTAAATTTTCATACCTCACAAGATGTGGAGAGTGGCTCATTTTAGCTGAGATGCCTTGAGGGTAGGTTTGGAAGGCTCCTAGTGAGAGTCGGACTGGAATGCTGATGTCCTGTGCTCTCTCTCAGTATTCATTCATTCCAAAATGAATTTGTCCCACATCCTCTCAGAGAGAAAAGGAAATGAAATAGTCTCTACACTTTTAATTGAAAATGCCAGCTTAAAACTTAAAAATCCTAAGAGATGCAAAGAAGAAAAAAAAATTACATTGAGAAAAAGTCAATCCAAAGATAATTAATATACAGGTGTTGATAGATAAATTTATAATGGCCAAAGTAAACAATCTAGGCAGCGACACCCTCCCCTGCCCCTGCACATCCCTCAAAGGGCTGTACCAGCGTCACTGGCCTAATGTAGATTGTTTAAGGGGCTGGCAAGGTGAAGACTATTCCCTGAAGTCTGGGCCCTGGAACAAAAATTAAATGGATGTCAAGAATTGAAACAGAATATAATATCTGCACTTGAAAGCTATTGGATGGGTAAAAAAAGATATTTGGGAAAAGAAGGAATTGGTGAAGTCAGAGAGAGAGAGAGGAGAAAAGAGAATTGAAGGGGTAGGCAAGAAGCTGATGGCAGAGCAGAGTAGCCCAGGAGACAGGCAGACAGATGTTCTGCATGGGAACCTGGTACTAGAATAGGATGAAAAGAGTCAGTAATGAGTGGAGCACCAGCACTAGGTGTTTCTAAACAAGCTGAAATTATCAACACAGTGAGGAAGCTCATTAAAAGCTAATGAAGACTCATTTAAAGGTTTTATGAGTGTTTGGGTTCCAGGCAGATCTGTTTTGTCAACTTGACACAACCTAGAATCAGCCTGGAAGAGAATCTCTGTGGGAGGTTGTCTAGATCAGGTTGGCCTGTGGGAATGACCCAGAGGGATTGTCTTTATTGCCTCTGTTGATGTGGGAAGACCAACTTGAGAGAAAGTGGCAGCACTTTCTCCCGCTTTGAGGTTTTGAGTTGACTAAGAGAAAGCCGGCTAAGCAGTAAGCACCAAGGCATTGTTCCTCTCTGCTCTTAGGTGTGACTGTGACAAGCTGCTTCAAATTCTCCTCACCTTAGCTTCCCTCAATAATAGACTGTCACCTAGAACAGTGAGCTAAAACAAACCCTTTCTCCCTGAGCTGCCTTTTGTCTAGACATGTTATCAAAGCAACAGAACGGCACTAACACAAGCTGTGTGGGTAGAACTCAGCCGCACTCCAGGTGCTATCAGTCAGGCCAGCTCATGGATCTGCATGACCAGCTGCTGGGTCCCCTGAATGGCTGATGGCCCAAGTGATCTGAACTGGGGTGGACTGTGGCTGCTCCATGTGCATCTTCATCTTCAGAAAGGAAGCCCTCTTGCTTATTATCCCAGTAACAACTCAGGATTCACAAAGAGGAAGGCTCAGGACAGGCAGCAGCTCTCAGTGTCCTATCTAGCACATTCTGTCTGCCATAGAAAAAGGCAGGGCCCAGGCCAGACTCTGAAAGTAGGAAAACAGTCTTCACTTCTTGGTAGAATGAACTACAGAATTACATGTGTGGACTGGATATGGGGATGAGAATAATCACAGCCTTTGTGAACACTGTACTGATGTTTAACCAGGGAACCCAGAGCTCTCTGCAGATTCTAACTTTAGGGTTCATTAAAGGAACAGAACTGATAGAATGTGTGTATGTGTGTGTGTGTGTACATATGTATGTATGTGTATATATATATGTGTGTGTATGTATATATATGTTTATATATATGTATGTATGTATGTATGTATGTATATGTGTGTGTGTGTGTGTATATATAAAATATTAAATTAGAATGGCTTACAGGCTATGGTCCAGGTAGCCCAACAATGTCTGTCTCCTAGTGGAAAGGCCAAGAATATGGGAGTTGTTAAGTCCATGAGACTGTATGTCTCAGCAGTACCAATATGGTTCTGGAGTCCCAGGGAATTCCTAAAGAGATGATGGTCTTCATTACACATTGGAATCCCAAAGAAGTAAGTCTAACACCAACAAAGGAATACCTCACCATCAGGACAGATGAACTTGCCAGCAAGAGTGAGGGCAAGCAGGCAAAAGTGAAAACGTCCTCTTTTATATGGCCTGACTCTAGAAGATGTAGCCCAGATTTAGCAGGTCTTCTCACCTCACATGATCAGTGGTGGTTTAAATGAGGATGACAGCCCACCCCACACCCCTGTAGTGTCATATGTTTGCATGCCTTGTCCCCAGGTGATGAACTGTTTGGATTGGTTATGAGGTATGGCAGCGGTGTGTTGCTGGTGGTGGGCCTCAAGGTTTCAAAAGCCTATTCAAGGTTCAGTCTCTCTCTCTCTCTCTCTCTCTCTCTCTCTCTCTCTCTCTCTCTCTCTCTCTCTCTCTCTCTCCCTGCAGCCTATTGGTCAATATATAAAGTTCCAGTGCCATGCCTGTCTGCTTCCTGTCAGGATGATCACTGACTAACCCTCTAAAACTGTAAGCAAGCCTTCAGTTATCTTTATAAGAATTGTCTTGGTCGTGGTGCCTCTTAACAGTCAAGAAAATCTCACACAAGAGTGCCTCATTGCTTGGGTTCTGGTTGATTCCATATGTAGTCAAGTTGACAACCAAAATTAGCCAGCACACTGACCATTTCATCTCATTGATGGCTGGAGTGGATGCTGTTAATAGGTGATCCTTTCTATTCTGTAGAGCCAGGCTTCACCAAATCTCCCCCGGAATCCTGAGCATTGTTTCTCAGGCATTAGAATCCTTTCTTATGAAAGAGATCCCATGCACTTTGCAAAAGAATTTACTATTATGCTTATTGCAAAGCCATCATTTCTAGACCCTTATCTTGAGCATTGTTTCTCAGTCAATAGAAACCATTCTAATGGAAGAGGTTACAGGTGCTTGGCTAAAGACATTTATAAACTTTGTTGAGTTAACTGTCCCAAGGAAACTTTTTCCCCCAAAGTTATATTGTCCTTAACTATGTCAAAACTAAACTGCTTGGGAGCAGACTCCTAAAGTTTGAACCAGCCTGGTTACCTAAGTCCTGCTGAGCCTGGTTTCCTTCTTGCCTCTCATGGCTCATCTCTCCACCAGCAGTAGAGCTTGCAGGAACTCCCACATGTGGCAGTAGTTTGGGTTAGATTTTGATGAATGAGAACACCAACGGCAAAGGATGCCATATAATCAGGGTTCAGGAGATGAGGTTCAACTCTTGGGCTGGCTTTGTAGAGAGCACTTGTCTAGCATGCTGGAGTTCTGGGTTCACTCCTCAATACTGCATAAACCACATATGGCAGTGCATACTTTTAATCTCAACACTTGGGGGGCAGAGGTAAAGAAAGCAGGACTAGAAATTCCAGGTCAGCTTTTGGCTGTTTAGTAAGTTCAAGGTTAACCTGAACTACATGGGACCCCCATCTCAAAAAAAAAATTGACTTCAACTCAATTCTTTTCTAATATTCTATCTTTTGAATTCTTACCTCAAACATTTATTACAAAGCCTCTCATGAGTGATAACTCCCTCGTTTTATTTGATTAAGTCTTTCTAAAGTTTTCAAAGTTGTTGGAGCTTTTAACACAATATTTAAACCTTGTCTTCTCTTCAGACTCATGCAAAAGTGGTACCTGTGATGAACCACCCTGCCTCTTTTTTAGGCTTAAAAGCCATCTTATAATAAAGACAAACTAGACTCTTTCCTGTTTATGATTAAACCTCTGTTTCTCAAGGATTGGGCTATGCCCCACCTGTAACCTTAGCTACACATGGTTCTGTACTGTCCATTTCAGGAAATGACAACCATGTCTGTTTCAAATTTTGATAATCATCTTGCAACCCTACCTTTGTTTTAAAAGGTTATACAACCACCCATGACTACCTTGTTATGACTGCTTTATTATGCTTATCTTGCAACCAGGCTCACCTCTTGTTTTGGGCCCATTATGACCAACTTGTTCTGCTTATATTCTGCTCCTCTTAACCCTACCTAATTTGCCTGCCAAATCCCCCATTTGATAACCCCCTACCCCCAAGCTCTCAAACCCTGCCTTAGAGGGAGGCAGCCCATGTATATGAATAACAAAGCTTGCTTAAAGTAATTTGGCCATGATGATTTGGGCCAGTGGTCTTTCTCTACCCATCTTTGAAATTAACACCTGCTGCTGCACTGCAAGGCTGGATGAGAAGACTGCTGCAAGACAACCATGGAGCCATCATCCCACCACCTCCACAATAGCTTCCCTTCATTGAGGTCATCATCTTGGCCTCCTAAATTTTCAATTTGCAGCTCTGCTCTATAAAGGAGGTTCCATTTTCCTGTTACCTTATTTTTTTTTTTCGAGACAGGGTTTCTCTGTGTAGCTTTGCACCTTTCCTGGAGCTTGCTCTGCAGACCAGGCTGGCCCTGAACTCACAAAAATATTCCTGCCTCTGCCTCCCAAGTGCTGGGATTAAAGGCATGTGCCACCAACGCCCGGCCTTCCTGTTACCTCATTACTGGTTAATTTTCATTCTCTCTAGTCTTGACATCACAATGGATTCTAGTTACCCACCTCACTATACTCTAAGAAGCCTTCATGGTGTGTTGAGTTAGTGACAAGGTGGATTCTGATTCAATGGACCTGTCTAGGACACAGGGACCTACCTTCATTTCTAGCAAGCTCTTAGGTGATGCCTCCCCATGACAGTGCTCATTCTGAACAGCAAAATCCTAAGATCCAGAACAAAGTTTGGAGTATTCATCTCAATATCCCCTGACAAGACAAAATGACATGGTCCT
This sequence comes from Peromyscus leucopus, assembly GCF_004664715.2. NCBI lineage: Eukaryota > Metazoa > Chordata > Mammalia > Rodentia > Cricetidae > Peromyscus > Peromyscus leucopus. The sequence continues at coordinate 100,395,985 of NC_051069.1, read as the reverse complement.
GGAGGTGGGAGGCAGGTGCAGATACTATTGGAGACTAGAAAGGAAGAACTGTCCATATGGCCTGGAAAGAAATCTCTAGCTTGGAAAGATGAGAGGAGTCATCTTTCCCTGGGCATCATGCTGATGTTAAGCTGCTGTGGGATGATTTGTATGTCCTGTGGGAGCCCTTCTTGGGTTCTTTGTGGCGTTGCCCAGCAGGTCCGTATAGAGGATGATTGGGACCATGGGCCTGAGTGCAGGTGTTTGAGATGGTCTGAACTTGGCTGTGCTGGGGGATGGTCTGTATGTCAAGTTGTTCTGATTGGTCAATAAATAAAACCTGATTGGCCGTGGCTAGGCAGGAAAGATAGGCGGGACTAACAGAGAGGAGAAATAAAAGGACAGAAAGGCAGAAGGAGACGCTGCAGCCGCCGCCATGACCAGCAGCATGTGAAGATGTCGGTATGCCACCAGCCACGTGGCAAGGTATAGATTTATGGAAATGGATTAATTTAAGCTATAAGCACAGTTAGCAAGAAGCCTGCCACGGCCATACAGTTTGTAAGCTATATAAGTCTCTGTGTTTACTTGGTTGGGTCTGAGCGGCTGTGGGACTGGCGGTGACAAAGATTTGTCCTGACTGTGGGCAAGGCAGGAAAACTCGAGCTACATTAAGCATTGTTTAAAAGGTTGTTAAAGTCACTTCCAGTGTTATAGTATGCTAGTTATAGCATGAGCATGACTTCTGGTGTGCATTTTCTTCTAAATAAGCAAAGACTCAGGAATAGAGCAATTTGACCCCTTAATTAGCAGTCGTTGCTGCCTGGGATGCCTTGAGTCAAACACTATGAATTTAACAGTCAGTTGGACTACTCTTCTAGAACATTCCATGAGAGAGCCATACAATGATCCTGAAGGTCCACTCATAAGCAAGGATGTGTGAAACAGTTTTAAACAGAGATTTAACCAGCAGTCAGAGCCTCATTGAATCATTACCTGGTTAGCCAAAGAAAGATACAAACACACACACACACACACACAGAGAGAGAGAGAGAGAGAGAGAGAGAGAGAGAGAGCGCACTCCCCCTGCGGAGTGACTTTGTGACTAGTGCTAATTGGCAAGGCTGTGGTTGGCCCCCAAACCCCAACTTAGGCTGGATAGAGGCACTTTCCTGTGTCATTCCCCCTGGGTTACAGTAGGACCCATGCAAGCTTCTCCCACATCGTTTTATGCTTACATATTTCAGTAGTGTGGGCAAAGCACTTAACACTATTAGCTGCAGCTGTGGTGGTGAAAGAAGAGTAACATCTGAGGGTCTCTTTAGCACCACCTGTGCCCCAAAGGGCAGACCCGGAGTCGTCATAAGGAGCAAGCTCAGCAGCATGGAGTTTTTCATGCCCATGCCTTGCTGTCTCCACAGCAAACCCCATGGGCTGTGACCCCCTCATACTACAACGGTGTGGCTTCTTTTCCGGAACTCTGGGTTCTCTGACAGCCCTACTTGTTGCACATCCCAGCGCAGAGCATCAGCAACAGCGCTTTACTGATCAAGAAGTGTTCAAGGCTATAGACCCTCCTACCATTCACACTCACAGCACTGACCCTGCCTACTAATGTGGAGTGACAGCCATAAACTGCCTACTGATCTCTTCCATTTACCCACCGGCCCCACCTACCCATAGGTGACTCAGATGTCTTGTGCTCCTGCACAAGTCTCAATTTGTAACGTGAATTGCTAAACAGTCTTATTAATAAAAAACAAACCCGGAGCCAGGTATTGGGGTGAACGCTGGAAGATCAGAGAGACAGAACAGGCCACAGCTACCTCACCTTGCCGACTTCTCAGCTGATCCTGTTTCCTCAAACTGGAAGCCTTTGAGTCCTCATGAATTTCAGCTGAACTGCTGCTAAAAGCTTAAAAGCTTAACCAGATTCTAGTTCCTGGTCCACATGCCTTATATACCTTTCTGCTTCCTGCCATCACTTCCTGGGATTAAAGGCGTGTGTCACCATGCCTGGCTGTTTCCAGTGTGGCTTTGAACTCACAGAGATCTAGATGGATCTCTGCCTCCAGAAGGCTAGGATTAAAGGTGTGAGTGCCACCATTTTCTGCCCTCTATGTTTATCTAATGGCTTTTCTGTTCTCTGACCCCAAATAAGTTTATTAGGGTGCACAATATTTTGTGGGACACAATATCACCACATCAATTCTTGAGGCCTACTTGGTACCTTGGCTCCTAAGCAGCAATGAAGCCTGGACTCAGACCACAGTTCCCTAATGCAGCACCTTCCCACCCCAAAGACACAATGTTGGTCAACAGAGTTCATTGAAAAAGCAGTCAGGGCAAGAAGACAGGGCAAAAAGAAGCAGAGGCTAGGAGAGACAGCAAGATATTGATGTTAATAAAAGGCAGGAAGAACAAGAGAAGAGAAGCCGAAGGGCCTGATCCTCAGAGGAGTTCCAGAAAGCTGCCAAGTCATCAGAGCCAAGGGGTCCCAGACCTCAGGCTGAGAGCTGTGACACTGGCCACAGCAGAGAGCCAAGAGTCCCAGTACCTCAGGCCTGCACAAGGACTGCGGCATTAGATCTGCCTCTTGTCACTGCTCCCACCTGCCTATGGCTGTTACATTTCACTGTTGCCAAACATGGAGGGAAGCAAAAGATGGCAGGCCCCGGCACTGCAAGGGCTCATTGCCTATCCATGATATCAATCTAGATATAGAAAAAGAACCCCCCCCCAACCAACTGATTGTTGATGAGCTCATTAATCTTATAGTTTGCAGAGACAAGTTTCCATGGAGAACAGACTCTCGGGGTTCACAGGAACAGTCAGTGAGCAGAGAACAGGGCAGACTTCCAGGTCACACAATCTGTCCACGGTCCTGGGTATAAATGGAGCTGCATTAAATTTAAAGAGACGCCATTCTCATCATGAAACTCCTTCTAGTTTGTGTATTTTTATTTCTATGCATTTATTTTTCAATTGTATGTGTGGGTTACATTCATGCATGTGTGTGCCTGCTCACATGTGTGGGGGAACACCTGTGTGAGGGTGTATGCATGGGTGTAGAGGCCAGAGGTTGATGTTACATATCTTCTTCAGTCACTCCCCACCTTGTATATTGAGGCAGGGTCTCTCCCTTGAACCTACTGCTAGCTGTAGGCTGACTCACCCAGACTAGCAGTAGGCCATGGACCCCATCTCTACGTCCTGGGTACTGGGATGAGAGATGATGTTGTGCCTACATCTGGAGACTCCCAAGCAAGACCACCACAGAGCCAATATCCGATGCAAAACATACAGGGGTTTATTGATAACAAGCAAGCCCAGGCTTGGTTGGTGTCCAAACACTGGCTAGCCAGGTGAAGGAGGATGGCCCTGAGCTCTCGGGGTGAGGGGTTTTTAAAGGGAAAAACCACAAACAGGGTGGCACAAGCCTTTGAATCATATGTTTTGGTGAGGGTATGTAACCTTTGAATTTACTGGTTGGGGGTTGCAGTTATCATTTTTGAGCAGGCCTGGACAAGTCCCAGGCTTTGTCCTTGAGCTGCCATGGAGGCTGACTGGCCTCACACATTCACATTGACCCATGAACATAGCTCTAAGTTGGTGAGGGGTCCCAGACAGTAAATAACTGACTGAATTTTGAATAGTCAGAGTACTGAAAGGGAGCTACTGCAAGAACTATGTCATAGCCCCCCCCCCCCCCCGCACCCCCCCCCCCCCCCCCCAGAAACTGTTTGCTCAAGTCTCAGGAAACTGAACTTGAGGCCTGATCTCTGAGAGAAGACTGAGCAACCTGTTATGGTGTCTGCTTGGTCCTTTCAATGGGATACCCCTCTGTTTGCTAAACATTTAAGTGGGTTCCGAGGATCTAGACTCTGGTCCTCATACTTGTACATCAAATGCTTTATACACCAAATCATATCCCCAACTTTCCCATTATGAAATTATTTTCTAAAAAAAGAATTTTTAATTATTCACATGTGTCTTTGTTTGTGTGAGTGTATGTGAAAGTGTGTGGAGAGGTGCCTGTGCCTGTGTGCCTATGGGAAAAGAGAAAAGGGCATTGTGTCCTTCAGAGCTGGAATAATAGGCATTAGTAAATTACTCAGCTTATTATGTAGGCAATCAGTCCCTATGATGACACAGCAAGAACTCTTAATGATCGCTACACACACACACACATACACACACACACACATACACACACACACACACACACACACACACACACACACACATACACACACACACATACACACACACATACACCATGAAATTCTTAATAATTAGAACCAAGGCTTTACTCTTCATTCTTATTTTACATCCAACTTAATAAATCATAATATGTAGAGCTCCCTAGTTGTGAGTCACCTCAACAGATGTGCATTTGAGAGGAATCAAAGAGAAGCTATTCATATTTGACAGATGATTCCTGAGTTCCAAAGAGCATTTAAGAGCCTTATAAAATGACTTTATATTGAAGACAAAACTCTCCTAGCCCCACTCTCCCAAACTACCAATCCATGAAAATGCATATAATTCCCAACAATATTCCCAGAAAATGGAAACCACCAACAGGATTAAGTTTGTGTTTCTTGTTACCCAGAAAAATGCAAATTCAGAATGAAATGTACTTTGATTTTCATATGTAATGGGACTTTTCAGAAGATTTGTGTGGTGAACTCAGGAACATAAGCCCTGTATGTGTTTAGAAAAACAGATCAATATGATAAGGAATTTCACAGACAGTCAAGAATGCTCACACCTCCATGCACATCTAGCCCAGAGGATTTGGTGTCAGCTAAATTGATTGACTGCTAAATGGAGGGTAGACTGTGATTACATCTGCTCAACAGGCTCTGTTGTATCCACACCATCCAGGCAATGTTCATTTGGGCCCTGAGCCAAGAAAGGGAGAGAGCCGAGATCCTGGGCCCAGGAGCTCACGTGGTGTTCATTAAAACCGTATGCTGTCAGACATCTTGCGTGACGAACTGGGAGAAAAAGCAATTGACATTTGTTCACATCTTTTGAGAGAGATTGGATGTGTGAACAAGCAGAGTTTGAAGATCTTCATTAGTGAGGAAGTGGAGCATCAAAGCTTGCCAGGGAGGCTTTGATGCCCACAGGCCCAAGAAAAATACATGTGTCAAAATCAGAAGTGAAGTCCATGTTGATTTTTTTCCCCTCCTTTGACATCAATTGTCTCGCTCATGTAAAATTAATCTCACAGGGTCTAGCTATCATATGGGCTTAGAAATTAAGATACAAGTGAGACTGTCTGAATAATTTAATGGAATTGAACTGTGTGGGGTTTTTTTCTTTTCCATCATACAATGAGCATGGACTCTATCAAATAACTTGCCTTTTTAAGGATTTGCAAATGGTACAATGAATTTTTACAAGGATTTATAAAAGACAAAGATGAGTCAGTCTTTGGTGTAGAAATGGGGCTAGAGAGATGGCTCAGAGGTTAAGAGCATTTGTCCTTTTGCAGAAGATCCAGTTTCAAGTCCTACCATCTAAACCATCTATCACAATTGTCTGTTACTCCAGTTCCAGGAAGTCTTATGGTTTCTTCTGACCTGTGCAGGCAGCAGGTATGTATGCAGTGCACACACACACACACACACACACACACACACACACACACACACATATATATATATATATATATATATATATATATATATATTATATATATATATATTTCAGGCAAACCACTCATACACATGAAATAAAAATACATAAATTTTATAAAACAAAAAAATGGGCATGTAGGTATGGAGAGATGGGTCAGTAAGTAGCAATGCTTGTTGCCAAGCCTGATGGCCTGAGTCTAGTCACTGGAACATACACAGTAGAAGGAGAGAAAAAAGTATCTCTTCTAGGTAGTCCTTTGACCTTCACACTTAATATATGTGCATGTACCCACAGGTGCATTCATACACATGCACACAATATATTAAAAGTTCTCTAGGAAAAAAGAATAGGGATGTAGCTCAATGAAAGAGCACCTGACAAGCATGTATGCAATGAAAGAGCACCTGACAAGCATGTATGAAGTTTGAGTTTTAGCCCCAGTATCATAAAAAAAATAGTTCATGTATAGACATACACAAAAATGATCTAAATGTTGTGTAATGAATACTAAGAGAGATGTTAACAATTTCTCTGAATTTCTATGTTCTCTTGGAAAGGCTGGATGTAAAAATGATGAACAAGTAGATAGAAGAAAATGAAGCATTCTTATTTGGTATTAAGAGACTTAGGAAATCTTGATTCCTTCATTGCTTGCTGTGGAATAACCCTTTTGTACACTGTGAAGGTGTGTTGCTCACATTGGTTTAATTAAGAGCCAACTGGCCAATAGCTAGACAGGAAGTGGTTAGGTGAGAGAGCCAGACTGAGAGAGTGCTAGCAAGATGGAGGGCAGAGTTGCCAGAAGACTCAGAGGAAGCAGGAGATAAATTTGACATGCTCAGAAAAGGTACCGAGCCATGTGGTAGTACCTAAATAAAAAATTAATTCAAGTTGTAAGAGCTAGTTAGTAACAAACCTAAGCTATTGACCGAACATTTGTAATTAATAAGAAGTCTCTGTGTGGTTATTGGCGAGACAGCAGTCCTGACAAAATACTCTACCTACAACTGCTACTAAGTAAGACTGTTGTAAGTAAAAGACCAGTGTTGATAAAGGTGTGAAGTGAGGTCAGAGTGAGTGTGAAAGCTGAAACACATACACACAAGTAACATTACAGAGACTAAGCATGTCATATTTGTGTATTTAGGTGAAAGACAATAATTAAAGGCAAAGAGGCCATGAACTTGAAAGAGAGGCAGGGGTAAGGAATACCTGGGAGAATTTGTAAGGAGGAAAGTAACACCAAGGGAAGAACAAAAGAAATGTTTTTTAAGTTGTGTTAGCCATTTCTCTGTTGTTGTGATTAAACACCTGACATAAAGCAACTTAGGGCAAAAAAGGGTTTGTTTACTCTGACAGTTCCAGCAGGATGGAGTCCATCATGGTGGTGAAGCTATGGCAACCAGCTGGGCAAGCATGGCAACAAGAACAGGAGGCTGGCTGACCCCTTGTTAATCCACACACAGGAAGTGGGGCAAGGCTATACACTCTCAAAGCCCACCCCCAGTGACATACTTCCTGCAACAAGGCTCCACCTACTGAAGTTTCCATGACTTTCCCAACTGTGCCACTGATTGGGGGCCAAGTGTGCAAAAATATACAAGTCTATCTGGGACATTTCTCATTCAAACCACAACAAAGACCACTAAAGCAATTCAGTGGACTATGAGAGACACCATAAAATATCATAATACAGAAACCTAAAAAACCCTACTCATTTTGATGATGTTCATGCTTTGTCTTTTGCTTTATTTACTTTTGAAAGGACTTTTCAAACCTTTCAGTGTTTTTATGGTCATGCATCCTCTCAAAAATAAGATCCTACCCAGCGTGTGTGTGTGTGTGTGTGTGTGTGTGTGTGTGTGTGTGTGTGCAGGTGTGCTGGCTTATGTAGGCGTGTGTGGACGCCCATGTCATCAGGTGTCTTCCTCACTCACTCTCATCTTGTTCTTTGATACAGGGTCTGTCATGAAATTAGGAGTTAACTGAGTTGCCTAAGCTTACCAGCCAGTGAGCCCCCTGGGATTCACTTGTCTCTTACCTGCAACACTGGGGTTACAGACACATCTCAACACACCCAAATTTTACAGGTGTTCTGGGGATCTGAACTGAGCCCACCCCAATGTGTTTGCCTAGGAAGCACTAGTCTAACTCCATGATCTTTTCATTACTCACAAAATAGATTTGTGGAATTTTAATTGGAATTATTTTGAACCTGTAGGACAACTTTAGAAGAAGTGACACCATTTCCCTAGCCCTTAACCACAGACTAGCTCTCAGTTCATTTAGATCTTCCTTGATTGCTTTTCACAGTGTTTGCAGTTTGATGCATAAAGACCCTGAGTCTATTCGGATGGGCTAATATCTAATCATGTCATTTTGTGATGCTGCTGTAAGTGGCATTTATACTGTACATTTCAAATCTTGATAGTCCCTATTATGTAGAGAAGCAAAGAACTTTGTGTATTTGCCTTAGAGCCTACAACCTTTCTATGTTTGCTGATTAGTTACAGGAGTGACTTTTTGTTTGAGTTTCTGGAATAGATTATCATGCTATCTGTAAGTAAATATGATTGCATGTATTCATTTCTGGTAGTTGCACATTTCCTTTCTTTTCTTATTTTATCACACTACATGAGAGTTCACATTTGGAATTGGTGTGATGGAAAACTATTGTGGAATTATTCTTAATCATAGGTAATATGTAGATTTCCCTCCCACCAATAAAAACATCAGCTGTAGAAATTATTGTACAAGTTCATTTTAAAGTTCAGAACATTCTCACAAATTGTTAGATTTTGTAAAATGTTTTTCTTCATCATTCAATGTGATATTATGATTTTTCTTATTTAGATTGCTGATAAGATGTTTACATCAATTAACTTCAAATGTTGAACCAGTATTACATACTTGAACAAAGTTTAAGAGCAGTATACAATTTTTGTGTGCCCTACTGTATTTGATTTCCTAATGTTATGTTATGTTATGAGCAGGTGAGTGCACTTCAGTGGCAACTACTTGTCTGTAGTTTTCATGTAACATCTTTATTGGCTGGCTTCATAGGATAAGTTGGGAAATTTTCTCTCTGACCCTATTTTCTGGATGAATTTATAGAGAAATGGCATCATGTTGTTTTCCTTAAATATGTGATATCATTTAGAATTAAAATCATTGGGTCTGGTGTTTTCTTTTGGACCAACATATCCTATAATTGTTCCAATCCTTTAAATAGAGCACTGCACTGAATATGTAGTATCCTGTAAAAGTCATTATCTATCCAGAATTTCAGGATGTGGCTGTATTTTAAAATATGACTTCTGCATAAGTAATTCATGTAAAGAACAAGATGAGAATGTTGTTTTTAATGTAAGCATTCTTATTAGAAAAGGACAAGCAAACGTATGCTGGTAATATGATACTATGAAGAAAGGTAGAGCAACCAAGCAATGTTTCCACAAGCTGGTTCAGGATTCCACACCCTGGAATAGACAGGAAGAACCTTCCTTTAGAAACTGAAGGGAAGGATGACCTGTACATACCCTGATTTGAGACATCCAGGTTTGTGAATGAAGATGTCCCCATAGGCTAATATATTTGATTGTTTAGTCACCAGGGAGTGGAACTGTTTGAGAAGTGTTAAAAGGACTATGAGGTGTGGACTTGTTGGAGAAAGTGTGTTGCTGGGGGTAGACTTTTAGGTTTCAAAAGCCTTTGCCAGGCCCAATCTCCTCCCCCCTCTTTCTCCTGCCTGTACAGCAAGATAGAAAGCTCTCAGTTACTACTTCAGTGCCATGCCTGTCTGCTTTCCACCCTGATGGTCATGGACTAACCCTTTAAAACTGTAAGCAAGCCCCCAACTAAATACTTTCTTTTATAAGAGGTGCCTTGGTCATTGTGCCTCTGTGTGGGACTAGAACAGTAACTAACACAGGGTTCTAGCAAGTGGAGAGAAGGAGTATTATGATCATTTGAAATGGCAACCTGTAGTGGGTAGCCATTCCAGCTTTGATCTGGAAGTTCCAACCCCCATTGAGACTTTGGCAACTGTCACGCCTATGAGGCGGGGCCAGGGGAGGCGCCTGGAGACCCAAGATCAGGATGGGCCAGTGCCCTCTCTGTTCCGGGACCCTGAACGGTGGAGGTTGACCAAGCAGAGCTCCAGAGAACACTGCTGGACTACAATACACCTGCCCCAGACCCCACGACCTACCTATCCCTCAATTTGTAAGTTATGCCATTAAATAAATATCCTTTTAACTACGTTGAGTGGCCTTAATAATTTCACCAATAGCAACCCTTTGAAACTAAAGTTCTATTAAATTATCTGTGGCTCATAAATTTTATAACATATTATATTCAGGGATTTGTTCATTCACCAAAAGTATCATCCATATGGACATAGATCTCTTAAGACTATTTCCTTACTGTCATATCAATGCCAGTAGGGGACTTTTATGGGGTGAAAGCCAGTTCTGAAAAGATCAAGAAATCAAATATCCAGTGAGAGGTATAAGAGAATCAATGGCTGTAGATAGCACCAAGTGTGCCACTGAAGTGGTTGCTATTCCTCTTGTTGTAACAAAAATTCCGACAAAAGCATGTAAAAGAAGGATAGGCTTGTTGTGTCTCACAGTGCAGGAATATAGTCCATCAGGAGCACAAGGTGGCTGGCCACATGGCATCCACAATCAGGAAGCAGAGAGAGATGGATGCTGGTGCTGGGCTCATTTTCTCTTTTTTATTCAGCCCAGAACTCCAGCTCATGGAATGATGCCACCCACATCTAGGGTTAGTCTTCTCACCTCAACTAACCTAACCTAGAAACTTCTAAAGACATGACCAGAAGTGTATCTCTCCTAGGTGCCTCTACTCCCATCGAGTTGACAGTATTAACTGTCACACCCAGAAAGGCCACCATAGTCGCTGCTGGTCAAACCAAGAATGGAGAAGATGTTGGTAAAGTTGGATGTTAATGAAGATGGACAAGGACATGTGCTATGACTTTAGAAAGAAAGAACTTTAGAAGATGTTGGGGTCAGAGTGATCCTGAGCTGTTGGTTGATAGAACCTCTACAAGAACCCTAATACTTGATTGAGATTCATGTATATTAAATGACATTGGATGTTGTTTTCTATGGTTTTGCAATACTTCCCCCTCTTTACTCTGAAGCATTTACAAAGGAAGACTGACTAGAAATTGTGGAAGAAAATTATTCAAAAATGTCTTTTTTCCCCAACAACATAATCCTAAATTTCTAATAACCCTGACTACCTATGTCACCTGAAGAAGACAGAGTCAGATAAAGGCAAAGGGGCATATATGTAATCCTAAACTCTTTTAAAGCATCATTTGCCCCCTTCCTGTAGTGGTTTGAATGAGATACGTCCCTCATAGGCCCATAGATTTGAACACTTGGTCCCCAGTTGGTAATGCTATTTGAGAAGATATTGGAACCTTCAGGACACATGGCATTGTTGGAGGAAATATCACTGGCTTTTGAGTGTTTATAGCCTGGACCTACTTTCTGTTCACTCTGCTTCATGTGTGAGGATGAAAATGTGACCAGTCAACTTCCTGCTCCTGATGCTGTGCCACATCTTTCCAGCTACTGTGGATTATAGCCTTCCAGAGCTATAAGCCACAATAAACTATTCTACAAGTTGCTTTTGGTCATGGCATTTCATCACAGCAACAAAAAAATAACTAATATCCCTCATTTTCATCTTCTTCCTTTTGCCCTTCTCACACCCCCCTTCTGCTTTAAATTCAGCTGCCTGCCTCTCCATCTGTCTGTCTATATATCTGTCATTTTCTTAGCTATAATCTATTACCTATGTCTATCTCATCTACCTATAATCTGCCTGTGTATCATCTCATATCTCATATTTCATAAGTCTATCATCAGCCCACCAGCTATCTTTTATCAACTATATATCTTTCATCTATCTATATTTATCATCTGTGTCTATCATCTCTCTCCATATTAATAGTGAACCCCTCTGCACTTGCTCACACTCTGTCTCTGTCTCTCTGTTTCTGTCTCTCTCTCTCTCTCTCTCTCTCTCTCTCTCTCTCTCTCTCTCTCTCACGCACGCACGCACGCACGCACTCACGCACACTCATTAAAACATATCTGAAAGCAAATCACTACACCTGTATCTTTTATAGCTTTAGCTTGACTAGTGGGACTCTATGGCTCCACAGTAGAGGGTTACTCACTGTTTCCCAAATTCATCCTGTCCTGTCTGTTCACACTGTATCCCTTTCCTTGAATTATCACTGCCATGACCCCATCACACCCAAATCCAACCAGTTCCCTAGGAGCCAGTTCAAATCCTATTTTTGCAATTCACTCCCAGTGAGACAAAATGGAAAACAACTTCTGACCTATACCATGTAAATCTGAATGGTGCCTTGGAAACATGGCCCTGCCATAGGTGTGCCGAACAAGTGCATGACAAGGGAGCAGTCCAGCTAGTGAAATTTAGAAAACCTTGTTTTTGAATGCCTGCAAGCTATATTTTACACTCCCTTCAGTTTTTATACCTTACACTTCGGTTTCACAGGTGGTCAGTAATTTTATTTCTTGATGAGAAAGAAAAATGAGCTCTGGATGTTTGGTGGGGGAGGCTGAGCACCTATAATGATGATAAAGTCACTACTTCTGTCTCTGCTATGTAACCATGTCTGTGGGTTACACATATTCAATTTAGGTAGTTGCACTGGAACATGGGATGATTCTACTTGTAAAAAGGGTCACTCAGGGGAGAAAATGGACTTTGTGAGCCTGAACAAACAAGCCACTCACCAAAAATTGAAATTTTCATTTTATTTCTGTGTTCTTGAGTGAAGCCATGCATGTCTTTAAAGCCCTGGAAAATTCTTTTTTTTCTTCTGTGTCAGATAAGATGTACTTTATAAATTAGTGTGTTTAGCAGATACCTGTCTTGCTCTTACTGGATTGCAAGATGTACGGCAATATATCCTTTGCTGCATTTGAACCTTGGCAGCCTTTGTGTGTCCCCTGCTCTCTCCACCCCACTTTTCTAGTCCAAGTCAATGATAATCAACACTTCCTTGGCAAGATAATTGCATCTCATGAACCAAACAAGAGGACAGTGGGGCTCTTTGGGGACTTGAATTAACTAATCTTGTATCTTTAGGTATGTAAGGTATGATTTTTTTCCCTTGTGTCTCAGTCAGAGCCAGTCTGAATGTGCCTTGTCTTTATTGTTTCTAAAGGCAGAGTGGGCTGGGGAGATGGCTCAATCATGAAGTGCCTGACACACAGCATCTGGAACTGAGTTTGGGTCCCCAGTGCCCATGTAAAATGTTGGGCATGATGGCTGCTTGTATGAGCCTCCTCCTGGGGACAAGGGGCAGACAGGGACCAGAAGATCCTTGATGCTCACTGTAGCTGGAGTTTTCTCCAGTCCTGCTTGGACCTGTAGCCACTCAGATCCAAGTAAACACACAGAGACTTATATTACTTACAAACTGTATGACTGTGGCAGACTTCTTGCTATCTAGTTCTTATATCTTAAATTAACCCATTTCTATTAATCTATAAGCTTCCATGTGGCTTGTGGCTTACCGGTACTTTACATCTTACTTCTCATGGTGGCAGCAGCTGGCAGTGTCTCCTGACTCAGCCTTTCACTTCCCAGAATTCTCCTCTGCTTATTCTGCCTATATTACACTTCCTGCCTGGCTACTGGCCAATCAATCAGAGCAACACATTAACAGCACACAGAAAGACATCCGCAGCAGCTCACTAGTTAGTCTTGAGGAAGTCATGTTCAATGAACAGCCTTGTCTCAGAAAATAAAATAGAGAATGATAGAAAAGACATCCAACTTTGACCTTTGGCCTAAATGTACACACACACACACACACACACACACACACACACACACACACATATGCATGCATGTACGCATCACTGGCATACATACATATGAACACACAGGCAATCACAAACACTACACAATCATGCACACAAAAATAAAAATCAATTAATTGGTTAATTAACTTAAAATCAGCATACAGCTTTGGTTTCTGGCATGACCACACTCTGATATACTTTTAGTTACTAAGGCAGCAGTTGCAGGCTGAGACTCTATCTTGGAACTAGTTTCTGTCACTTGTAGCAGCAGGTATAAAACAACAGTGATCCTCTGCCCTCACTAAGATAATGCTATGTTGCCAGGCATGGTGCTCAGCACTAGTTATTCCAAAATGTCAGAATCTAAGTCCATTCCCAGGTATATTGAAACTATCATCAGAATCCCAAGGACATTTACCATACATAGCAACCTATATTTACAGCATACAGAAAGACCATCCCATAGCAGTCTGCCTCAGCAATGGTGTGTTGCACCTGAATGAAGATATAGGAAGGCTCATGTTGTGTCTGCCTAGAATAAAGAATGAATATTGCTAAGAGCAACGCCATGGATATAGCTGATTTTGATCAAGTTCAAGGCATCAATAGGTGTCAAATGTAACATGATAATTGAGATACAGTCTTTGACGGTAAGTGCTTTTAGGATAAAGGTTAATAAATAGGTTAACCCAATTTTGAACTAGATTGTTTAAAAAATAACATATCAAAGTTACAAAAAATGTATGGATTATCAGAAAACCATGGTTGCTTCCTACAGTTAGAACACTGGATTGTTAACAGTGAAGTTATATAACATTGGAGATTGACAATTATATGGACCATGCCAAGAGGTATATATTGACATCGGGAAGATGGGTAGGGAGTACACTTATGTCTCTAAGACACTGAAAAATGTGCTTAGAAGAAATGATTCTCTTTTTTATTCAGAGAGAGATGGCTATGGATTGGATGACTCAGAAATAACTATGGAGGAGCTGAGGAGACAGCTCAGTGGATAAAGATCTTCCCATGAAAACTTGAGGACCCAAGTTCAGATCCTCAGAGGCCATAGAAATCCAGATGCAGAGCATGTAATCCCAGAGCTCCTATGCCACAATGGAGGATGGAGTCAAGAGAGTTTTCCAGAAGCTCTCAAGATAACTAGCCTGTCATACAAAGCAAAAACAATAGGGAGTCCTATTTCAGAATGAATTAGAAGATGAGAACAAACAGCTGAGCTTGTCCTCTGGCTTCAGTGTGTATCATGGCACACATACACCCCATTCATACATACACACTGATCAAAAAGGTCTTCAACTAGAAGATTCTGAGAGACATAAAGAGTGTGACTCAGTATGATTCCACCCACAGACATAGGATGCAGGCTGCTTTACTCTCAGCTCTCAACTGGTGATGGTTTTATGAGCCTATTTTTCTAACGATACTGTAATCAAAGGTTAGGTCTAAGCAATCACCCTTGTTTGGGAGCCTATAAATGCCTCAAATTTAATAGCAACCAGCATATATTGGTAGTATTATTCTTAATAATGTCAGTATCTTTTTCCTGTCATTTAGTGGCCTTGTATCATTTTTCAGTGACAAAACACCATTCCTGAAGCAGGAAGATAAAGACTCTTGCAGCCAAGACTGAGGTCCTGAGTTCAATGCCCAGGACCTACGTGGTGGAAGAGAACAGATCCAGAAAGTTAGCCTTTGTCTGCCACACAAGTAAATCAATAAATGTAATAAAAAATAATAACAAAACACTACTGCTGTGGACAAAGGTGGACATGTGGATAGTTTTTGTCAATTTGACATAAAGTGAAGTCACTTGGAAAGAGGCAACTTCCCTTATGGAATTGTCTCCATTGACTGGCATGTAGGCATGTCTTGATGGATGATTGATATCAAGGGCTCAGTCCACTGTGTTCAATGGCACCCCTGGGCAGGTAGTCCTGGGTTACAAAGAAAGCAAATTGAGTAAGTCATGGGGAAACCAGTAAGCAGAATTCATAGTTTGTACTTCAGTTCTTGTCCCAACTTCCCTCAAGGATGAACTAACTGTGAACTGCAATATGTAATGAACACTTCACTTCCAATGTTTTTGGTCAGCATTTTATCACAGTGACAGAAACCAAACTAGAACAGCAAGGAAAGTGACCTAGATTCTCTTTCTCACAATAATTTCATACGTGTCTGGGAATTATTGTTTGCTCTGCTTGCCCTCACAGAGAGTCTGGGTGCTAACAATAAACAGAGAGGCGTAAGTGAATTCAGAAGGGACAGGAAGAGCAAGGTGCAATGGCCTAGCCTGAAAAAGATGCAAAGTAAAGGCAATACTTACATCTGCTGTCTCACATATGACAGCCACCAAATATGGTTTCCTCAATGCCTTTTGAGACCTCGGGGATGGACGGCAGTTCTGATCAGTGATAATAAAACGTGTTTGGAGTCAGCAGTGAGAGCTACAGAAAGGGACAAGAGACCTGGATGAGTTTTCAGGATGGAATTAACTGATTTTCTGTATGCTGCCTTGAAAAATTATCTTAAAAACATGCTTCCTATGCCCTAAGAGTGAGGAATGAAGTTAGGAGATCAATGCTTTCTGGGAACTAGTGACCAGTGTGCATCTCCTTGGGACCTTGGAAGTGCTGTCTCTACCCAAGATAAGGACTAGAACACTCTGAGCCAAGCTAAATTCTTCATCAACATTCACCGTTGCTCAAAAGATTCAGGCCCACATTTGAAACCTTGCCTCCTTAGAAAAAGTACAAATTTCTTCTCCTGCTACTACAGCCTTGCAAAATAGGTCAATGTATCCTCAACCTCAGGAAAATCAGTTACGCACCAATTACTCAGGCTATCCAACTGAAAGCCTCATTCTTTCCACCTTTGCCAGATCTTGTGGAGATCCTGTGCCGTGTACTGAGGGGGAAATGTTGCAGAGATTACCTCAATGAACCTTAGGGAAACACTTCCAGGAATAAGTCAAGAACATTAACCTTGTTCTACCCTATTTCTTCAGACCATGGTTTTCCCCAGTACACCTTACCCAGTTGCAGTAAGTCTGGACCTAAAAGCCTGAGATGGTGAACCTGGCACTTTCATCTTTCCACTCAATAAACATGACCTCCTATTCTGTACTCAAAGCCACTAGGAGGTAATTAAGAAGAGGTCATGTTGTTGTTCAAATGGAAATAAAAGGACACATTTAAAAAAAATTAAAAAAGGACACATTTACAAATGGCATTGGAATTAATGAGTGCCTGGTCATAATTGATTTTATTGAGGTTCATCAGTGTGCAAATGCCTGATTTGAGGATAGCTGTTACTCCAAGGTCATTGAACTCATTTTAATATGTTGTGGCATGGCGGAAATAAGTCTGTGGAGACCAGAAAACAGCTATATCACTTTAAACAGTGTGTGTTTTCACATACATACTTGTCAAGATAAACAGCTGGAATTTCTAAATATCAGACCATTTGAATGTCAAATTGGCTCAGGCTAAACTCAGATCTTTTGAGTACTAATGGAACACCTTCTACTGGAAAATGTACTAAATTATTAATTCTCAAGAGATTCTGTTTAATAATTCAAGGATTGTGCTTTTGTCTTTGTATATTTTCAAACTAACAGACTCTTACAAAAGCAATTCTTCAATCAGTATTGAATCAATAATAAAATAAGTAGATTTTATACTCTTAAGAAAAAGGTTGGCTGGGCGGTGGTGGCGCACGCCTTTAATCCCAGCACTCGGGAGGCAGAGCCAGGCGGACCTCTGTGAGTTCGAGGCCAGCCTGGGCTACCAAGTGAGTCCCAGGAAAGGCACAAAGCTACACAGAGAAACCCTGTCTCAAAAAAAAAAAAAAAAAAAAAAAAAAAAAAAAAAAAAAAAAAAAAAAAAAAAAAAAAAGGTTGATGGTGGAGTCATCTTTATGGATTCCTAGGGACCTCTCTAGCACTCAGCTTCTTCTTATTCCCATGGTGTCTTCATTTATCATGTTACTCTTTCCTTGTTTTCCCACTCTGTCCCTGATCCAGCTAGGACCTCCTGATCCCCGAAGCTCTCTTTCCCCCAACCCTTGCCCTCCATTACACCCTCTCACCCCCAGTGATGAGATCTACTGCTCATGTAGATCTCATCGATTTCTCCATCGCTGGCTGATCCCTCTGTCTTTCCTAGGGTCCTCTTTACTAGCTAGCCTCCCTGGAGCTGTGAGGTACAGTCTGGTTATCTTTTGCTTTACATCTGGTATCCACTTATGAGTGAGTACATACCATGTTTGTCCTTCTGAGTCTGCGTGACCTCACTCATGTTATTTTCTAGTTCCATCCATTTGCTTGCAAACCTATAGACTACTGGCAAAGGTCGAGAGGGTGCCTGCGCTGACCTGCTCTGGTGATCGGATGGCCAAACACCCTAACTGTCATGATAGAACCCTCATCCAGTGACTGATGGAAACGGATGCAGAGATCCATGGCCAAGTCCCAGGCGGAGCTCCAGGAGTCCAATCAATGAGAGAGAGGAGGGATTCTATGAGCAAGAATTATTGAGACCATGATTGGAAAATGTACAGAGACAACTAGCCAAACTAGTGGAAACACATGAACTGTCAATCAATAGCTGAGGAGCCCCCATGGTACTGGACTAGGCCCTCTGGTTAGGTGAGACAGTTGTTTAGATTGAACTGTTTAGGGGGCCCCCAGGCAGTGAGAACGGGACCTGTCCTTAGTGCATGAGCTGGCTTTTTGGAACCTAGTGCCTATGGTGAGATACTTTACTCAGTCTTGGTGCAGGGAGGAGGGGCTTAGACCTGCCTCAACTGAATGAACCAGGGTCTGCAGATTCCCCAGGGGAGACAGTGCCTTGGAGGAGGTGGGAATGGGGAGTGAGTTGGGGGGAAGGCTGGGGGTGGGAGGAGGGAGGACAGGGGAATTCGTGGTTGATATGTAAAATGAATAGAAAGATCTCTTAATTAAAAAAAAAGAAAAAGGCTGATGGTACCAATTAAAAAATATGACATTATGGTGCCAGGAAGACAGCTCAGTCTGCAAAGTACTTGTCATAGAAGCATCAGGACATGCTCCAATCCCCCAAAAGCCACATGGAAAAGCTAGATGTGGTGGCACACACTTGCAACCCCAAAAATGGAAAGCCAGACTGAGGTGGATCTTTTGGGCTTGCTGGCCAGCCAACCTCACCTACTTAGGGAGTTGTAGGCCAGTGAGAGATATAATCTCAGAAAATGTCCTAGTTAGGGTTTATAGTGCTGTGATGAAACACCATGACCATAAGCAACTTTGGGGAGGAAAGGGTTAATATCACTCCCACTTCCATATCTCACAGTCCATCATCAATAGCAGTGAGGGCAGAAACTCAAGCAGAACAGGAACCTGCAGACAGGATTTGACACAGAGACCATGGATGAGTGCTCCTTACTGACTTGACCCCCATTCCAATGGCTTTCTCACTCTGCCCTCTTGTAGCACTCAGGACTACCAGCCCAGAGGTTGCACCCATCACAGTGAGCTGGGCCAGCCTACGTTAATCATCAATCAAGAAAATGGAGAATTTTACAAGTGTGCATTTATGTATCTCTGCAGTGAGGGTTGGGCAGATCCATTCATTCTTCTTGTTACATAGGAACTCAGAAGTCACTTGATCAGAAACAACTACCTCCGCACATTTTTCCTTTCTAATTTCTAAGCACTTGAGAGGTAGAACCAGGTATTTCTAATTTGTTTAGCACCAAGCTAAATGATCTGAAATGTGATATGAGATCCCTAAATCCTGATTCTGAAGACCAACTTTATAAAGAAGAAAAAAATGCGATCATGGTGGGTGCATATTCAAGAACATTTTTAGATGTAGATGATACTCACATCCTAATGCCACATCTGTTGGTTACATACATGACAAGTTGAATTATGATCTCCCCAAAAAGATTATTATAACTCCCAGACCTCAGAATGTGACCCTAACTTGGAAATAGCATCTTTGTACCAAATGAGATGAAGTCATTAGGATAGACTGCAGTCTAACAAGACTGTGTCTCCAACCAATGGAGATGTATAAATTCAGAGATGAGGGGACACAGCTATGTGAACATGGAGAAGAATTTGGAGAGATGTGTCTGTCAGCTGAGGAATTCCAAGGCAATTATGAAACACCTTCTCCCTTAGAGCCTTAGTGCTAATCTTCTAACAGCTTGAGACTAGATTTCCTGCCTCTAGACTATTAGAGAATAAAGTGATGTTTTTATAAACAGCCAAGTTTGTGTTGTGTTGCTATAGAAGCCCTAGGAAATTAATACACTATGAAAAGATTAACTTGGGACACAACCTGAGGATAAAGACTTGCACTTTGTTTGGAAGTGTGCCAACAGTGATTCATGAAGGCAATACTTCTAGAGTATATATTTAATAGAAAAATCTCCAGACAGTTTAGAATAAATCTCTTTTATCCTGATGTAAATGCCACCTTTTAAAGAAGGGCTATAGCATTCTGTCTTTCTTTGATCATTAGAAAGAAGTGGCAGTCCAGAACTTCTGAGGCAGGCCCTATGAATTCAGGCAGTTTCTGCTCCCTCTTCTTTGGAGATTTGCTCCCATGTCTGAGGAAAGGCAAGCTGGAATAAGTTTTAGAACATTTGCAGAGACCTTGAATGACAGAGCCCATCTGGGGCATTCTGGTCCAATCTGAGCTTTTGGCTAAATGTAGACACTTTCTTGAACTCAGTCAGCTTTGTAGACAGGAGAACTACCTTCTTGAGCCCTGCTCCAACTACTGCTCTGTAAAATGTCAGCAAAAAATACACTGGTTTTCTTCTACATCTCCAAGGTTGATATTGTTTAATACCATGACTGGCATGGTCTTGGGTCTTGGGAACTAGAGGTAGACATGGCAGGGGGAGGCTAAGTAACATGCTAAGACACACATGAGTGGCAGGGAAGGCAGTTGTCAAATTATTCCCTACATTTTTTTATAAGATTTCTGGTCTAGGGATGGGAAGACAGCTCAGTGGGTAAAGTTCTTGATGTGAAAGCAGGAGGCCCTGAGTGCAGATTTCTAGCGCCTCTGTAAAACACTGGGTGGAACAGCACATTCTTATAATCCTGGTGCCTGGGGATGGGGGATGTCAGAGTGGTTCACTAGTCTGTCTAAATCAACAAGTTCCAAGTTGAGTGAGAGACTCTATCTCAAAAAATGAGATAAATAGAGAAAGACACACACACACACACACACACACACACACACAGAGAGAGAGAGAGAGAGAAGAGAGAGAGAGAGAGAGAGAGAGAGAGAGAAATTCGTGATTTGTGTCCAGTTCAGAAAATCAAATTATAATTGGCATATTGTTCCAGCTACACAATTCTGTTTGGAGACGAAAGAATGTACAGAAAATATTTGAAAAGGGCCAATTTCATGTTCTTGTATTATAGGATCAAACCAGTAGATGGAGAGAAATAATAAAAAAACCAAAGTATCAATTAATGAAACATGGCCAAGATAACAATAATCAATAAGAAAAGTGCAAGGAAACAGACTTTGAAAAGGATCAAGGAAGTAGAATAGGTTCTTTGAAAAGATAAATATGATAGACAATCTCTTATCCAGGCTAAACAAAAGGAAAAGAAAAGAGAACCAAAATCAGAATTGTATTATTAGAAGCAAAATGTCAGCAGAAGCAGCCAGGGAGAAGGATACCCACTTACCCAATACCCAGCAACCCAATAATAAAACAAAAGGGTGAGAATGAAGGGCTCTCTAACAGGTCCAAGCATTGAAGACAGGTCTTGCCCACCCCCTTCCCTCTCCCTTGTTAAAATGTCAATGTTGGGATAATCTTTTTGTGTACTGTGTGATGATGTATCTCCATTTTACCTCACCTGCCTGATTGGTTTAATAAAGAGCAGAATGGCCAACAGCTAGGCAGGAGAGGATAAGCAAGATTTCTGGGAAAGAATCTGAGGCAGGAGATTCACCAGCCAGACTCTGAGAAAATCAGATGTACATTACTGAGGAGAGGTAACAAGCCACATGGCAGAGCATAGATTAATATAAATGGGTTAATTTAAGTTTTAACAGCTAGTTGGGAACAAGCCTAAGCTGCAGCCAAACTTCCTAATTAATAAAAAGTCTCCATGTCATTATTTGAAAGCTAGTGATATAAAGAAAGACCCATTACATGTTAGATTACATTCCTAAAGCTAGCCACAAAGGCCCATTCCCTTATTTGGTCACTGACTTATTCCTGAGACTAAACACCAAGATCCAGCAAACAAAATTCATTATTTGGCTACACTGGCAACCAATCAGGACTACCAACTCACCCTAGCACAGACTTCCCCCTTTCTCCTTAAAAACCCACTCTTGCAACAAAACAAAACAAAACAAAACAAAACACCTGCTGCTTGCTGTCTGCCTTTGCCAGATCCAGAGGCACCCCCTACCCCCCATCTCCACCTGCTGGCCCTGTGCATATGCTTGCTCTCCAGGATAATAAATCTCCCTTGAGCTGAGAACTTGATTTCTAGGTATGTCCTGAGCCAACTCTGTGGAGCTCTCCAACCAACCCCCTACATCCACTCTGTAGGCTTTTCCCAAATAAAGGCCTAAACTGTCTGAAGTAGCTACCGCCTTGTCTGGTTGTCTTTCTCACTGATCTTTCAATATACATTTGGGCATTCTACCTGATAACCACAGGGTGTTCAGTCACACACAAAGGTGAGCAACGAAGCTCAAGGTACCAAGGTAGCTCAAGATAATTGTAATTAGGTCTGGGCCTGCAATATTCCAACATCTCTACAATCTAGTGTTCTCATCAATCAACATTTATAGAAGATCCAATGGACCGCAGCTTCTCTTAGGATCTTTAGTTCACATTACCTTGTACTGGGTAGATATAGGAAGCCAGGGAGGACTGGAAATGACCTGAAATTTGAATGTGATCCCAGACCTACAAGCAAATAGATCACTTAGCTGAGAACAAAAGCCTTAGTGGTTTGCTGTACGTGAGTACAACTTCTAACCAGTCTGTGAATGAAAACCCAATGCACCCAAGCCACAGAAGCAGTCACTATGATGCCAGTTGCATGTGTAAGAACAGGAATGTCCCAAGATAGACACTGTCAGGGTTACAAGGTAGGAAAGCCATAAATCACAAATTTTATCCAGGCAAGTTGTTAAGTAAACAGTTGAACAACACCCAGTCATAGAATGTGGAGAGGAAGAATTCAAAACTATTATCTAAAATTTCTGATAATTGAGGACAGAATATAAAAGCAAACTAAGCATGGTGGTAAACACCTATAGTGCTTGCATTTGATATTTAAAAAATTTGGGGGCATGCAGGCTAGAATCTCTTACACTTGAAATTAGCTATCTCTGAAAAACACCCCTTTTCCCAAGCTCTTTATAATACTTCTTATATTGACCCTGGCTGTTTAATTTAATTTATTAAATAAATGATCTCCTACCTTTTTCACTCAGCAGCTGTCAAGACCCCCCCCCCATTGATGTATCCAACCGTCTTATTAAATAAGAAACACAGAAACAATGTAAAAGAGAAAGCCGAGAGGTCAGAGCTCAGAGCTAAAATCTCACCCTTCCTCCTGCTGTCCCAGCTTCTCGAAAAGAGACCTACTTCCTGTCGGTACGTTTTTTTATAGTATGTTGTTCTGCCTTCTCATTGGTTGTAAACCCAAACACATGACTGCCTCGTCACTGTCTGAATGTACAGCCCCCTAGGTCTTAAAGGCATATGTCTCCAATGCTGGCTATATCCCTGAACACACAGAGATCTTATGGGATTAAAGGCGTGTGCCACCACCGCCACACTCTTGCTATGGCTCTAATAGCTCTGACCCCCGGACAACTTTATTTATTAACATACAATCAAAATAATATTTCAGTACAATTAGATTACCACCACACACACCCCCCAGTTTGAGGAAGATAACAGTTCCCCCCCCCAGGCTGAAGGGAGCTAACAACATAGGTTGTGTGTTCAGGGCAGTGGAGCCAAGCAGCCCAACTGACCAGGGCATACATAGCTGGGGTCTCTGAGGACCGACTGACCAATCATATTCCTCCTGATCCAGAAGAATGTCCAGCTGTAGGCAGCCATGCCAGACCTGCCTTTTGTTTTAATTTTCTTTTCTTAAATATCAAAAAAATAACCCTTGAGGGTTCTTAATTGAGTCCATTTCCAAATTCCCAATGAATAAGACTAAGTAAGGTATAAAGACTAGGTAAGATATAAAGATACTTTCTTCTACAATTGAATATATTAGTGAGTAAGCCAATAGTAAAATTATCCCATTTCAACATTAACAAGGTGTGTGAGTTCCATTTGGGACTAGATCAAGGTCTAGAAATAACACAAAAGTATGTCTATATAGAAGCAATTCCTTAAGAAACAAAAAACTGAGCCGGGCGTTGGTGGCGCACGCCTTTAATCCCAGCACTCGGGAGGCAGAGCCAGGCGGATCTCTGTGAGTTCGAGGCCAGCCTGGGCTACCAAGTGAGCTCCAGGAAAGGCGCAAAGCTACACAGAGAAACCCTGTCTCGAAAAACCAAAAAAAAAAAAAAAAAAAAAAAAAAAAAAAAAAAAAAAAAAAAGAAACAAAAAACTGTTTGCCTAGCAGCTTAGAGATATTTTTGACCATTGAATAAAAGTTCATTTTAAAGTTTGAAGCACTCCTTCAGTGTAAGACATTAGTTTCTCTCTTTTTGGTAAGACTTAATGAAATAGGCCTCCTTATTGTACACAGAGTAAACTAACATAGAGCCTCAAAGTAACAGGTATGGTGATTTGTGTGAAAAATGGCCCCCATGGGCTCAAGCACTTGAAAACTTGGTCCCTTGTTGGCAGTGCTGTTGGTGGTCATGGAGAGGTGCATCCTTGCTGGGGCAGGTATGTCAGTGGAGTGAGAACTGAGACTTTAAAACTTTACCCAACTGCCAGTTTTATCTCTGCTTCCTTATGTGATCTCTCAGCTTCTGGTTCCTGCAGTGATTCCCCGCCATGATCAACTCTTACCCCTTCAGAACCTTAAGCCCAATAAATTCTTTCTTCTATAAGTTGTCTTGGTCATGATATGTTATCACAGCAACAAAAAAGCAACTCAACTTTCATTTTGAAAAGGAAATTTAATGAAAGGCCTTTAACAAGCACACATATATAATATTATATATATATACATATATATAAATACACATCCATCATTTTATCTGTCACAGATTTAATAAAAGTCAATATGCATTGTTTCTCTGTAAAGAATGTTTCTGCTAAACAAACCCATACTGATAATCAAACAAAATTTTAATAGATACCACTTAGAATTATTTTATTCATCAATGTAAGGCATTTTAGGCTATTAAAATCTTGCCTTAAAATATGAGATAATTTCGTAAATCCTGTAATAAGATTTTTCTCTCTGTCTTTCCAGAATTAACAAAGAAGGCATTCTATCAGCAAGGAAACTCACAACTAATGTTTCTATCACTTAATGCTTATATAGCCTGGGACTGGTCAACCTAAAACCTGGCCTTCCATTAGTCCATTTTGCCAAACCTTCTGCATTTTACCTAGCTTCATTTTCAAAGGAAGGGGAAAACAGAGATGCAAAAAGAAACAACTCATATATAGTCCAAAATTCACCCCAAGGAACTCTTGCTCATTCACACGTTCACTGGCCCACATTTCAACAAGCTACAGCCACAATCTCTGTATTCAGTGCACCATGATTCCAAGGAAAGAAATACAGAAAAGAAATGGCCAAAGATATATTACTCAGTTATCTTTAGGAGCTCCAGGGCAGAGCTAGGTTTTACCCCATCCCTGTCTTAAAAATCATCTTAAGTTTGTAAAAGCCTAGTCTGCTACAACTCTCCCTAGGGACACTAGGACTGTTCTTTCTGTAGTTTCAGAAAGCAGAGCAGAAACTCAACAATCTGGCCCCAAACTTCTCAGTCACACAGCAGATAACCCAGCTAGTTCAACACAACTACAAATTTGCTTAAAAGAACTTACAAATTGATAAAGTCCATCCTGTGAGTCTCTCTCTCTCTCTCTCTCTCTCTCTCTCTCTCTCTCTCTCTCTCTCTCTCTCTCTCTCTCTCTCTCTCTCTCATTTGTTTTCCTTGACAAAAATCTCACTATGTAGCCCTGACTGACCCAGAACTTTCTATGCAGCCAAGACTGGCTTCAAGCTTGCAGCCAGTCCTTCTCCTGCCTCTGCCTCCCGAGTATGGAATTACAAGCTTGTAGTATTGTGTCTGGTTCCCTTTTGATTTCTGCACGAGACTTTGGGGGGAAAGCCTGGAATAACAGTGTTTTCCTCTCTCAGTTTCTTCTTTCTCTCGGCATTCTTTTCTGGTAATACTTCTTAACATTGATATCAATTTGATATCTCCAAGTAGGCTTCATTTCCAGAGACTCTAATTGTTTTCAGAAAGAGCATTTGCCTAGTTTGCCACCTCCAGAAACAAAGGTCACTAGTTCCCAAGCTATATTTTTTTCTTTAATAAATGGTGGAAGTTTATTTGATTTACAGGGCAAGAACATGGCAGTGGCATTCATTGAGAGCTTTAACCCTGCATCTTAACATGGCATGAGGATAGACAGATATGTACAGAGAGAACATTTTCCCTCTAAAATGAGACTGAAATTTAGCTATAATTATAATGCTATTAGGAAGTGAAACCTTTAAGAGGTGATCAGGCTATGAACCATTTGGTTTTCAGAGTACCTTGTTAAAGTGAATCATCATCCCCATTCACCACATAAGTGGGGCTTTCCAAGATCATAGCATGCAAGCCACACCCATCTGAAACAGTCCAGGTCTGAGCTTCACATGCACTAAACTTCAGTCATCTGGGTGAAGAATTCCTACAGGAACCATGAGATGGACTGGCTGTCTGATTAACTGGGGAATTGTTAAGCTAAAACTCATTATCGGGAGCTCACCTATCTGCAGGTACCACTTTAGAGTCAACAGAAAGAGCAAGGTCAAGGACCTCCAGGTTTGGAGGCTATTTGAGAGGAGAATTAAAAAGACAGGCACCAGAAGCAAATTTAACAAGCTTCAAAGAGCCACTTGAAAGAAGCTCATTGAATGGGTGGGTGAATGGAGGGGTCATGGTCATGAAGGTCAACAGTACAAAATTCAGGAATATACAACTTCAGGAGAAGGAGGAGGGAAGCAAGGAAGGTGTCCAGGTGGATGCACAGATCAATGAATCTACACGCACATATGTATAGTTATAGTCGTGTATTTATTTTCTGTGCAAGGCCAGATGTTAGGCCAGATGTTTTTACTCTTTTGTTACAGCCTTTCATCTCAGGATGTGTTACCATGGGAACATGAATTCAGGCAGACTTGTGAGATGAAAGCATTTTTCCATCCAGGGCATGAGATAAAGCCTTCAGAAGTTCTTCCTCTGTGAAGTGCCAAGCCACTATTCATTTATAACCTCAAAATATCACACAGAGCAGACATAACAGGTTATGTTGAGGTTGTTGCCATCAGTAATAATCATGAGCTGTGTCACGGCCCGTACAGGCTTGGGATTCACTCTATGTGGTGTCTATCCCACCCCATCTTGACAACCTCATACCAACCCAAAGGCACATAGTTGAAAAACATTCAGAGAATTCCAGTTATAATCTCAATCTTGTTCAACTTGAAAATATGTTTAATCAATATTTATCATGCTACCTGAATAACATCAGGTAAGCTGTAGAGATTACTCTGCTCTTTTATGGGGTCCACACTTAGGCCAGATCTTCTCATTTTTAGCCCATGAGAACTAAAGTTCCCAAATGGGAAAGACAGGAAGGAAGGAAGGAAGGAAGGAAGGAGGGAGGGAGGGAGGGAGGGAGGGAGGGAGGGAGGGAGGGAGAAAGACAGACAGGTTGAACCTGTATTAAAGATTCTACAAGGTCAAATGACTAAATTCAAGATAATGTTGAATTAAAACATTGCAGAACACAGATAAATTATCATGAGCAACTTTAGAACCCGTGAGAGCTATTTGTTGTCCACACCAATGTCTGATCTAACATTCTTGTGGCTATCAAAACTTTAAAATTTGGTCTTAGTGGCCATCAGCGGCTACCAGTACAAAAGCATGAAGCACCTGTAGTAGTTTTCTCCGTTTCACTGTAACCATCTACCTGTGACCTGCACTAATGGGTTTGGTAAATGCCTTGACCAACTACTCTCTCTGTTCTGTACCCAATAAAACCTCATTTAATAACTTTCACAATGGAATATGGAATTGGAAAAACCAAAAATAGTGTCCCTAGGCATGGTCCCTCATATTTGATTCCAGAATAAACTATCTACCCACCTCTTGGTGTGAGAGATGTGGTTTTATATTGATACCCACATGCAACTTTTTGAGAATTTAAGGCACTCTCTCTTCTTCCTTTGGTGAGACATGGTCGCAGTGAGGTGTAGTTTCAGGGAGAAGACAGTGAAATGAAATAGTGGACTGTGGGAGCTGTGAGGTGTTATCTTCTCCTGCTTATACTCTTGCCCAGATGCTCTTGAAAATGGAACTGTGTGTGAAAGACACCCCTGCATGCAATCACACATACATTCAAGAGTAGTGGACATGTCCTATCTAGCACGTGGTTCTCAGAGGCACAAAACCTCACTCTGATGTCCATTTCTGGACCAGAAGATTGCATTTCTATAATTTTCAGTTTAAGTGTGGAATTTTAAGCACAAGCCAACATAGAAGTCTTTGGGTGTCTATTTTGGTCACAATTGCTTCTATTCTTACCAGCTAAATACCTCATATCTGAAATGTTTAGAGCCATAACTGTTTCCAATTTCAGCCTTTTGTATTTCTGAAATATTTGTTATAGATGTTTGTAGATGAACATTCCTAATCCTCAAACTCAAAATCTTTATTGGTCTGCAATTTGAGTGTAATGCTGATCTTAATTTTCAGGTTAGGATTATTCAGCCTGTACTATTATTAGAAATAGCTAGCCTATCTTTGTAATAGACCTCCAGGCCAGAGTGGGAAGCACATTAATGAATATAAACCTCAGGCAAAATAATCACAATGGAGCAGGAACCTAGTTTCCCTAGCTGGGAGACAGACTGAATAAGAGAGTTTGTTCATACATCACGTGTTTTCAGTAATTGTTGCTGAGTGACAGGTGAGTAGATGAATGGGCAGCAGGTATAACAAGTCAGGGATCAGCCACACTTTCAACAAAATAACTCTTTGGTGTTCACATTAAAACTCCATTAAAATCAGCAATTCTGTGTTTGAAGCCTCTACCTACAGGACCTCAGGAAAGGTAGTCAAGCTTACTCATATTTCATTCCTTTATCTGTAAAACTTAGGCTCGATTCACCCCCTTCCAGCTTGTTGTGAGAACTAAAGTCAGCTTGTAAATGACTTATCCATTGGCTAGCACTCAATGATCATTTGATGGAGGGTGGGTGTGATGTTCAAATGTTCCTCATAGATTCATGTGTCTGGTAATACTCTTTTGGAACATTGTAGAACCTGTAAGAGGTAGAGGAGGAAATGAGTCACGGCGGGGGGGGGGGGGGGGGGGGGGGAGGAGAGGCTGTCCTTGAGGTTTTGTGTCCAGGACACACTTCCTATCCGCTATCCCTGCTTTCTGCCTGCAGACACAATGTGACCGGCTGCCTCATGCTCCTACTCCCTGTCTTCCCTGCCCTGATAGACTGTGAGTCAAAATAGGCTTTTCCCTCTGTAGTTGATTCCTGTCAGAGATTTAGTCACAATGAGAAAAATGCTAAGTAATACAATGGCTGTTGTTTTGAGATACTTATTCATTGCTTACGACCCTCTCTCTATTGGTGATATTCACCCAGAGTGGCAGGTTGAAGCATTGTAGTTAACTCTCACACATCCTTTCTTGTCAACCTGCCAGTCAAAGCCCAATCATCTCTGGAAATCCACACCTCTTCTTTTCCATTGCCACTGTCTCTGCCATGGTCATACTCTCTGCATCTTTCAGATACTCAGAGACACTCCCCTGGTCTGCCACCTATTCCCATACTAACTTGAAGAAAATTCTTTCTAAGGAGCATTACCCATCTTTACTTTACTGTCCTAAACTTCTACTATCTTGCTTGCATCCTTCAAGCTGTTTCCCATCAAAGATATCACCAACTTTTAAAAATGGCACTCAAGGTGATTTACAGCCTGGTCTTACTTATTCCTCCAGACCAAGCATTTCTCCTATTCCTGCACAAACTTTAAGCCTGGAGGACTTGTGTCTGACTTTAGATTGGTAGACTTCATAATGAAAAGAAATGGAAATGCAGAATGGTTTTTTTTTTTTCAGGGTCCTCTCTCTATCATCACCTGCAACAGCCCACTTTGGTTGAGATTTACTTGCAATAAGAAGTGATTTTTTTTAATGTGCCTTGCCCATGTGCTCATAGGTAACATTTAGCACTAAAGGTCTCACTCACTCTATTTCTCCTGATGTCTTAAGCACATTATCTTTTTAAAGGGACTTCTCTTAGTAACTACATATACTTATTTCCCCAATAGTTATATTACTTTGAGTGTGAATGACAGGAAAAATAACACTGATGTTTCATCCTTTGCTCTTCCATTATAGAACCAGCAGATTCCATCAAAAAGACTGAGAAGAGGCATCGAGTTAGAACTAATGATTCTTGTTTCTTATAGGCTTCCAATTGCTACTGAGTGCATTGAGGGCTAGGGAAATAGAAGAGCATAAAGACTCCCCATCCTTGTTGTAGGGTGGCTCTGAAAGCCATGGGTAGAGTATTTATGCTAATGGGCCATCCAGATCGTCTTGCTGTCCTCAGCTTTATCACACTGCTGTGAAGGTTGATAATTCACATCTGAGTCCTGCTAAGTGACAAGTCTGGTGGCCCTCAGACCCAGGAGGATCGCTCACCAGCCTGCATTACCTGAGACATTTAACAGCTGTGTTCAGATCCTTCACATGAAGACAGGGACTTTTAAAAAGAGTATCTAGTCCCAATTTTCAGATGATGGAAAAGGCCAGGCATGGTAAAGAGCTTTATCTGAGCATGGCTGGTCTATCTTTAGCATCTCAGAGACATGGTCAGTATTAAGAATATCTTTAAAGGGCTGAGTTTCTGTCTTTCAAGATAGTGCCCACATATTCACCTATATGAACTATTCTTCATCATCTTCAGCTTCCCTCAGGTTTGTACTTCTTATTCTCAAGATGGAATTTGGCCTTCATTTAGTTCTCTTCCAAAATCCATTTCATATCACTTCCCTTCACTGATTCCCACCTTACCGTATGGTTCTTTGGACTGACTTCTGTTTTATGAATGGCCTAGTAACTCTCATGTGATAGTTTAACCTTCCACCACATTGAAAACTCCTCAGTAAAAGTATCTAATTCAGTATGACTCCAGAAGATTTGCTTAGGTGCAAAACAAATATTATCATTGCCACACATTTTGCTTCACAATCTCAGTTATGAAAAACATCATATTCCTTCACTTTATCAAGTTACCTAAAGAAGGTCTGAGGTCCTTCATGGCTCCTCTTCTAGAAGATCTTAGTCTTGTTTATAAGTTCTGGGCATCTACATTAAAAGAAAAAAAAAAAAAAACAGGCCCAGTGAGGCACTTACAACCCCATCACTAGGGAGGCAGAGACAAGCAGACTTCTGGGGCTCATTAGCAGTATCCAAAGGAATGATGCCTCAAGTTGCCCTATGACCTCCGTATGCACACGAGTGCACATGCGTATGAACAGCTCCATTTACAAATGTACATGCACCAAAAAGAAAGAATGAACAGGAGCCTCCATCTTTATTAGGCAAGTGACAGAATCCTGCTGTTAACGATTTTATTTAGGAGAAGAGCTCAGGTGAAGTTATACCTGTGCCAATCTTGATCATGAAGGATTTTGATCTCAGATTCCGAGGCCACGGCCACAGTTCTACACTCTATTCTTTCTGTCTACACTGAATAGTCCTCTTGTTACCTGTCCTAGGTCCTGTGCTTTGAAAGAGTCCTGCAGGGGGTGGTTGTCTCTTGTTCATGGAAAAACTATTGGATTTGTTCCTTTCCTAAACTTAGAAAATCCTTCAAATGCATCCCCAGCCCCAGTCTGGCCTGCCTTTGTACTCTGCGTCCACGGTCATTTTTATTTCTCTACCCCAAACAAAAGCCTTTGTGCTCGGCTGCACCTGGAGTCTGTGTCATCGATGGCTCTGGGTCCTGCAGTGCATGCCACCAGCTCCCTAGTAAGGGTCTTTGGAAGGGCACTTCTTCTGCCTGTTTTCTACCTCATATAATGTGAGAGACACAGAAATAAATGCCTAAACAGGCCATGGTCTACTTATAAAGTGCAGACTCCATTTATGATCTAGAGGAAGAATATCAGAATTCATAAAAGATTTACCCATGTTATCCTCTTGTCCACAAGTTTGCTTTTGAGACATAAAAAAAAATGCTGCTCATATCTCTTGCTCAAATACCCTAAGGCTGATTTTATAAGTACACACTTATATGATGTGAAGCATGATTTAATATCGTATGCCCCCTGAATACCACACACACACACACACACACACACACACACACACACACACAAGCTAACGTTATAGACTGTTTTAATGTTTGAAATTATACCTTCTACTAAGTTCTCCCCACTCCCATTAAATAACTGAACACAAAAATAAAAGAGTGATAGGCATTTGACAGCATCAGGAGAACAAGAGGTGACTTTAATTCCTGAGCACATTTCGATCGTAGAGTTCAGACAGGCACATATTGCATAATATATTCAGATGAGCCACCTAATGCTGTCTTCTATGCAATGTTCGCATCTGTACACAAGACAGCAGCAGTGTGTTTGCCTTAGGTCTACCGTGTTACCCCCTGTCCTTGTGAAGATAAATGGGATATTTCCTATAAGGTTTTTTTTGTCATGTTGATAAAATCATGGTTAATTTTGGTTATATATGTGAAATTTTGGGAGACAATGAATATATATATTCTCACAGGTGTTCATCTCAGTTCACTACAGTTTTAATTCTGAGACAGAGTTTCATTATCTAGACCTTGCTGTCCTGGGACTTGCTATGTAGACCAGACTAGCCCTGAACTCACAGAGATCTTCCTGCCTCTGCCTCCAGAGTGCTGGAATTAAAGGTGTGTGCCATCATGCCTGGTTACTATTTTTATTACTTTGTCTCTATTTTTCTCCCTACATGCACTCGTAGACATACATAAAATTTTATGTATGTGCATATGTATTGAAATGTTGTATATATGTACATATGCATATATGTTAAATAAACTGATTAGAATGAGGTTGACAGAGAATGTTCCATTTCCCCTGTTTCATTGGATGTATACTCATGTAGACAATTATTACATCATCTTGCCAAAGAGATCAGTAAGTCTGTGAAGTGCTGCTGAAGGCTGGGCTACCAGTGCACTCCATTGTATGATATGAAAGAAAGAATCAGGAATGTGAGAATCCTTGCCTTTCCAACGAAATCAAGGTATTAGACTAGACTGTATCATAGAAACAGTGAAACCAAAACACAGTGATTTCTCTTTCCCAAGAAAATGGTACATGCCATCCTTGGTTTTCTTCACAAACTGGAATGAAACCGTATTGTGCTTTCTTGTTGCTAACTATTACAAGCTGCCTGTTCTGTAAAAGGTGTGCACTCTAAGAAGCAACAACCTCAAATAGAAACACACTGTGATCCTTCTTGATAAAGACATTTGGGGATCTGTAAGAAGAACAGGAAAGAAAAGAGTCATCTTAGAGGAGCATTTCATTTAGAACACAAGGATACAACAGCTAAAATCACTCTGCCTCTTTATAGATTTTAGGTTTAAGTTGACTTAAGTAACTTCTTTGAACAATCAGGTTTTTATTATAACCATGCCAAGGTATTATAAGAAGAAAAGGGCAGGAAGGAAGGGGAGGATGAGCAGGAACAAGGAAGGAGGCAAAGAGAATTGAAATATTTAACATGGAGTTGAAGAGGCAGCTCCATGAGGAAAGTGCTTGCCACACAGGCATGATCCTCAGGAGCCATGAGAAAAAGCCAGATGCTTGGAAGTACACTGGTTTAGTAAAGTGGCAGTTGTGAGTCTCAGGCCCACAAAAAGAATTTCAGGCAACTAAGGAACGCTGACAGCATGAAACAAAGTCGTCCCCGGGGAAGAATCCACCTATTGTCTATCCAGTGTCAAATGGTCAGCTCTGAAAATATGCATCTAAGTAACATTGCACAGACTGATCAGGTTGTATTTATGTATTTAGGGGAAAATATATATATATATATTATATGTGTGTGTGTATGTGTGTGTGTATGTATGTATGTATATATATATATAAACAATAGTTAATGAGGAGAAATATATATAACAATAGTTAATAAAAAAGACATGAATTAGATAGGGGACCAAGGAAAGGAATATGGGTAGGTTTGGAGGTAGGAAAGGGAAGGGAGAAATGTAATTATAATCTCAAAAATAAAAGAAAAAAGTTTTTAAAGCATGCATGTGCCTGTGATCTCAAGGCTAAGGAAGTGGAGACAGGAAGAACTGTAGGAGACTTAACTAGGAAATGGATGGTAAGGCAAAGGGCAGGGGCTGGGTGGACGAGTGAAGCAATGGAGAGCAGACAGGAGCGTAAACTTGGGGTTGGGAGGATAAATAATGCTATGAACTCTGGAAGCTACTATTTTATAAGCTTTCTGAGAAATATAGATATTTCTATCATTTTCTTGCCTGATAATGCTGCCACTGCCTAGAGTTCATTTTAGAGTCATTAATACTATTCTATACAAAACCATGGTTGTTTTGTTTTTGTTTGCTTTCCATGTGGGAAAGAAAGTGTAACATTGGAACCATTCATGGCAACAGATTTTATCATGTGTCTAAACAGCAGCCCATGGATAGTAAGTCCTATTTACAACCTGTAGAGATCTTCCAGAGTGGCTGCTGAGTATCGCTGCTGCTGCATTTAGTGTCTTTGTGATGGCATTTATGGAATTCCCAATACCTTATATTTTCAGAGGAGCCCCTGAAATCCCTCACTCTAAATGAAAGGGTATTGCTCTCTGTGAGCATTGCTCTCTGTGAGCATTGCTCAAATTTGAGCAGCTCAGTTTAAAACATAACATGAGGTGAGTAAATGGTTACTGGGTAGCATTTTGTTGTTGCAGTAGCAGACACAGTCTTACATTTCTCAGTGAAATTTCCTTGTCTGGTATCTGTTTGGAGTGTTTTGTTAAAAGCAAATGTCATCATGTGACACACTAAGTGTAATTTGCTGTGCAGGTCATGGCAAACAAATTAGCCTGTGTGACCCAGGGTTTATTAGCGACCTTTCACTGAGTACTTGGATTTGGTGAAGGGCTTGTACTATGCACTTTTTATTAGTTAGTACATAGATAAAAATATAGTTAATTAGAGTTACCCCATAGGGAGTTAGTGTCCCCCCAAAGCCATTGGCTCTCAAACAAAAGGCCTAGTGCCCAGCATGTTGTACCTCCTTTAGGTTTGTTGGGGGGGGGTGTCCAAGAGACCCCTCCAAACATTGCAGGTAGTTGCCACTGCTCTTAATTCCTTTACAAACTTGATGGATAATGGAGAGTTAAAATGTCATTGTAGTTAAATTTGGAAGCTGAGAAAGATGTAGAAAGTGGTGACTGAGTCAGTGTATCTGATAGAGCTGAAAATACACCCCTGAGAGGGATGGGGCCTTTAACAACCAAGTGATTCATGCCAGAGAACTCTAGAGCTCCTCAGAAATGGCCTACCGCATTCCAGGGCTTATGCCTGACTTAGCCAGTGCCAGCTTTGAATTCCCACAACCTTACACTCAGAGCTATAAAAGGTTTGCAACTGTTGTAAAGAAATAAAGGAAACGTGGAATGTAATCTCAGAACCAAGTGCGGTTGTATTGTATGTGCCCTGGAATGAAACATCTGAGCAGGTGCCCGTAGGGCTGATTGCAGGAACATCAGTCAGCAGGACTCACAGCCAAGACCCCAAGGCCCTTGACTCCAATGTGACAGGCAGACAAGAGTCTACAGCTGTCAGACTGTCTGGAGATTGAAGCTTCATCCTATGACTCCTCCCTGACTAGCAGGTCTCTGAGAGATGCACTGGGGTTCAGTTATTATGTGACATAATCACATCCCTTCTGTTGTGTGTGTTTACCAAGATGAGCTGGCTAACCTTCATGAAGGTGGCCTACAAGATACAAAACAAGGAACAACCACTTCCTGTCATTGCAAGAGAGTCATATTCAAGCATTAGGAAGCATGGTGACTCTGATAAGACCAAAATGTGACTGATTTTGATAAGGTCATATATATGTTCTTCTGTGAATTCATATCATTGAGCTATTTTATATGTTAAGGACCAAGTCAAATTCTGAACTTGGAAGAACAAATCAGACAAAACTTGACACTGTGACACGCCCACACAGTACAAGAAATATATAGACTCACAAACTGAATAAAAAGAGTTATACAAAAGGCACCTTAAAGCACATAGGGACTGACAGGCTTCAAGCTGTAACATTTGCCTTCAGTTTTAAGTGGGGTTAGGAATTTTCCCTAATGGTGGCTGTGCATGTTCCTGTGAGATAGGAAGGAAGAAGGGTCCTTTAGTGTTGTTAGGGTTATCATGTGATTTCTACCTTTGCTTCACGTATTGTATCATGTTTATTGAATCTCATCTTCATGTATGCTGTTTATTGAGTAAATTATGTTAAACCAACCTTGCATGCACAGAATGAAATCAACTTGATCACAGTGTAAGTTTTTTTTAGGGTTATGAATTCAGGTTTCTTGCACTTATATTCATAGCTTTCTCTTTTTGCTCTTTTTCTAGATTTGGGGTCAGAGCAATACTGGCATTGTAGATGAGTGTGGACACATCCGTTCTCTTTCTATTTCAGAGAATTGTTTGAGGGATATTGGTGCTGTTTCTTGTTGCCTTTCCTCAGTGCAGTATGTCCCACTTCCTCCATGTCTGGTTGGCGAATCTCTACTTCTCAGAATCCTCTGCCCTGAGTTTCTCCCTCTCTCTGGAAGTCCCACCTATCCTTTCCTGCCTACCTATTAGCCATATAGCTCTTTATTTAACCAATCAGAAAGTGCCTTAGGCAGATGAAAAAGGACAATACCTTCATACAGTATAATCAAATATCCCACAACAAAACTGGCTGTATTTGGTGAATTCCTAATTATCACAATGATGCAGTTTGACTTTTCTTTATCTTTCTTTCTTTCTTTTTTTTAAGACAGGGTCTCTGGTATCTCTATCTCTTTAAGTTTCCTACATAGCCAAGGATGACTATGAACTCCTGATCATCATGTCCCTACCTCACAAGCTAGTATTACATGTGTGCATGACCATGCACAGTTTATGCCTACTGGGAATTGAACCTGAGGCTTTGTGCTCATTTGCTAGCACTCTACCAAGCTGTATTCCCAGCCCATCCTTTCCTTATGTGAGACATATCTTTAACTTAGGCTGGCTTCAAACTTCCTTTGTAGCTGAGAATGACTTTGAATTCCTGATCCTCCCATGTCCACCTCCTGTGTGCTAAAATTAGCGTATCATGAAGTGCACACATGCCAGGATCATTTAGTCCATCATCCCCTCTAGGTGACATCTCCCTTTATTTTTCTACAGTGTTTTGATTGTTGGCTTACAACTCACTTGTGTTTCCCTATACTGCCTATAGAAATGCATTCTCATTTAATCTGACCATCTAAACACCTTAACGGGTCCCTTTAAGAGATTATTATTACTGGGGCAACAGGAGTACCCACCTTTTCCTTTTTTTAATTTTTTCTTCAATTTCTTATAGTTTCTTATCCTTTTAAATTAATGGAGGTTTCTTTTGCCACGTTCCTTCCTCAATGGGTTCAAAAGTTTAAATATGCGGTGCAGTCCTTCAGCATTCGCTTTTGAAAATCTACAGCATATGACTTCAAAAATGTTCAAATCCCCTTTCCTACACTCTTCTCAAACAATGCAAGAACACCAGACACTTTACCTCCACACTGCCTTCCATCTTTTATCTTGTGCTATTCTTAGCTAATATATGGGTTAGACATTAAAATCTATACTTTTTGAATTTTTTTACTCTTGTAAATTAGATATTAAAACCATCCCTCTTGACTGCCAGGGCTTATTAACATTTACCCATGATTCCTTTTGCTCCTTATTCTTTTGGCACCATGGAGTCACTTAGAGATTCTTTCATTCTGTAGGCTTTTTAATGAAGGTGTCTGCCAAGAAAACTCATTTTTGTTTTCCTGACACATCTTTATCTTAGGCTCTTTAAACAACTTTAGGCTTCTTTCAGCACTTCCGTGACATTCCTGACAGTTTTTGAGTTTCTATTTTTGCTGCTTAAAAATTAGCTGTCTTTTTCTTCCACCTTTAGACAATCGTACTGTTTTTACCCGCTGCTGGTGCCTTCTCCTTGTATTGAGTTTGTGCTGATCTACAACCAAATATCTAGATGTGGGTTTCTTTGTCTTTATCCAGATCTAGAGTTTCTGGGATTTGTTAGTATGAGTTTTTGTGGCTTAAATTCCTGTGGCTTACATGCTCTGTGTATGTATATCACTCTGGTAATTTCCAGAGTAAATGAATGTTTTGCTTTTCTGTTCTGCCTCAGATAATGCTTAATCTTTCTCAGATTTTAACCATTGCAGTTGATACAACTTCCTTAGAAAATTCTTCTTACTTCCTTCTGGTCCTTAGGTAATTCACTCTGTTTTTGTTTTTGTTTTTTGTTGTTGTTGTTGTTTTTGGTTTTTTACCATTTTTTTACATTATTATAGAGATATATTTTTACATTACAAAAATATCTTCTTTTCTGGTGTGTGTAGATATGCGTGGTATATGTATGTGTTTGCATGGTGTGCAAGCACATGCATGTACATATTTGTGCTCATAAGTGTAGAGGCCAGAGGTCAATGTCTGGTGTCTCTTTTGATTGTTCTCCACCTTTTCTGGAAACGGCGTCTCTCATTGAATCTGGAGCTCACTGGTTGACTAGGATGATCGGCCAATGACCTTCAATGATCTTCTGACTTTGTCACAACACCTAGCAGTCAGGCAACAGACACACTGCCTTGAAGCTCAGTCCCTGGCCTGGATGCTGGAGGTCTAAACTCTGGTCCCCATGCTTGTGTGACAAGCTCTTTACTGACTGAGCTATCTCCCAGGTCTTAATTTATGGAAATCCTCCACACACCTGTACCAAAATATCTGTCATATTCATTATATATTATTCCTTGTTAAAGAATTCATTTCTCTCTTCACATCTTAAAACACTACAAAAGTTTGTTTTAAAACATACATATAATTTATGTTCTCCAGCTGACATTTCAGTGGATAAATAATTTGTCTACAGCTTGTTTTCTGAGTTGGCTGGTTTCAGTCCTTACTGGCATCTCCTCTCTGCCAGGTTTTAATGGAGAACTCATTTTGTCCCATGCTCTTCTTTTGTTCTGTTTGGTTTATGAAACAAGATCCCATCATTCAGCCAGGTTGGCCTGATTTTCATGATCCTGGTACCTCAGTCACTCGAATGTTGGGATTGTCACCCATTATTCTGTAAAGGTTATTTTGGGGATGTTAAGAGGCCTATTTACTAGATTTAAAAAAATGAAATAATGAAGTACTACTTTCTAAACCTAGTTTGTTTAGAGGTTTTTTTTTTTTGACAAAAGGATTTGAATTTTATAAAATATTTTTTCTGCATCTCTCGAACCATCATTGCATTCCATGAAAAGGTAATTTAGTCATGGTATCCAAACTTTTGAATGCGCTGCTGGGTTCTCTTTGCTGCCATATAGCTGAGAATTTTGATTTAGGTTCATTGGGAGTATTTTTTTCTGTGATGTCACTTTTCTTGCATTTTCTCTATCTATCTCTGCTGTCAGGGTGAAATGGCATTCCTGAAATAAACCGAGAACTGTTCCCACTTCTAAAATACCAATTGCAGAATTTTAATTTAGTTTAGTAGTTTTAGTTGAAAACATAGATTTTTTTTTCCTTCTACTGTTCAAGTTATACACATAGCTCAGAGCATTTGGCCAAAATTTAAACCAGAGCCATTCTATCTTTTATACATACATACACACCTACATACACACACACACACACACACACACACACACACACACACACACGCAGCTTAAACTCACACAATGACTTTCAGAAAATAAAATTGCTGACTAAATGTAATAATGGAAGATGTTCGGGTACATTTAAACCATAAAGCCATTGGTCCTGGACTCTGCTTTGATGGGAAGCTTTTGACTACGGGATTCATCTTGTTAATCATCATTACTCTGTGAAAAATTTCTGTACTTCCCTGATTCAGTCCTGGAAGATTATATATTCCTACCAACTCATCCAAATATCCTAGATTATCACATGTATCATATATGTATGTTTCCTGTGTTCCTTTTTGTGTGACACCGATTGCAATGTCCCTTTTACTTCTAGTTGTATTTACTTAAATATTCCTCCTTTTTTCTTGTCAAGCAAAAGGTTTGCTGATTTTTAAACCTTTTTCCAAAAAGCGTGAAGTTTTCATTAATTTTCCATTCTTCCTCTGCTCTGTTTTGCTTATTCTGTTTTAATCTTCATCATTTACTAACTTGTGAAATGTGGACTGCATTTTTTATGTTTCTGGTCCTCTGAGGTGAAAAGTTGTTTACTTGAGATCTTTGTTTGTATTCTTTACTATAGCTTGTCATCTTTAGTGTTGTTTTGTTTTTACTATATCACATAAGTTTTGATATGTTGTGTTTCTATCCTTGTCTTGAATTATTTTCTAGTTCTGTTTTGATTTCTTCTCTGACCTACCTGTTCAAAGGTACAGTGTATAATATCCACACAGACATCAGCTTTTCCTTCTGTGATTGTTGTCAACCTCCTTGATGGTGAAGATACAGGATGACTTTAACATCCTTAAGTTTGCTAAAAGATTCCTTTTGGTCATTTCATACATGCTGGAAAGTATTTAATATCTCTGTAACAATGTATGACCTGCTGTTTATGGAAGAATATATGTATACATACACATACGCGCGCGCGCGCGCACACACACACACACACACACACACACACACTTCTGTCCTATAGTATTCTTTTATTATAGTTTTCATTTCTGCTATCTACTTAGTGGTTTTAATTTGGTCTCAGAGTTCTAGCAATTGCTGGGAGCTGAGGAACTCTGTCTCCTGGTTTGGGTTGCTGTTGTCCCCTGCCGTCCTATCATTACTTACTTTTCATAACTAATGTTTCCACAGACTTATTCTTGTTCTCTGTTACTGAGATGTAATCATTGCATAATGACTTAGCTTTTCACTTGTATTGTGTTTTGTTTGGGAGACTTAACTGAGAAGTCTGCTGGTTCCACCTGGACCCTGCTGGATATAAAGAATTGTTTCCCTATGGCTGCTTTTAATCTTTGCTATCTTTGACATTTGACAATTTGATGATAACTGCTTTTGGTGTCAAGAAGTATGGTGCACATTTCCTGCTCAGACTTAGATGTTTGAAGGCATTGTTATTTTAAAATGAGTTTTTTTGTTACTTTCTATCATTTCCTTTAAAGACTCCCATAACACATACATATTGATGCTTTTAACATGTCATGTATATTTCTTCCAATTTTCTCGCTTTTTTTAAATTTTGCTCATCAATTAAGAACCTGTTCTCAAGTTAGATGAATTTTTCTCTTCTTAAGCTTCATGCTGAAAACTTTCACTGAATTCTTTAGTTATTTTTTTGCCATACAGAATCTTTGTTTAGTTCTTTAAAAAATACTTTCTTTATATTTGTAATTTTATCACTTGGTTTGTATGTATTGTTTCTCTGGACTTTGGTCTGTCCTGTCTCTCTTTTTCATTACATATCTTTGAGATAGTTTTTCTTTAATGCTTTGTCATGTAACTCACATATCTTCATTTGTTTAGAGACAGTGAATGCATCCTGATTTTGAATGACCGAATGTGTTATATTCTCTAATTATGTGGTGGGGTTTTGGTAACTTTGCTTTGGTACTTGTGTGGTTTGAAATTTTTCCTCTCTCACAGTTTTTGCTGTTCTGTTGCTGTTGTCTGCAGCACATGCCACCACCCTTGTTTGAAGCTCAGAGAAGACATTTGGGGACTTGGTCCTCTCCTTTTACCTTTCTCCGAGTTCCAGGGGTTGGACCCAGGTCTTCTTGTTTTTTGTTGTTTTGTTTTAAGATATATGAAAGATAAATGCTATAACACAACAAAAGGCCGGGTTTGCCTAACACACCATTTATCTGTCACTGGGCTTCGGTTTGGTTTGGTTTGTTTACTCCTGTTTAGCTGAGTCTTACTCTGTAACCCTGGCTGGCCTGGGACTCTTACATAGACCAGATTGGCCTTGAACTTTCAGCAACCTTGCTTTGCTGCCACCGCTGGGATTGTGGGCATGCACCACTGTGCCTAGCTTTCTACTCCCCTTTTAGAGCCATGTTTGGTTGCCTCATGAGTAGTGTCTTGGAAATTCAATTGTATTCAGAGCAGATCGCCAAGGAAAGTAACTCGATGACATTTTCTTCTAGAATTAGTCCCCTGCAGACATTTCCTAATATGCTAATGTATGTCCCATTAGTATTCATGCCTCATCAGTCTACCAATGTCCCCTTCCAAATCGCTATTTTCT
Source organism: Peromyscus leucopus (assembly GCF_004664715.2). Classification (NCBI taxonomy): domain Eukaryota; kingdom Metazoa; phylum Chordata; class Mammalia; order Rodentia; family Cricetidae; genus Peromyscus; species Peromyscus leucopus. The sequence continues at coordinate 100,353,724 of NC_051069.1, read as the reverse complement.
ATTCAGACTTAACATGTCAAGGGAACATTTGTTTTCTTTCTTAAAATATCTTTATGAGAGGCACTTCCTGATTTCTATAAATAGCCTTATCATTACATCATCACCTATTTTTAAGATGACTCCTAGAGAGTAAGAGGTATTCTCCTCCAACACATGCACATGCTTTGAACATTAAAGGCAGAGTATGTGTACATGAGACAAAGCAGATCTACCTATGCTATTGTCTTAGTATGAACTCAATTTGCCAATTACAATGTCCACTTCTTCTACCTCGTACCATGTCAGGGCTCCTAAAACAACCTCCCTACTGACTCTCATGTCCCTGGAGACTGGATAGGCAGTTAAGGTCATAGAATGACTGATATCTCCAACGTCACCAAAGGAAGGATATTTGTTGTTGTTATTGTTTTTGTACTTCAAGACTTAGCCTTTCTATTGCTCAAAGAACTACTATTTTATGACTTTGTTATATCTGTATTATTATAATAGAATGCCTAGCTGCCTAAATATCATGTAGAGAAATATCTTACTCAGTAAGAAAACAAAACACATTTTAAAAAAATCACAAGTTAAAATCTCATGAGTCATCAGTGGGATATAATGGGATCAAAGTTATTGACAACTTGACAGGAGAGAAGCAAAGGAATAGAGTGGTATTTTAATTATTGGAACCAATGTTTATACAATAAAGATCGAGTACAATTGTCACTGAATTACATATTTCTGATAGCACTTTTATTTTATATGTCATACAATAAATCCACTAAAAATGAGATTCTCATTAATTTCTTGTTCTGATCATTTTCAACTGGACTCCTTCTTCATTGTTTGGAATGAACGCTGTCCTGAAGGTGTGGTGGCATCATCTCAGGTGTTGCCTAATGGTGCTCTCTCTGAAGCATGTCCTTGAGCTCTGTGATGAGGCATTATGTGTATGAAATGCTTTCAGGAATTTTCCCCTTTAAAGACCCTAGGAACCGCAGCACAAAGACTACCCCTGTCCCACAATCCCCATGGTCTAAATTCAGACAGCAATTCTCAGCCTATAAAAGAATTATTACCTGCAAATGTATGTTTTCAAGTTTCAGTTTTTAATGATTGTTAAACATAGCAAGTATAAGTGATCTTTGTGGAAAGGAGAGAAGACAGACAAAATCTTCAGGGTGTATTTTACCAACAAGCAGAAGGTAGAGCTTCTGAATCTGTGGCTGGAATGTTAGCTTTACTTAAAGAAATAATCTGGGTTTTTGTTTTGTTTTGTTTTTTAATTAATTTTTGAGACAAGGTCAAGTAGTCCCAGTTAGCCTGAGTTCTCTTTGTAGCTGAGGACAACCTTGAACTTCTGGCGCTTTCTCTGCCTTCACCTCCCAAGTTCTGGGAATGATTACGGGCTTGGTGGTGCTTGGCGCTGGTGATCAAACCCAAGGCTTCCTGCATGCTCAGCCAGCACTCTACCATCTGAGCTAGAGCACAAGCCCGAGAAGTCTTCCTTTTATTCCTTTAACTAGCATTTATTGCTCACCATCCATGTTCCAGTCCCTGTTCCTCTAAAAACCAACACGTCCTCTACAGAACTCAGAAGTGGAGGAAGGAGAGAACTTACCAATGCCTTCATTTTCTTCCTTGAAATGTATCACTGGAGTCTGTGCTATGTCTTTGAAACATCGGCGAATTCAAGCATCAGTCACTCAGGTACTGTCTCTCCCTGCCATTCTCTTCTTTCTATTATTCTTTAGCTAATTGGCTCACATTCTCTCACTTCCTGGACCAGCACTGCTGGCACTTGGAAAAGTCAGTGTGTCTGCCTCTGTTCATGTCCTATGGGAAGAGAAAGCCAGTCCAGCCTGGATGGCAGAACTGACTTTTGGTCCCTAGTAACTGCCACATCTCTGCCTCTCTGACATCATTCATATTTATTTCCTAATGGCCTCCATCAATGCATATGTGAGAGATATTCAAATACTCTCCAGTACTGGTTGTAGATGCTGAGGAAGGTATTTCACTGTACTCAGACAGAGGCCATCATGGTGAGTTTTGACTAAGCTGTTGATAATGTTCCTTGGAACCTCTGCTTCCCATGGGTTGATGGCTTGTTTTAAGCACTAGAGAAAAGAAATCACACCAGAAACCACGAGCTGTGTCTTTACTTGGTTTCTCCTTAAATGATGTATTTCCCCTCTATTTCCAACCAGTGATTGATGGTTTGGTGTCAAGAAATGAGGCAAATTAAATCCAGTCAACTACCTGACATGCTCATACCTCCAAGACTGCTGAGAAACATGTGGTCTGAAACAGCCCTTTCAATTAATTTAGTGGCCTCACTTGATCCTAATTCTACAAAAACCCATCAAGCTGTCAGAGGCCCTTGAATGAAGAGAGAGCAAAGCAACAGGATGAAAATTAAGCAATTATATTTGCTGAGCAGCAGACTTTGATTCATGAAAAGCAACAGGTTTCATATTGGATAGTGTAAAATTGGTGTTTATGCAAGTCCGTATGTTTCTCTGGAGATGTTCTGAAAAGAACCAAAGAGATTCTTTTTCCTTACAGTTTTTGGGCCCATGAAGGCTCTATATTCCTTTGGTCCACTGGCTGGGCTTGCACTCCTCTCATTATGATGGACTAGTGGGTTCCATTTGAGCCATCAGGTTACTGGCTTTTGATTGGTGCAAATTATATTCCCTCTGCTAGGTTCATCATCCTCCATTCTCCCTCTGTGACAGGCCTAAAAGATATTTACCCAAATTGTGACAGCTTGAATAGTTTTTGTATCAAGTTGCTCTGTTGTATGCCTGGTTGGTTGGTTGGTTTTGGTTGTTCTTTTTTCTATTTTGAGATACTCTCACTCTATAGCTAAGTCTGACCTGAAAGTCACTGTGCAATCCAGCTAGGTCTTAAATTCTTGGTGATCCTCCTGACTAATCATGCCCCCAGCCCTCCGTACACACTCAAGTACTGAGATCACAGGTGTGAGCACCATACAGAGCTTCAGCCCCACCTCCACCCCCACATCTATCTTTTAAGTAAGGCTCTCTGTACCCCTGAAAGGTCAGTCTGGAGGACTGGATCTGGTTGCCTCTCTCAGTGACAGCACATACCAGCATCTGGGTGTTCAAGCTTTAAAGATCAGGACATTGGAAGGACATCTGGAAACTCATGAGATCGAGTTGTTCCCTGAATAAGCAACATGGCTCCTGTTACCAGTCAGTAAGCCTGGGAACTACTGGCCTGTGCAGTCCCTGGAAGTAGCACTGGTTGGGGACATATGGCATTCTGCATCCTTATTATAATCACACACAGAAAAAAAAAAAAAAAAAAAAACAGACTGGTGCTCAGAGGACCCAGGATAGACCCTGCAACCAGCCATGGCCTTGGCTCTGTGCTGCTTCCTGGCTGTGATGATTGGCTTTACAACTCAAATTTATCTGCATTAGTGTGTCTTTGTTCTTTGCATTGTCTAATGTGCTGCTGTGTTTGCCTAGTTTTACTTACACCAGAGAGGGTGTAGTGAAGCTGTTTCCTCTGCTTTGGACACAACCATTGACATCTGGAAGCAGAAGCACCTGTGGTCACCACCTGGCACACTCAAGATCAGAACTATTATTATCCCTTTATGGAGAGGACAGAAGGGTGAAGTTTGGAGAACTGAGAGGACCCTCATAAAGTCCTCCCAAGATCTTCACTAGACTTACCCAGTTATGGGAGACACAATGAGGAGACTGGAGTTGGCCTCCCAAGGTTATATGAGAGAGAACAATTGCCCTGAGTGTGACTCTTCAGCCACACCTTTAGGTCACTCATGCTCCTGGAAGTAACCCCAATAAAATCACTGGATCACCAAGCTGGAAAGGATGTGGTGTCCCTTGTTGGCCTTTCAGGCCCTTCCGGTCTGGAATTGATAAACTGCTCAGGACTCACCTGTCACAAGCAAATGGACTAGCTTCCCATGTGCATTGAAAAGCTGAGCCAATGTAACTATCTTAAGAGTCCTCTGAATTTGCTACTTTTCTTCAACTGGAATTAGGCAAAGCAATTATCTTTAAGAATGTTTATGCCACATGATAAAGAGTTCAGTTAAAGTCAATGCTATTGAAATCTCAAACCCCCAAAATGATGCAATTAAAAAGAGTAGAGGGAACACATCGCTGTGCTCATCTCATGAGGCTAGTCATAAAGTCGTATTCAAAGTCAGTGCCAGTACCAAAAGCAGAGAAATAAAGAACGAAGAGTAAGCAGAGAGAGAGAGAGAGAGAGAGAGAGAGAGAGAGAGAGAGAGAGAGAGAGATCAGTTAGAAAGAACATGCAGAACAAGAATATTTGGAACAAAGGGATGGCAACAGAAGACATTCGAATGTCTTTTTTTATTGCTGAAGTTTTTATACACACATACACACACACACACACACACACACACACACACACACACATGTTTTGGTTGCATCCAACCCATGGTATTCTCTCCCCTCCAACTCCTCACTCACTCTCCCTACTATGTTTTCTTGCCAGCTTCATGCATTTGATTTTTGTTTTTCTGTTTATTCCACTGTCAGCACTGCCAGTATGCCCATGGGTATCACCTGGAGCATGGGTAACCTCTCAAGTGCCACTACTTTGAAGAAAATGAATTCTCTCTCACACACACACAAGCCATAATTTGCCAGTAGATCCTCCTGTAGGGGTAGGACTGTATGGCCACATCACCCTTCCATGCTGGGATTTGTCATAGATTTTGTATGTACCGTCAAACCATTGTGAGTTAGTACATACAACTACCTTATGTTGTGGTGATGTTTTATTTGTGCTCTAATAAATAAAGCTTGCATGAATATCAGAGGGAAAAGCCAGCCACTATATTAAACATAGAAGCTAGACAGTGGTAGCACATGCCTTTAATCCTAGCATTTGGGAGGCAGAGATTCATCAGGATCTCTGTGAGTTCAAGGCCGCACTGGAAACAGAGCCAGGCATGGTGGCATATGCCTTTAAATTCCAACACTAGCTAACCATGAAGGTCTGGAGATCTGTATAGACAGATAGGAAGTGACAGAGCTGGGCAGAAAGAGAAAGTGATGCAGCTGGGCAGAGAGAGGAAGTGAGATGGCAGGGACAGAAAGGATACAGGTGTGAGTATACAGGAAGTAGTTCTCTCTGGAGGCTGAGGAGTTGGTGAGGTGAGGTTGGCTGTGACTTTTCCTAATCCTCTGATCTCAGTTTTCACCCCAATATCTGGCTCTGGGTTTTTTGTTTTTTGTTTTTTTATTAATAAGACAGTTTAGCAATTTGTCATACACTACATGTCTGGAAAACAGTTTTGTTATAGTCATCCACCTCCTTGGGATGACTTCACACTCTGTCTTCTTCTGTGACTAACCTTGAGTTGTGGAAAGAGGGAGAGTCACATGTATGTCTCACTTAGGACTCCGTGCTTTGCAGTCTCTTATTCCCTGCACATTAACCAGTTGTTGGTCTCTGTGTTAATCACCATGTACTGCTAAAAGAAACGTCTCTGAGGAATGTTGAGATGTGCATGATCTATGGGTATAACAGTAAGATATTAGGAGTTTTTTAAATACTGCATCATTTATCAGAATAAGTAGTAGACGGTTCTCCCCAGGGTCTAGGACCTGTCTAGACACCTTAGTCAGTAACAACTCAGCAGTAATAGTCTCAGTGCCCCAAAAGACAGTTTATTATCCTGTGTGACATGGTAAGGAGTTGTATGGCTGTAGGGAACTAGAGAACAGCTCTTCAGTGGGGATCTTCAGATCACTATTCACAATATAATGGTTCTGAATAAACAGCATGTGAAAGAATGAAAATATAAAATACAGACTAGCAAAGCACACAAAATAGATGGAGAATCAGGCTCGTTGACACTTGTTTTAGAAGTGTGTGTGTGAGAGAGAGGGGGTAGGCACACGTGCACTTACGTAAATGTGCTTCTGGAGGCCAGAGGTCCAACTCAGATGTGGTTCTTCAGGAAATGTCCACATTGTTTTTAGAGAACAAGGTCTTTCACTGGTTCACTGGCTTGAAACTCACTGATTATTCCAGACAGGCTGGCCAGAGACCCTTAGGAGTCTGCTTATCTCTGCCATCTCTGAACCAGGATTACAAGCACAGGACACCATGTATTACTTTTTATGACTTAGTTTTTGTTCATTTACTTGTTTTCATTTGTTTATTCTTTGATAATTTCATACTTGCACATAACACATTCTGGTTCCATTCAACACCCATTTTCTCATATTCTTCTCCTACATCAAGCCCTTCATTCTTCCCAACAGTTTTCCCCTCCAGCTATCATATCTTTTTGCCTTGTTTTATTTTAATTTTTTTTAACCCACCGATTTTAACCAGGCATGTCCACATAGTAGGGGTGTGCAGCTATCCACTAGAGCCTGGATAACTCATCTATGGACAGACCTTGGAGGACGATGACAGCCCTTTCTTCTTCCAGCTGTCATCAACTGCCAATAGCCCTCCTGGGAGGAGATCTGACCTGTGAGCCACACCCTCATTCATGACTGGATGTTGACAGTCCAGTCTTGGACAGGTAATCTCTGTGTGTTCATGAGTTCAGCAGATTCGTCAGGCTTAGAAGACAATGTTTCACAGCTCTGCTCCCCATTTTATGGTTCTTACACTCTTTATTTCTCATTTGCTGCCGTGGTTGCTAACCTTTGAAAGGAGTAAGATGGATGTTTTGTTGAGGGCTGTGCAGTCAGCAATCACTTCTCTCAACACTTTGACCAGCCATGAGTTTCTGCATTAACTATCTGTGCAGGTTAGTTTTTGTCAACGCGACACAAATTAGGGTCATCCTGAAAGAGGAAACCTTGACTGAGAAATTGACTCCATCAGATTGGCCTGTTGGCATGTCTGGGAGGGATTTTCTTGATTAATGGTTGACATGGGATGGCCCAACCCACTGTGGGCAGTGCCACTCTTGGGCAATAAATCCTGGGTTGTATAAGAAGGGAAGTTGAACAAGTCATAGGGTACAAGTCAGTAAGCAGCATTCCTCCATGACCTGTGCTTCTCTGATGTGGGATGAGAGATGTATTGATCTATAGATGTCGTAAGTCATTAGGAGTCAGTTTCATGCTATGTGCATTTAGCAGAATAACAGAGGTAGGCTCTTCCCTAGAGCCTATGACCAGTCTAGAAACAATTTCTATGTGTTTTTGTGTCATTTTCTTATAAATAGTTTTATTATATTTATGCCTAAATGTTTTATTGTTTTATCTTTTAAATATACTTTTGGGGATGTGCTTTTTGAATTACCTATCTTTTGCTTACAGACAAACAATTCTATTGTGTATTAACTCTATATAAAATTCAAATAAATTGGGCTGTGGAGAAAGCCTACACATACACACACACACACACACACACACACACACACACACACACACACACAAGTTCTTTCAACATATATGATGGTATCTGAGGAATCACAATTGTTTTAGTTACTTTTTTTACTGCTATAAAAACATCATGGGCAAAGCAATTTATAAAACAAAGAGTTTATTGGGGACTTGCGTGCAGTTTCAGAGGGTGAATCCATGGCCATCATGCCACAAACATGGCAACAAGAAGACAGACATGATGTTAGAATAATAGCTGGGAGTTTACATCCTAATCCATAAACACAGGTAGAGAAAGCTAACAGGAAATTGTGTGGGCTTTTGAAACCTTAAAGCCAACCCAGTGACACACTTCCTCTAACAAGGCCACAACCCCTAATCCTTCCAAAACAGTCCAACCAACTGAGAACCAAGCATCCAAACATATGAGCCTATGGGATCTATTCTCATTTAAACCATCACAACAATCAAGGTTGTCCTCTTACCTCTACATACACATTTACACACATGCACCAACACACACAGTGCACCTCCACACACATGAGCACTCACATAAGTACTAAAGTTCTGATAAATTAATAGATTGTATGGTTGATCTAGCAATAACAATACATGAATAGAGTCATTCCATTCCTCTTTTTAATCCTTATTATGCATTGTCTTTGTTATTTTTTGAACCAGCCCATAATTTTATATAATCTTCACAGTATTATATATAAAAAAAATGATCATGGTCAAGATCAGCCACACTGAACAATGTATTGAAATCAGATACTATGTCTATTTTTCCCTTAAATTTTATCTTTTCTTCACATAATTTGAGAATTTGCAAATTTGGATTAGCTGTGCCTGACAGTAATTTGAGATGTTTATTTGCCTGTTGTTGTTTTTTTTATTTTATGTGTATGGATATTTCACCTAAGTGTATGTCTGTGTACATGTGTGCCATGTGCCTGCAGAGGCTAGACGAGGGCATCAGATGCTCTGAAACTGGAGTTACAGATGGTCACGGGCCCCTGTGTGGGTGCTGGGAACTGAACCCAGAACCTCAGGAAGAGCAGCCAGTGTTCCTAACTTCTGAGCCACCTCAGAAGTTGTTTTCTTCTTTTTACAGGTCGCCACTTGTTCTCTTTACTTCCTCTAGAGTCCTGTTCTTTGCATGCTTAGGGGTCCTAAGTCACCATGCCAGGCTCTTTCCAGCGGAGGTCTAGCTTTGGTAAGCAGACTGCTGCATGACAGGAATGGAGTTTCAACTGACAAGCTTAATTGCAAGGCACTTGAGTGCAGCCTTATATCAAACTGCAAAATGAGAGGGGTTTTTTCTCCTCCCCTCCTCCTCCTCCTTCCCTCTTTTCGCAGTCATAATCTAAGTTCTGAAACTCTCCCTCCTCTTTTTCTTCTTCCACACACACTCTCTCTATCTCTGTGTGTGTCTGTCTGCCTATATCTTTCTCTGTGTGCATGTCTGTCTGTCTCTGACTATCTCTGTCTGTCTGTGTCTGTCTGTCTGTCTGTCTGTCTGTGTCTGTCTGTCTCTCTGTGTCTCTGTCTCTGTGTCTCTGTCTCTGGGTCAGCTCTGAGGAGAAGTCTCAAAGAATCCATAAGGCCTATGATCCTTAATATAGGGCTTTCTGACTAGAGTCTGACAAAAGGAAAAGACGGAGTGAAGCCATAGTTCTGAAGTGAGTTGAGCTTGGAGAATGAAGCTGGACTATGCTACCTGTTTGTGCAACTACTGCATGGAGTTGGGTAAAGAGAGGACATCTAGATTGCTCAAACCATGTGTAGTACATACAAAGAGTAAGCTTAAGCACTTGTGGCATGCATGCAAGGCCGTCAGCAGCTGATTTCGTCTCACTGCAATAGCCCCACCAAACTCAAGTTGAGACTTGCACGGTGTCAACCTCTGCTGTAAATGTGATAGGATTCCTATATTTATTATTCTAATCCCCACAAAACTCTAATGAGCAATGATAATTTAATATCCAGCATGAAGAAAAAATCAAAAAGAAAAAGAAAATATCCCCAAAACTCACAAGCAGGCAGAGGAAGACTAAACACCTGACAAGACTGTGTTACTAGAAGGGAACAGAGCAGATGTCCCAACATGGAGCCCATCCTCAGCTCTCATCTCCTCAGTTCTCATTCTGGACACTCAAACCACCCTACTGGAGTCCTAAGGAAAAAGGTGACTTTGCCAATGAAACATACATTCAACATTCAATACAATGTCCACATGCAGGTACTTACAAAGGCTAGAAAATTCTGGACTCAGGGAAAGCAGAAAAAGTAAAATGAATGTGTGACAAGTACTAAATCAACACGAGCCAGGGAGAGGTACCCAAACATGCTGCAACAGATTCTGGCACCTTCTGAGAACTTAAGGTGGCCTAGATCCCTTGATAAATCTGTGGAATGGACTCCTGTGATGGGGGCAGACACTAGGATGTCTCAAGATTCCTGCCTTTCTCATCCAGATGCAGCAGACTATCTGATGACTGATCCTTGTGTTGATTATAGAAACCTGACCTCTAACCTAGGAAGTAGATGTGATTTTGTCCACTTTACAGAGGAGTACAGAGAGATATAAGACACATTAAGCAAAAGGTCAAAACTGTTCTTAGAACTACCTAGAATTCCTTGATGCAACCAGTTCTGTGGAATTCTCATTTTCATGCCCAGTATCCTCTCACTATTCCAAACTTTTGATTTATCTATTTACTCTTTAAATGGAAAGAGACTATATTAAGGAGCTGAAAAAAACAAAGATAACATCTTTGGGGCTGACTGGAAGGGAGCCAGCCCTATGTGAATACTGTCTGAAGGGAGACTGTAGGTCGACCTTCCCCTAGGATCTGCAGCTGAGTCATTGCTACTGAAAGTCTCCCATTTCCTCTGACTCCCAAAGTCATTATTTTATGTTCTTTGGAAACCTAGGCTTTTGACTTAACCAGATGTTGATGCTAATATTGTTTTTAAATGTGTTTTACGGTTTCCTCCACTCTGTATCTGGTCTTTTGAGATGCCCAAATGAGACGGTCCAGTGGAACATCTCTGTTGCTGAATTGCAGATAATTTGTGTAAAGAACAGAGCATTTTTCACTTTGCTTTACTTTTAAAAACAGCAAACCTAATAAAATAAATACAATCTTGGTAGAAAAATGAACCAGCTTCCCAGCAGCATTAAGAGGATTGAAGTGGATAGAGTCCATGGATTTTTACAGAGAGCTGAGCCAGGAAGGGGTAGGCAGTAATAGACCCAGACATTATAATCAAGGGATATCTGGGGTCTATGGTAGGAGGCACCCTGCTTTCCTTACTGCCCCCTTCAGTATCTGTACCCAAAAGTCATAGAGAAGTCATAGAGATGCTGGCAGTGAACGTGTATTGAGGGCTCGTTGTAGGCAGCATGCTTTGAACTCTGTTTGTCTCACTAATGTTATCTCACGTTTTAGTTTAGGAAACTGAAACCACAGACAAGGACGATTTACACAAGACATAATCATCTTAAGGGTTCATCTATATCCTTCTGGTCTGACTTTAGAACCCAGGTGAGGCAGTCTGCTGCTCATTTCTTGTGTCCTTGTGACTTAATGGCAAGACTGCAGATATCACTGGAGAGAGTCTGGGGTCCTCTCAAGCAGGGCTTCTTCGACTTTATTCTTCATGTGGATCTACTTGTTCTTCTGTGGTTCCAAGACTTACATTCTGATATGGATATATAGGAGGATATAGAGATGATAAGATAAAAGGGTAGATTAATGAACCTACTTTTAAAGAACAACTTGTTTAAAATGTTTTACATTGGTATAGATTTTAGTTTATGTTTAAAATGTTTTACATTGGTATAAATTTTAGTTTATTGATACAAACTTGAAGTTAATTTGGTATACTGTATATATATATAAATTTCCATTCTTGTTTGAGGTATTATGTTTAACTCATTTAAAATTGTAATGGATAATTAAAAATAGATTAATAATTAGTCATCTATGATAATCATATTTGTAACCATGTTAGTTAAGTCTTCTAGATATACATAGATATATTTCAGATAGATAGGTAATCTTCAAACACTTCAGACACCTAGAGAATACGGCATTTAAATAACTTAGAATTCTGTTGACATGAGACACAATTGCTCCTGGCTGTACCAATTTGATCCCGAGAGAATGTTGGGCTTCTAAGACATTTCCATTTGGAAGTTTGTCTTTTTGGCACAAAATGGCCTACTGGGCAAAGAACTGCCCTTGCCTTGATGGCTGACAGTACAAATATAATGCTGTCCTTTCTGGATAAGCGGGACACAAGGAAAGTGACCACTGTACTCTGCCAAGACAGGGTAAGATGGTCTCTCAGAATCCTGCTTCTAAAAATGGTCTGTCAGATACTCTAGGCCTGTAGCCAATTTGAATGCACCAACAATGCTGAGAAACATTAGGTGACTGTCCAGGCTGCCAGCTGTCTTCGTCTACTCTCACAAGATTCCCAAAAGTTGCTTGCATCCATCTACCATTTCTCAGGTACCATTATGTTCCCCTCAGGTCTTTGATGTGGTTGAAAACTAGATAGTTGTAATTTCCTCAGTTATGATAAAAGATAAGTTAGATATAAAACCTTAAACTTACAAATATAAGATAGATAGGACATCTTCTTTAATATTGTAACTATAATTCTTGCTTGGTAATTGTTTTGTTATATGTAATTTTACCATGTTAAAGTTAAAACCTTCCTTTTTAAAAAAAGAAAAAAAGGGGAAGAGCTGTGGATATTGCTCTATATAAATAAAACACTGATGGCCAGTGACCAGCAGGAAGTAGGTTGCCAGGCAGGAAGTAGGTGGGACAAGGAGAGAGGAGAATTCTGGGAAGCGGAAGGCTGAGGGGAGAGACACTGCAGCCACCGCCAGGAGAAGCAGCATGTAAAGACTCTGGTAAGCCACCAGCCACGTGGCAAGGTATAGATTTATAGAAATGGGTTAATTTAAGATAAAAGAACAGTTAACAAGAAGCCTGCCACGGCCATACAGTTTATAAGTGATATAAGCTTCTGATGATTATTTTATAAGTGGATTGTGGGACTGCGGGGTTTGGTGGAACCTGGAGAGAAGCTCTCCAGCAACAACATTCCAAAGGCATAGCAGCTGATGATGATGATGCTATGGGAAGATTTGGTGTGTTTTGAGAGCAACTGAGACTTTCTTACCCTTACTCCTGACTTTAGCTCAGGGGTTCATGGTCCCAGAAAATTCTATGGCTACCAAAGATACCCAAAGTCAGTGGCTTCTGGGTTCTTAAATCGGAAATTGAAAGACTGGAACTCAAGGATCACAGAGGATGAATTTTAACGATTGTAGATTCACAGATGGGAGCTTAAGGGAGTGGGAGTGAGGTGCAGAACTCCCATGTAGCAGGACTGAATCCCCAGAAGTGTGGTACCATCACAGCATTTCTCTGGGGGCCTTTTAAGGACTGATAGCAGAAACTGGGTAAGTCATGGGGAGGGAATGAGCTCATCACAACTGTTCTGAACGTGAGGTGTCCTGGTGTCCTCTAGTTTCTGTCAAGTCCTCACTTCTAGCTTACAGACAAGAGTACAAGAGAACAGTGAACCAAGAACCAAGATCCTCTTCTGCCCTTCCTAACTTCCAGCAGGGACAATCTCAGAACTGCAGCCACTACTCTACCTGCCCAGTTCCTGTCTCCTGACCTGATGCTGGGGCTGGGGGCCCAAGCTTTGTGAGATTTTTCTACACCATTAGTGAAGTCTGTGGAGTCCAGCTGCAGGCCAGCAGGTCATAGCCGCTCCTCCTTGCTTAGCTGGCATGTCCAGATGCTGTCTTTGCCCTTCAGAGGTCAATGGCTTCATTAATGAGCTAAGCATATGATTCCATCTATTTGCTCACAGTGGATGGAGTTACACAAATGAATCTCTTTGTCTGTCTCTGTTTCTTTCATGCTCTGGAGCAGACTAAATAAGCAATTTGTACTGGAAGTTATAGGTTACACATTTGTTTGTTTGTTTGTTTCGTTGGCTAACGGACTGTCTTAATAAGACTCCCCAGGGAAACCAAAGGGGGTTTCCTGGTCTGTCTCCAGAATGCTAAACGTCTGTCTAAATGTAGTAATTGTACAAGTGTCCCTAGTCACTTTGAGCAGTCAGGATAGATAGCAATTAGTCTTCATGACACTGAATTTGAAAGACCCATCAGTGTCCTTTCCAAAGGCTATGTGGACCATTCAGACTTTCTCACTGGACACACAGGGAAACCCAACTGTGTAATGAATTCAGTCAGCTACACATGCTGGAAAGACACAGCACCCCTGCTGACCTCTTCACCCTTGTGGCACTGGATAAAGTCAGTGCTGCCCCCTCCCCCACTCCCCTCACTCTCTGCCTGTGCTGGCAGCTGCTGCTGTGCATTCATTCTGGTCATCTCTGGCAGCATTTCTTTTGTCCTGATAAGGAGGAAAAGAGAAGCTATGTCCATGTCACCTGATCCCTCCATGATCTAGCTCCCCAGACAAAAGTCTGGGGATGACTACAGTAGATGCTACTGCTGTCAACATGCCAGAGGAGGAGGGGGAGGACAAAGAGGAGGGGAAACGCATGTCCCTGTGAAGCAGAGTGGAAATGGAGCACTTTAGACTGCTCTGTGAGGTTTAGAAATGAAGGGGAAGCTGAGCTGGGGACTTGCTGCACAAGCAGCAGGACTTAAGTCTCATCCAGAAGCCACATGAAAAGGCCAGGAGCTGAGGAGCCAGAGGCAGAAGCTCCCTGGGGCCCTCTGGCCAGCCAGCTAGCCTGATCAGTTGAGCCCAAGTCCCAGTAGAGAGAGACCAAAAAAAAAAGTGGATAGTGCCCAAGGAGGAATGACAGAAGTTGTGCCCTGTCTCTCTACACACACACACACACACACACACACACACACACACACACACACACACACACACACATCTGCACCTATGTCTGCAATAATGAAACATGGGTATTACCTTAAGCATTTGAGAGTAGGGTATCAGTGAAAGAAACTGTTGTACAGGTAAAATTGTACTGGCTGTGGCTATTTGTTGAGCCACTATATATATATATATATATACTAGTACATCTAAAAGGTAAATTTAATAGTAACAGCCAAGGTGTGGTCCCATTTTGATCTATCTGTATCTGTGTTTATCTGTCTCACTGTCTAGAAGTAGAAAGATGAGGGACACAGCAGAGTCCATCCCTTGATGATGGAGTTATGGGCATGCCAATTAAGGGTCTCTGTTGGCAAGCACACAGACCAATTCCAGCAATTCCAGTTCCATCAAGCAAACAGTGTTTACTTAAGAAAAGACTACAAAAATAGATGAACCCATATTGACTCTAACTAAGGAGAGAATGAGCATCAGAGGAGAGAAAATGGGAAAGCATAGGAGTGTAATGATGCACAAAGTAGGGGGATTTTATTATGGATAATTGGACAGCTTTATGTCAAGTTTATAGACAGGGACACTAAATGGTTGTGACATTACATCTGTAGTTGCTGGGCTGGGAGATGGTCCCAGGAATGTCTGAGGAAGATCCAGGTGGCTAGGTCAGGGTTTGGAAGATAGTTCAGAGATAGTAGTAGCTGTGTGCCAATCAGTTAGAAGCCTTTAAGTGTCTCCACAACCAGTAACATACAAGGTCTCAGCCTTGCTTGTCTGTACGTCTTTTATATAGACATCCTCTCTGCCTCATGAGGTCTGTATTCTATTTGTGAGTTAAAAGCATATTTCAAGTATTTTTTTCTAAAAAGGAGATGGAATCTCAGGGGCATGAACCTGAGAGAAAGCATTGCCAAACCCTCTGAACCTCATTCACTGCATTGGCTTTAGACTTAAAACACCAACCTTGGAGGTCGTGGAGCAAGCCTGTATCACCAGTCTCCCATAGCTTTGCTGTAGATAACACCTCTTGTTTGTGGATCTTGGTGGCAATCCCTCTCTGCCTTTGATGCTTTTCAGGGATTCAGAGGCAACCTTTGTCAGTGTTAAGCTGCTTGGAAACACTGACTCTTTACTGGGACCCAGGCAAGTGTCTGATGGATGACTTCCTTTGCATCAAACACTGCCCTCGGATCATTCTGAAAAGGCCTGCTATCCTGGATGGCTTCCTTTGAGTTAAACACTAGATCATTCAGATCTACTCTGAACAAAAAAAAAAAAAAAAAAAAAAGGTTTTATTTATTTTAGCTCAGAATTTCCAAGTTACAATCCCTCACAGTGAGGAAGCCACAGTGGCATATCACATCCACAGTCAAGAACAGAGAGGATGAATGCATGCATGCTGCCAGCATGCTTTCTCTACTCTTAAATAGGTTGACCCTCAAGCCAGGAAATGGTGCCACCCATGTTCAGTCTGGATCTTCCTACATCAATAAAGGCAATCAGAACTATCCCTCACAGACATATCCACAGGTTAACCTGATCCAGACAGTCCTCTACTGAGAGTCTCTTCCCAGATGATTTTTAGGTTATATCAAGTTGACAATGAAAACTAACCATCACACCTACCCTGCTTTTTTCTGAATGTGTGTCTATAGTTATGAAGATGGATTAAGCAATACAGACCACCAGTTATCTCATCATATGTCACCTCTTCATGCCCCTTACACTACCCTCTTTCTTTATTCACAGGCGTCCTTAAACCCTGTCTTCAGGGAGACGGAAGCTTACACTCCACTCCCACCTCTATGCCTGGCTTTCTTCTTAATAAATCTTATCTCTTTTACAAACTTCCCACTTCAGAGACTGGCTATACAAGCCTGATTCCCCTGTAGGCATTCAATAAGAATTCTTTGAAGTTCTCAAAAGTCATCTTAAATAGACAGATGGATGGACAAAAGAAAAAAAAGGTGGAAGGATAGATGGATAATG
The DNA here is from genome assembly GCF_004664715.2 of Peromyscus leucopus. Lineage (NCBI taxonomy): Eukaryota > Metazoa > Chordata > Mammalia > Rodentia > Cricetidae > Peromyscus > Peromyscus leucopus. The sequence goes on along the minus strand of NC_051069.1, from coordinate 100,337,451 downwards.
TAGAAAACCAAACATATAAGGTATTCTTCACTTAGGACTCTCTTACTGCAATTGTTTTGTTGGTCTTTTGAGACAGAGTCCTCTATAACCCAATGGCTTTAACCTCCCTAATTAGCCAAAGATGATCCTGAAGTCCTGATCCTTCTAACTCTGCCTCCCAAGTTCTAGGGTTATAGGAACAGGGACCATACCCAGACATTACAATCATTTTGTCTTTGAAACAAAGGCATAGAGATACTTTCCCATTGATTACTAAATGCACATTTTAGAATTGAGGAGTATGGCAGAAGTCAGATTGTGTGTTTCTTTGGTAGATGTGCCTTTCTTTTGATTGATAAACTTTCGTATAGGTTCACCTTTACAAATCACATCTTACCGAGTACATCCTGGTTTTCATCTTTTCTTGTTAGAGTTATTTTTTTTCTCTACTATCTGTTCAACTATTGCCTATACCTATTCTGTCTTCTTTTGAAATGTGCCTGTTAGAACTCTGGACCACCCAACACTCTTTTCTTCTCTGTGATCATTAGTTCATTTCTCTATTCCTCAGTGCTATTGTTTTATTTTCATTTGTAATTAGTTAATTAACTTAGCTCATCAGTGCTGGGATCGAATCCAGAGATGTATACATGCTGGCCAAGTGCTGTACTGCTGAGCTCTTCCCTCGGCCTCTCACTCCATTCTCAACAGCCGTGGTAGTCTCTAAAGCAACCCACTTGCCCTTCCTTTAACCGGTTTAACTGAAAACCTGCCTGCTCAGAACAAAGGGACAGCTCCACCACTGAAATGAAACATCAAATGATTCTGAAGGAACTCTTCTGTGCTCTACTTACAGCTCCATTTCACAAGTCCTGCTTCTTTTCTTTGTCTGCTTTCTGGCCTGAGATTCCTAGTCCTACTCTTCAGTCCATGACTAGTGATGCTTCCATCACTGAACTGATCTAAAGAATGCCTTCTGGAATTATCTAAGGGGTAATGGAGATTTAGAAGCCCTCTTTCCTCTCGGATATGAAATAAGGAAATAAAATATTCCATGATGATGGTGAAAGTTCTAAGTTTCACATTACCTTTCTCAAAATCCATTTTCAAATTGAACTACTTGAATTTTTATAGCAGTGTTTTGGACTATACTAATTGTTGTTGGATATGTGATTTGCACATCTTCTCTTCCAGTCTATAGGCTATTTTTTTCATAACCTCAAGTGTCCTTTCACAGAGAGAAACTAATTAGTTTTAATAAAATATAAGGTACTGATTTTCTATGGTTTGTGAAATCATCACTAGGAAATTCCCCCAATTTCTAGGTCCCACAGATTTTCCCTATAACTTCTCTCAAAGTTATAGGGAATGTTTTGTTTAAAATTTGTATTAGTCAGTGCTATTATTTTACTTCTATTTTAATCAATTAATTGTTTGTTATTTTTTCCCCGTTGCTGACGATTGAGCCCAGCACTTTATGCATGCTGAGCAATTGTCTGTTCTGAGTTCATTCTGTGTAAGGTGGGAGACATGTGAGTGTTCTCTGTCATTTCCTATAGGTATTCAAAACTAATTTTTCAAAAGGATATTTTCTCCACTGAATGGTTTTATACCTTTGTCAGATAACAGTTTGCTGTGCTTATGTGGGTCTAGATTATGCTTGAATACTTAGCCTCTTCAAAGAAAAGAGTCCACTTGGTCTGCGGCTTTGACTGTCTCCAGAAATATGCTTTCTTTTCTTCCCCTTTCTTCTCTACCCCACTAGTCTTTCAGAAACCCTATTTTAAGTAGTGTTTCTTTCCAGTTTGTCTAGTGGCTTCTAGAGGTGCATTGTGCAAATGCTCCTCCCCTGGTGCTTGCCTTTCTTGTTTATTTTCACCTGTTTGGAACTTTTCATTTTATTTTTCACATTTCCCTAACTTATTCTCCCCATGGCCAGACAGTTGTAGCACTTTAATGTCTATTTCCTCTCTGCATTTGGAGCTGCTTCTTTGAAATGGCTTTATCTTCCCCTTGCAGCCCTTTACCGAGTGGTTCGCTTCTCCTTTTAGCTCCTTAAATACCACTTCTATTTGCTCTCATATCTGTTCATTTCAAAATAGTTTTGAGAATTCATACTCTCTCCTTAGTTTGTTTCAAAGCATGGAAAAGTACTTTTGTATTCTCTTCCCTTCTGTTTCCAGGAGAAACAATCTCTCTGATATGTCTTAGAAATCAAATTGCCTGGGTGCTAAGCCCATCTACCAATCCAGGTCACCATGTTGTACTTAACATGAAATGTTTTCACTTATAAAATAATTACCATAATAATAAGGAGTTAACTGTGAGATGCAAAGTGCTCAGGGGTGCATTGGAGAAGAAAGTTCCAAACTTCTGGAGAAACTCTCTTGGGTGACTCTTTCTGTGCGACTGAGAGAAAAGGGAACATGAATTCTAGGATTTGATTCCGTGAGAAAGATACTGGTATGGCAGATTTCATGTGACAAGGTTATGGAGCCACACTATCTCTGAATGTCTTGGTGGTGTGAAAGACTGTGGGAAACTGAGGAAAATGTTCACTTTGTAAAGTCCTTGCTAAACGATCTTGAAGATTTGAGTTTAAAACTCTGAAGACACATAAAAAGAGGCCGAGCTAGGTGTCTCTTGTGATGTGGTAGTCCAGGAGCACTCTGAGTCTGCTGACTCACCTGGGTCTGTGACAGAGACTTCCCACTCTTTCCCTAGAAGTGAACTATGTAACTCGTTGCTTCCTCTGTAACAGGACAGCAAAACTCTTAGTCTGGTGTGCACAGTCTTGTTTCATGTCGACATCTAGGAAGCCAACACATTTTTGTTGCTCTTGCTTTTACAAATGTGAATCACTTCACTCAGAGATCCCTGGTGAAGGGAGAATTGCCACCTCGATGGTGTCACACGGGCGTGTCAGGGAACTGCCTAAACCTTCCCTCAGTAAGACTTGCTGGAAAACAAACAAACAAACAAACAAATAAATAAATAAAATGCAAGCTAGGTGGAATGCCTAGGGGGAATACATGAAGACTAATGCAGGGTCTGAAATTGAGAAAGACTCAAAAGCCCCCATGGGTCTTAGGTAAGGTAGAAGCTTATGGATATCAGACAATACAGTCTCTGATTAAATCTGTTTCCCACTGAATCTAGCAGGTCCAAAGAACTGAAATTTATTTTACAGTGATTGGCAGCTAGCTGATTTCTCTAACTCTTTTAACCAGAAGAATAAGGGTTTTGTGGTATTAAATATCATGAAAGCATTTGAAACCCCAACTTTCTCAATAGAAACAGGACATCTCACCTAGGTTAAGGGAGCCCAGAGGTTATTGTCCCTTTCAAAGAGTAGAAAGGTGAATACTGTTACATTTTTTATTAAATTATCTGTTTGATCCATAACAAACCACCTTGGACAATGACATGAATATTAGTAAACTTAATGAGGTCATGACATTTGTCCTTCCAAATGTAGTACATTTAAAGCAATACTTCTGTCACCTAGTAGGCAACTATCAATACATCTAATGGTATTTTCTACCATTTGATATAGGGGACTGATGTAGACTTCACCTAACCTCTCAGGAATAGCATTACACTACTCTTTCTTGGCCTCTTGGACTAAACTAACCTCACTTTCAATCTGTGGAAATGTCATTCAGAGGAACAGAACCACCCTGAGTTCCTCAGGATATCCCTGCACTCACATAAAAAGCCAAACATGGTAGCACATGCTTGTAATCCCAGAATTGGGGGATTAGAGACTTGATGATCCCTGGAGCTCTCTGACTGGCCAGCCAGGCTAGCCATATTGGCTAACTCAAGGTCCCAGGAGAGACTTTGTCTCAAAAAATAATAGCTCTTGAGGAATACCACTTGAGGTTGACCTCCACATGCATGTACTTTGGCATGTGCATGTGCACCCATGCACATGTAAATATGCAAACACACAAAATAAATGATGAGGAGGAGAAGTTGGCCAAGAAGGAAGAATCATGGGTCTTTGACACACACAGGATGGTATCTATATTCACAGACTCTTGAGAGTAAAAACATGGCAGATAGGATTAGAAAGAAGTGAGAGTGAAGTAATACAACATTTTTATATACTTTTGCGTTTTGAACAGGAATGTAGAACTGATTAAAATGGAATATACACTTAAAAACAAAGCCAGACTCAACAGTAAGTCTTGTCAATCCCACTCTGTGCTCTCTGCTGATTGGTCCTCTATATTAGGCACCATCTCTGTCTAAAGGAGGTACTCACTACAGCAAGGCAAATGTTTGTTAGACAAGGTTCTCTAGAGGACAAGAATGGATAGAATGTAAAATATCATAAAAGGAGTTGCATTTGATAGGGGTAGCTAGCCCAATCATGGATGAATGCGCATCAAGAGCTTGAGAGCCCATTAGTTGCTGAGTTTATAAGGCAAGTTGCCTCTGTAGCTCTAATTTAGCCTAGTATATTTCTGGAGAATCACTGGTGGTCAATCCACACTGGAAAGCTGAAGCCTAGTGTCTAAAAGTCTAATGGAAACAGCAACTGTAGCAACAGATGCAGCCACTCAGGAAGAGGCAAAGGAGAGCAAGTAACATGCTTTTCCTTAGACCATTCCATATATGGGCTGCTTGTTAGAAAGCACCACCCACTGTGAGGTGACTCTTCCTCTCTGGAAACATCCTCACCAGCCTACCCAGAGGTGTATCTCCTAGATGATTCCAGATCCTATCAATTTGACAATCAAAATGAACCATCGCTCTTTCTCTAGATTTTTTATTTTCTACTGTCTATAACAGCCCCCAGACCTTAGCACAACTGACACTTTGCTGGAGCCACTATTCTGACCTAAAAAACCAGCATGTAGACCCCAATACCTGCCAAAGCAGGAAGAAAGACCTAATTCATCAAAGACCTGGTCCATAGTTCCAGGATCCAGGAAAGTCCCTGAGTGGACTAACCTTGCTTTTTGGCTTCTGTAGTTCTGCCTTTTTCAAACTGTGCTTATTAACAGAGGATGTCAACCTGGATGCGGTTTTTGTGAGGATTAGGGCTGCACAATTTGGGCAAGTTCCCCCATGAAGCAACCAGCCAGCAATAAAAAGTTTCTTTTCAGCTTTAAGAGTGTTGGTGTGTGTTCTCTGGTGGATTTAACTCCTAACATTCTAAGGGGACCATGTATTAATTCCTCCTCTCTCTCCTAACATCTCATTCATTTTTAATTCTTACTTCAAAATTTTGCTGCCTAATTCACAGAAAAGATATCTCACAACTCCTATAAATCATCTGCATATCTGCCAACATCTAACATCTACATGAAACACACTGCCTCTGCTAATGGTGCAGTAGACCAAATATCCACATCACTCCTCCATACCATCTCCCATCTTTTTTTTTTTTTTTTTTTGATCCCACAGGGACATCATGCATCAGCTTTCTTTCCTGTCTGATATTACCAGTTTCCCCTTTAAAGAGGTTATCCTTATTAGCTCCGGAAAATGCTAGCATTTCTTCTCCTCTAAAAGCCTATCTTAAACATACCTGTTGCAGTAGATTTGTTCACTCTGTCTCCCAAAACTGTCAATAAACTGAACCTTAATCCACAGAGTCCATGCTCAGCTGACTAGAATAAACCATAGAGTTTTTGGCTAACTCAGATGGAAAGAGAGGGACACAGGGAGGAAATGGGTGGGGTTTAGGAGTTTTATGGGCCCTTTTGAATCTTTGAAAAGCAGAGAGGAGTGTCAACTGGGCTTTGTTCTTTCACTTTTTGAATCTACTAAGTTCATACCTTACTATCTGAGTCCCAAGTTTTTATTAATAATAGAATACTCTAGATAATTATTACAGCTGGCACCCAATGTGGGGCATTATTAAACCACGCAAAGGCAGTGAACCTGCACTTCATTGCGGCCATTGCTGCAGCCACCACCGCCACCTGCTTTGTCTCTCTTCCTGCAGGCCCTCTGTGCCTGTTTTCCTGCATCTGGGGTTTTTCCATTGCAATCTTTCTATAGCAGGCTCCTCCTGCTGCCTGCCCCTAGCCCCAAATGCTGCTGGTGTTAGCTGCCTACCACATGCCCATGCCCTCACGTCCAACCACAAGTGCCTTCCATGGTCCCCACTCCCCATGCTTCCAACCCAGGGCTGCTTAGCTGCCTTGAGACCTGCTCAGGCCTTGGGCTATTGATACTGCTGCCACCACCACAAGCTGCCGAGGGACTACTTGCCTCCTCTGCCCAGTCATGCTGAGCAGTGACAGCTAGTCGTGCCCTGCACCCCCGTCAGTCAAACACCACCAACATAGCTGGTTACTGTTAAAAGAAAAAAGAAGAGTCTCTGTCTCATAACAGAAGAGCCACCTGGTGTAGGACAGAAGAAAAGCAAAATCTATGGACTAATGTTGTCACAATCTCTTTCCCTTCATATTTATTTTTAACTCTTTAGAACCTTTCTTTAGATGTATTACTATGTTAAAATTTAAATTTTCCATTTTGATCGTAATAATGTTTAGGTTTTCCACAGTGAACAATACGTTTCCCTAACAATGATCTCTGAAGTATCCAGATGATGGGACCCCACAACAATGATTCTACCTAGTCCATAATAATGCCATTAATCCCATAAACACCACTCAAAGATTCATTTTGGGCTACAAACTGCTCAGAACAATTTCAAGGTGGCTAGCTGAGATGGTCCACCTTCTTACACCACTCCAGCCAGAACTTCAGATAACCCTTACCTATTACTCTGAGACTGGCTACAAATGTTAAAGCCACACATTTAAGTCATGAGACTTAACCATTGTCTTAGGTTTTCACAGGATCACACAGAGATACTGTCCTCCCTTAGACAGCAGGAAGCAATTCTAAGAAAATGATGCCCCCTCTCCAACAGGTTTTTGTTTTTCTTAGGGATATGGATAATTGTCATCTGTAAGGGGTTGGTTATAAATTATTATAGGATTGGGGATGGAATAAAACAATTAGACTCAGGAAATTAACTTGGAATAGAATAAAGGGGATAAGATAAGGTAAATTATTATATCTACTTGCAAACTAAAATAGCAACTACCAGGGGTTTTTTGTTGTTGTTGTTGTCATTTTGTTTTGTTTTTTGTTTTGTTTTTCAAGACAGGGTTTCTCTGTGTAGCTTGACCAGGCTGGCCTCAAACTCATAGAGATCCGCCTGACTCTGCCTCCTGAGTGCTGGGATTAAAGGCATGAGCCACCACTGCCAGGCAAGCAACTACCAGTTTTAGATAATGTGCATTGGTATGGATTCCTGTATATTGGTACAAATGTAAAATTATTTTTCTATTTCTGTTTAGGATAATTTTTATATAAATTCAAAATTGTATTTGTCATACTGTATATATTTCTACTTCTGTTTAGAATATTTTGTATCGCCGGGCGGTGGTGGCGCACGCCTTTAATCCCAGCACTCGGGAGGCAGAGGCAGGCGGATCTCTGTGAGTTCGAGGCCAGCCTGGGCTACCAAGTGAGTTCCAGGAAAGGCGCAAAACTACACAGAGAAACCCTGTCTCGAAAAACCAAAAAAAAAAAAAAAAGAATATTTTGTATCTTGGCCTGGAGAGATGGCTCAGAGGTTAAGAGCACTTACCGCTCTTCCAGAGGTTCTGAGTTCAATTCCCAGCACCCACATAGTGGCTCACAACCATCTGTAATGAGATCTGGTGCCCTCTTCTGGCCTGCAGTCATACATGCTGTATACATAATAAATAAATAAATCTTTAAAAAAAAAGAATATTTTGTATCTTGATGCAAAGTAAGTATATTTTTGTCATATTGCACTATACATTTCTACTTCTGATTAAGATATTTTTGTATATTGTCACAATTTTGAGGTCATTTTCCTTATGCTGAACATCTGTTTAAAGATTGTTTGTTTTATAATGTGAAGCTTTAGTCTTTAAGCTATATAGGTTGATAAGAATTATGGTTAATACCCATGTTTGTCAAACTTATAGTCCTATTAGTTAGATTTCCTAGATGCACAGAGATACATTCCACAAGAATAGGTAACCTTCAAACACTTCAAGGCCCTAGAGAACATGGCATTTAAATGTTTTAATAACTTAGAATTCTGTTCTTGTGAGACATGACTGCTCCTGGAAGCACCAATCTGCTCCTAAGAGGATGATGGGTGCTGGAGACACTCCATATGGAGCTTGTCTTCGTCTTAGTAAAACTGGTCTATTGGGCAAAGAACTGCCCTTGCCTCAACTGCTGACAGTAGGCACACTGTCCAATCTGGACGAGCAAGACATAAGGAAAAGAGACTGCTGAATCTTGCCAAGACAGGGTAGTACAGTCTCTCAAATTTTCCTGCTACTGAAAATAGCCTGTCAGATATTATAGGCCTGTAGCCAAAGTTTGATGCCCCAGTGTTGCAAAGAAACATTAGTGACTGTCCAGGCAGTCAGCTGTTTCTGTCATTTCTTGCATTTTTCTGAAATTGTTTGTTTGTACTTCCTGCTTACTCAGGTAATATTATTTTCCTTCTCAGTCTTTGATGGGGTTGAAGACTAGATAATTATAGTTACAGTCCTCTTGAATCTTAGTTAAGGACATATTAGGTACAAGAATTAGACTCTTTTGGATAGGACAACTATTGGAGTAATCTTTGTAATTTGCCAATTATCTTGATCTGGACATTTAGAATGTATTTCTTGCTTAATGTTGTTCTTGTAGGTTGTAATTTCCTTTCTTTCTGAACAATATTTGATAATTGTTCCTATTGTATATAGTTTTGTATTTGGATTAGAACCTTCTCATTTAAACAAAAAAGGGGAAATGCTGTGAGAATTTGATTCATTCAGCTAATGGTTTCAGGGTAACAAGCCTTAAGGTGTGTTCTTAGCTGCATACATGACCACTTAAGAGCTGAGGAAGAGGAGTCACATACTTTCTTGGGTGATTGAGCCAGATAAAGTGGCAGAGAGTAGCTTGCTGTTGGTCCCCATCACCCTTGGGCAGAACAGCAGCTGAATCAGCAGTAGTGTTTACTTGTTCTATATTTATGAGTGTGATCCCCATTTTGTTCTTTAATACATAAATGTTCATTCCAGACAGCCATGCATTTATTGCATTAGGTTACCCTCATACACAGCTCTGTGTTCACTGCCATCATCAGCAGAAAAAATCTTATTTAAATAAAATGAAAAAAAATTCCTGCTTCACAAAAAAGTCTGTCAGATATTCTAGGCTGAAGATGGATGACCCAATGTTACAGAGGAATCTTGGGGTAACTGTCCAGGCAGCCATATGTCTCTGTCACTTCTATAGTTCTGGAGATTGTTTGCTCTGCACTTCCTCTTTACTTAGGTAGTATTATATCCTACTTGAGTCTCTGTTGTGGTTGAAGACTAGATAGTTATAGTTACAGTTTTCCATAGTTGTGAAAGAAAATACATTAATGAAGTATTTTCTCAGAGTTTGCCAAATACAAATGGACTGGACATTGTGAATGTAATTCTTACTTGAAAATTGTTCTTATTGTATATAGTTTTACTTTGTTAAAGTTAATTCCTTTCCTTTTTATTTAGACAATACCTAATAGTTATTCTTATTGTACACAATCTTACCATGTTAAAGTTAAAACCTTCCTTTTTTATTTAGACAAAAGGGTAGGAATATTGTTTGAGATTTGTTCACTCTGTCCCCTGAAACTGTCAATAAACTGAACCTTGATTCAGAGGACAGAGCCCATGCTCAGCTAGCCAGAATAAACCACAGAGTTTTGGCAAATTTAGATGGGGAGAGAGGGAAACAGGGAGGAAGGAGGTGAGGCTTAGGAGTTTCAAGGGCCCTTTTGGATCTTGGAAAAACAGAAAGGAAGGTCATCTTGGCTTTTCGCAGTCACTTTTGGATCTACCAGGTTCATACCCTACTATCTGAATCCCAAGTTTTTATTAATAATAGAATCAGTAGATAATCATTACACATAGATTCCTGTCAAACTCCTCCGTTTAACCACTTCCCCTTCTTATCACAAATGTTTATTGAATTATAATCATTATTTCCAATTCATCTCTCTTCAGTGTCATATACATACATTAGTCAGGGGTTTTGTTATTATTTTGCAGACATCTTTCATTGATTTTATTAAAACTTTGTTACAAAGACCTCACAAATAAAAAGCATCTTGCAGTGAAATTAACCAGACCTATTGTCTGTACATTTTACAGTTCACATAGCTATTGTAAAGCTGTAGAGATTCACATTGGAATTTGGGCAATCTTAATGTCACTAAATCTAATATTCAAATCTCTCAGTCCTTATCTCTAGAATCAATACCTTTAACATGGTCCCCCATTCCATCCCTCCTGGCAACACATGGTGACCTGGCTCCAGTCTCCCAGGACATGTGCTGCTTGGACATTTGGACCTTCTCAATCCTTTTATTCTTTGTGTCTTTGTCCTGATCATAGCAAAGCAGTAGCTCAGCATTTTCCAAAGCTACGCTAAAGTTGTGTGCATTGACATTCCCACAATAACCAGCCTGTGGGCTTTCGTTCATCACTATCCTGAAGTTTCTTTTGCCATTCAGAAACAAATCCACCCCTGTAAGAGGCTTGGCTCTTAGGGATCCTGCCTGTGTCAGCCCAAAATATCAGTGCTTCTCTGTGCACCTCAAACCAAAGATGACCCTGGAAGACATGGAGGAATGGGGGCATGGGAAGGGAATCCAAAGGCAACCCCACAGCAGCATTACTTAAGGCTACAGAGGAACACACACCCCCCATTAGATCACAGAACCTCTGGTGGCCTCTTTCTCCAGGAAATGAGGCCATACCCTCCTGCAGCTCTCTCCAGGGCACTGATAACCAGCATGTGCTGTGACTTGACAAGTCTTTTCCCTCCCTTGGAGCAAACCTTCTGCCCAGACCCAAGAAAACCTTAAATTACGATCATTATCCAGTGCCTGTCTCTGTCTTAAGTCAGGTCACATAGGCTTGGTCACATGATGTGGAACCCCTCCAATAGCACACACCAAAAATCTATACTAGAAAGAAATTCTCCCTTCATTCTTGGGAACTGAAGAACCACTGAAGGCCATCCCACCTTAAGGATCCATCATGTTGTCTACAGGATGATGCTACAAGCTCCCTGATATACCAGAATGAAAGGCTCTCTTTTCTTTGCAGACCCCATTATCCTGTCCATGATATGATGCTATCACCCTCCTAATGTTCTGAGAACTGAGAGAAACTGAAGGCTTTTCCCCTTCAGGAGTTTCAGGATGCTATCCATGATGGTTGTCTTTAGGGTCTCTTCATGGCTGCCCATGACCATGATGCCATAGCTCTCCTGACAAAACTTACCTAAAAGGTCATTTTGTCTCATCTTTCCTTTCTCAGAACCTAATTTTCTTATAAGTTATGACATTCCTTTCCCCAGAAGTTTAAATCACTGGAAAGAGAGGAGAAGGAGGGGGGAGGAAAGAGAGAGAGAGAGAGAGGAGAGAGATTTGTTTGAGACAGGGTTTCTCTGTGTAGCTTTGCGCCTTTCCTGGAACTCACTCTGTAGACCAGGCTGGCCTTGAACTCACAGAGATCCACCTGCCTCTGCCTCCCCAGTGCTGGGATTAAAGGCGTGCGTCGCCGCCGCCGCCGCCGCCGCCGCCACCACCACCACCACCACCACCACCACCACCACCACCACCGGGCAAAAGAAAGATCTTAACAGACAAATCTACACCTGTAAAAACACAGAGTATGTTTGGGATAATCTTTAAAATGCTCTGTGGCTAAAGTGCCCATCTCCTACATTCAAGAAAAAAACACATCAGTGTTGGGTAATGCTTCTTCTCAGTGAAGACGAATTATCCTCACACTTGGGGGTTTTCTGTTAGGGACACCTAATAAATATTGGTTATTTTTTCCATTTTTCATTTCTGCTTTCATTAGTTTCCTGTAGTGCTTCTCCATACACTTTTAACTTCATTAAAGCTCATCTCCAGAAATGATCTTGCACCAGAGTGCAGACTTCTTTCTTTAGCAGGCCTTGGAAGCTGGGAATGCACAGCCAAGCAACAGAGCTCATTAAGCATCAGTGTCTACCATGCCCTCTCACTCACTGCTCATTTGTTTTCTGATTACATTAGCATATGGGTGGACCTGCTTCCCTACAGATCAGTGAGTCATTCTCTCTGGGTGTCACAGAACATGGAAGACGGGGTAGGCTGACCCTGAGCCTTGTGCCCCACATACACAACCAACTAGAGCACTCATGAATGGTGACACCAAATCTCTGTGTCTGTCTTTCCCCTCTTCACCTGTACTGCTTACCAAGTGTGAGTTTAGATTCTGCTTCTAATGGGACTTTTATGTGAATGTGTGTACATGTGCATGCATGATCATATGTGTGCAGATGTGGTATACATTGTGCATGTGTATGTAGAAGCCCAAAGTCAATGTTAGGTGCTGTAGATGAAATTCTAAATGGTCTTATTAAATAAGAAACACAGAGCCAAATACAGAGTTAAAAGTCCAAGAGATCAGAGCATTAGCAAATAGCCTTTAATTTACCACTAGCTGCCCGTCCTTCCCCTAAGAGAGAGACCTTCTCCTGTGTGACCTGTCTTTTTATTGCCTTTCTGTTCTACCTTCTCATTGGCTGTAAACCCAACCACATGATTTCCTCGTCACTACCTGTCTATACAGACCTCCAGGTCTCTGGTTGGTACTGGGATTAAAGGTTCAGGTCACTGCTTGGCTGTGTCCTTGACCACACAGAGACTCTGCTGCCATGTGATCAGATTAAGGGCGTGTGCCACCATCGCCGGACTTCTGCTAAATGGCTTGCTTTTAGCTCTGATCCCCGGGCAACTTTATTTATTAACATACAAATAAAATCACATTTCAGCACAAATAAAATATTACCATAAGGTGCTATTCCTCAAGAGCTGTTAGCCTTATTTTGAGGTAGGGTCCCCTGTTGAGACTGGAATTACCAGTTAGTCTAGGCTGCCAGACCATGGAACCCAGGGATCCTCTTGTCTCTGGCTCCCCAGCACTGGGTCCATAATTTTCTGTGGGTGGTGATTGGAGTCTGGAGTTGGGTCTTGGGTTTAGACAGCAAGCCATAGACTAAGCTATGTCAACAGCCATCTGATGGAAGTTTTACTTAGTACTTGATGGTAATGAATCCAAAGAATCTAGAAAACAGCTTTTTCTCATTTCTGTTTTGTTTTTTCAAGTCAATATTTCTCTGAGTAGCCCTGGTTGTCCTGGATTTGCTCTGTTGTTGCCTTAGACTAGCCTTGAACTCCCCAAGATCCACCTGCCTCTGCCTTCTGAATGCTGGGATTAAAGGTTTTCACCACCACCACCCAGCTAGAAAACAGCATTTATCATTTATATTGTTCAGCAAATTATTTTCCCTATAAACCTGTGTCTTCAGAGTCAACTTAACACTGACTCTACCGTGGCCTCTATGGAGTGTCCTTGAACCCAAACCCTGGAGAGAATTGATGGTGCCTTTTATCACTAGCTATGTTACATCCTTTTCTAAAATGATTTATTTTGTTTTTAATTATGTGTGTATGTATATGTGTGTATCTCTCTCTGTGTGTGTGTGTGTGTGTGTGTGTGTGTGTGTGTGTGTGTGTGTGTGTGTGTGTGTATTTACATGTGTGCATCTGTAGCTACCTCTGGAGGCCAAAAGAAGGTGCCAGGTACCCTGAATTAGAATTATAGGCAGCTGTGAGCTGCCCAGTGTGGATGCTGGGAACAGAACTCAAGTCTTATGCAAGAACAGTATGGGTTCTTAACTGCTGAGCCATCTCTCCACTGCTTGTTAAAATTCTTGAATCAGAACAGATATACCAACTAATCTTCAGGTCAGAGGCAGGTGGAAGGTGTGCTAGACCCTTCTATATGCATACCAGAGCAAGAAATTATGCTTTCATCTACAAAATCTAATGAAAAACATAAAAAAAGCTTGAAAAACTCCCTACAAACTTAGAAATGATGTTTAAAATGGAACAACTTAAAAATAAGCTATGTGATATTCACAGAACTCACTGTGGCAGGCTGCTAGGACAAGGTATTGTAACCCAGCACTGGCCTCCATCCTAGACAATAGCTGTTTGAAAGAAGGCTGCAGGTGTCCATGGGGAGCAGCTCCATGGGTTATTTACCTATCTATGGCTAATGTTTTGATTCCCTGGTAGTTACACTGCTGAACAGATCCAGGGACATTAGAATCACTGGCAAGCTCCCAACTTGCATCATACCTCTGGCACATGGCCAAAACCACCTTGTCATCAAATCTTCAAAATAAAAACCTTCTGTTACCCATTTCTTGAGTGATGGTGATTAAAAAAACAAAACAGCAACAAGAAAAAAGCTCAGTGCTGATGCCCTATCTGGAAGGAAGGCAGGTAGAGAAAATTGAAAAGTGAGGCTGTTTATGTTGAAAGCAGTTGCAATATGGCTGCAATATGTCAAAACTCAGTGACACAGGGAAGCCAGAGACAGAGAGTGAAGTACCTCATGATATCACTTTTCTCTGGACTCGGAAGAAGTTTAACTCATAGAAACACACGGAAGAAGGAAAGGCTGGGTGTTGGAAGAAATGAAGTAATTTTGGTCAAAGAGTTCAAAATACCTGTCACAATCTGATTAAGCACTGAAGACTAATTATACAGCATGATTAATACTGTTAGTCATGGGGGAGCTGAAGAGATGGCCCAGTGGTTAAGAGCACTTGCTGCTCCTGTCAAGATCTAGGTTCAGGCCCATCACCCACATAGGGGCTCATAACTATCTTTAACTCCAGTTCAAGGGGATCTGTTGCCCTCTTCAGGCCTCCACAGGATCCTGCACACATGTAGCACACATAACCTCACTCAAGCACACACACACAAATGCATAAAGTAAAAAATTTAAATTAAAAAGAATATTAGAGCCGGGCGGTGGTGGCGCACGCCTTTAATTCCAGCACTCGGGAGGCAGAGCCAGGTGGATCTCTGTGAGTTCGAGGCCAGCCTGGTCTACAGAGCGAGATCCAGGAAAGGCGCAAAGCTACACAGAGAAACCCTATCTCGAAAAACCAAAAAAAAAAAAAAAAAAAGAATATTAGAAATGATATACTGCATACTGGAAATTTGCTAAGATAATATACCTTAAATGTTTTCAAAACATACACACTCATACACACACACACACACACACACACACACACACACAGAGTGAGGTGTTAATTAACTTATTCTAAAATCACTTCGGAGTACAACATAACAAAACAATAAATGGGACACCTTAAATACCATTTACTCTTGTCACTTACCTTAACAAAGCCTGGACATCAACATTACAGCCCTTAGAAGTGCCTCTGTTACAAAGGAAATGGTATCCTACACAGCAAAAATGCAACAGGTTGGAGAGAGAGTCGCTTTGCTAGGGCTGGTGACTGAGAGGTCACAGAGAACTGAGTGCAAGCCCTGTGTAGAGGAGGACTGCCCCTCTCTAACTCCCCTGCAGAGGCCAGAAGAAGGTGTCAGATCCCCTGACCCCCTGTAGCTGGAGTTACAGGCAGCTGTGAGCAGCTTGGTGTGGGTGCTGGAAACAGAACCCAAGCAGTGGAAAGGAGGTTAGAATGAGAACAATACTTCTTGTGAGTTTTGCCTCTGGAAGGGCAGACACAGGGAGAAAAGGAATGGCTAGAGGGTCATTGATTCCCCCATACAGACTGGCAATTAGATCCATGAAGCCATCCAAGGGCTTATCTTAACAAGGTGATCATATACCCAGGACAAATAAAACATGGGAGGTGGGGTGTACTGAGGGTTCAGAAGTCAGTTTCACAGATCAATCTGGCTCACACTGAGTCACAGAAAGAGCTAGTTCAATGAACTGCCCATCCGGCACCACAGCTGGGCTCTTACATTTGTAGTTAGTAGAAAACACAGGCAGGCTTTACCTGATTTCATGACTAGAAACAGCAATCCGATGTTTGATCGTGGACAACTGTATAAATATAGTCCCAGCCTTTCCCCCTGCTGTATTATCACCTATCAGAGCAGTCAGTGTTAACTGACACTTCTTAGCAGTTTTCAGCTGTGGCTATGCTCATATCCCAAGTGTTCCAGGAAAAGCTGGGGTACTATAAAGGTGACAGATTTGCAAGCAGCTAGCTGAAGTGTTGGCAGGGGTACCTTGCCTCTCTTTCATGGACTCCAAGCAGCCATTTCCTCCTCGGCGATGGGCAATTTGATTAAGGTGAACGGTCTATACTCAGAAGTAAGCCTGACATGTTATTGGAGGACAGGATTTGGCTGTGGCCATCAGAGAGAAGATTGATGGTGTCGTGGGAGTGCATGCTCTGCTAAGATAACCAGAGTGAGATCTTCCCGATAGGGGCTCCTTTGTTAGCTCCAGACCAAAATCAACTAAGCCCCTGCAGAGGAAAAATTAGTTGGCAAACCACTTGCTTATCAAGTCTTTCCCTGTTTCAGGACTGTCACCCTTCCTGGGAAGACGGTGGGGGAAACAGGCCACTTCCCCATCACAGAAGGACTGTGGGCACAAGCTGTCCTTTCTGCTGGCCCAATTGCTTTATGCTGGTAAAGCGCCCTCTCCAACCCTCCCCTTGAGGAAATTGAAGATGAGGTCAAGGACAACAGTCAGCAGCTTTCTGTACTTTGCTCTTGATCAGGGCAAGTGCTTCCTGTACAGCTCTGTACATGTTCACAGCCACACAAAGCCAGTCCTAGTTGTTGCATTCATTGTCCAGCGATCATTCATTGCCTTTCCTATGTACAAGACAATGCTATTTTAGTTACTGGTTCTATGATACTGAAAATGCAAAACCTCCATCCAGGTAGGGTGTGTATTTCAGTGAGGAATAAATTTTTATAAAATAAAATGTAAACTACCTAATATGGCATGAAGTAATACTGAGCATAGCTGAAGAAATGTAAAAGAATCACCTAAGGGAAACGGGGCAGTAACTGCTTCTAGTTTACAAGAGACAGTCAGAGCAAAATGCTCCAAGCATGTGCGTAGCTGAGCTTTAAATAAAGCCAGAAAGCAGGCCATGGGGGACAAGGAGAAAAAAAAAATCAGAGGAGTAAAGAAAGGGCCTCTGGAGAGTAAGGGGAGCCTCTTGGCTTCTCTGAAGATCAGCAAGAAAGAGAAAATGGACGGTATTTTGTATCTGTTTTGCAAAATTCACTTGATCCTATCATTGTTTCCCACTGAACGTGCGTCCTCCTTACAATCACAAAGTATCTTTGTTTTTATGCCTCTGATGCTTGGCATCAAACCACACCAGGTGATTATTTTTAAAAATTAAGAAAAGACTGCATAATAAATGAATGAGCTCTCAAGTGCCCAAATGAATGAACAGTTATCTGAATGAATTTTGGGTTGTTCAGCTTTGGGTCAATGGTACACAAAATCATTTAAAAAAAATGGACTTTCTTCCCATTTTCATTCAGTCAAAAAGACAGCTTTTGTGTGAACTCTTTTCATTGTTTTTCTAATAGAAAGTATGAGGGAGTTGAATGTCAAGAACATTCTGTGCACAAAAAAATGTAATAGCTGCATAATATGCCTGTCAATCAGGTGCTAAAATAAAATGCTACCAAGCCCTTATGACTGAGATTTTGTGGGAGTCAGTATTATAAAGCAGTTTTTAACTCTACTCAGGAAATTATTACCTACAGGAAACTTTCAGAGCTGCTATGACTTGTTACCACACTCAATGATTGAAGGAGCCAATTCAACATGGCATCTATCTGTTCCCTGGTTTGCACAGCTACAGCATTGGCCAACTCACATGTGAGTGGGGCTCAGTGTGAACTGAATGGAGACATTTTTCAGAGTAAGGTTTTTCTTTAACTATTGTCATTTACATAGAGCAATTGTCTAAATTTAAAATGCACTATTAACAGTGTGAAAATACAATGTGCCTAGGTATTCATGGGGATAAAAACTGATCTTCAATATGGTTTAATAATGGATTTATTCCTTGTATGCTCTGAGTAGGCTTCTTTTCATTTTGAAATAGGGTCTCACACTATATAGCCCTTTAAAGAACTCACGTAGTCCAGGTTGGCCTGGAAACATCCTTCTGCCTCAGCCCACTGGGGACTAGATTACAGGCTTGAACCACTGCTCCAGGTTCTCCTCAGAGCACTTAGACACTCTTACCCAAGCATCTCCAACTTGGAAATGATTATGATTTTTAATCCTGTCATATTTAATTATGTTTTTATTTTCAACATCTAAAAATTTGAACCCAGTACTTCTCGTTTATTTTAATGCGAGAAATAAACTTTGCAAACATTCAATCTAGCTGCATGATGATTTTGTGATCTCATTACAATAAAGTAATTTTATATTAAAAATAATTCAATGCAATGATAATTTTTTTTGCACAGGTAGTACATAGTGATGACAATTAAGAATGGGATATTTTAATCATATTCTCTTTAAGAGTTTTATATGTGAACAGAAACTTTTCTAACAGTGGTTTTAAATGTGTGTGTGTTTGTGTGTGTGTGTGTAAGCTAATGTGTGTACAGATGCACATATATATGTATGTGGAAGCCAAGGGTTGACTTTGACTGTCTGCCTTAATTGTTCTCCACCTTACGCACTGAGACAGATTTCTCATTTGAGCACATTACACGCATATCGCCACTTCACCTGACTTTCCTATGGGTGCTTGGAATCTGAGTTCCGGTCTCCATGCTTGAATGAAAAATGAGTTACCCACTGACCCACCTCCCCAGCCCTTTATTTATTTATATTTAGTGCGTGTGTGTGTGTGTGTGTGTGTGTGTGTGTGTGTGTGTGTGTGTTTATGTGTGAGTGTGTACAGCTATGGCATGCATGTGGATGTCAAAAATTGACTTACCAGAGCCAGTTCTCTACTTCTACTGTATGGGAGCCAGGAATGGAATTCAGGTGTCAAGATCAGTGGTAAATTTCTTTACCCCGAGTGGTATCTATTTATAATACATATATGTATTATATATATATATATGTATTATATATATTATATATGTATTATATTATATGTATTATATATGTGTATTATATATTATATATTATATATGTATTATATATATGGCAAGGTACAGTTATCTGTATATGATACATATTGCAATGTATATGTTCTATATATTGCTGTACGGTACAGTTTATATATATACTATATTACTATATATCTATTATAAGGTACAGCTCATATATTTATACATATATATATAGTAAGGTATAATTTATATATCTACTGTAAGGTACAGTTTCAACTTAGATCTTTTGCATATGGAGAGCCTCTTATCTCAACAACATTTGCTTGTTATTATTATATTTATTACATTGATACAGATACTTATAATGGCTAAATTTGGTTGTAAGCTTGACATACCTGGGAAGAGGAACCTCAGCTGAGGAACTGCCTCCATCAGATTGCCCTGTGGCAATTGCCAGTGGGACAATTTTTTGATTGTTCAATGAGAAGAGTATCTGTGGGAGATGCCATCCCTGGGCAGGTGGTCCTGGCTTGTACAAGAAGGTAGGCTGAGCAGAAACAGGGTTTAATAAGAAAGCAGCATTCCCCCATGGTTCCTGCTTCAAGTTCCTGCCCTGAGTTCTCTCAATGATACCCTACAGCCTGTAAGATGAAATAAACTATTTCCTCCCCAACTCAGTTTTGGTGATAGTGTATTTCACAGCAAACAGATGGCAAATGAAAACAATAATAGATTACCTCATAATTTATGGTTTTGCCTCAATATTTAAAACTGACCATACTTTTTTCTGATTTTTGTCAGTAATGTCATGTAATACACCCACATGTTCATATCTTCTCTCTCTGATTACAAGGGCTTAAGTAAATGTAGGTATATGGCAGACTTATAAAGAAGAAGAAATTGTCTGAACCTAGTGTTTAATTGGCTAGTATATTGTTGGTAGCCTTCTAAACATTCTCTTTAATTATTTGGATGCATTTTTATTTATTCACAGGTAAGCAATGATAATTTCCATTTCCCAGTAAAATATACTTGATAATTCTATCATAATTTTGAATATAAACATCCAAGTGGTAGGATTTTTCTTCTGCTTTTAATTTAATGTTTCATTTCCTAGCATCACAACCTGATAAATATTTTGTTTGCTGTTATCAATGTGGAGAATTTATGGTTGAGTTTATTTTCCCCACTAATTAGATTTTTGTAACATTTTCATGATAATTAAAAATGAAAAAATAGATTCTCTTGTATTATAAAAGCTAATAAAAACAGTTTAAGAATATGTTCTACACTTTGAATTTTTATTTATTTTAGTGTGGGTGTCTGTGGGTGTGTGCATGCCATTGTACACATGCAGAAGTCAACAGAAAACTTAGAACTCACTCTCTACTTCCATTATGTGGGTCCTGGGAACCAAGCTCAAGACATCAGGCATGGTACCTCTATGAAGGATATTGAGCTATAATTTTCTTATCATGGCCTTAATTTTATTCTTTAGGCCACAGTGGACTCAGGTTGATTTAGTGACTATTGTTTCCTTTTCTGTTTTATGGAAGAAATTTTGTATGACTGTTATTACTTATTTCTTAAGCATGTTTCACAACTTAATTTTTCAAAAAGTTATTTTTAAACATAACTTTGTAAAAAGATTTATTTTTTTATTACTTGATGTGGCTACGTGTGTGCCTGAGTGTATGTATGTACACCATTTGTGTGCAGCGCTCACAAAGAAGGCCGGAAGAAGGTGTTGAATTCACTGGAGATAGTGTAGGAAGCACAGCTTACAGCAAGAATTGGAGAAAGTGGAATTGTCAATCATGTGAGCCTGTTTCCTTCAATGGAAGGAAGAGAATGATGCCTGATCTTTTGCTATTCTGTTAGGAGACAACCTCCACCTGAATTTCCCTAATATCCTGAAAATTGTTTAATCCCTAATTCTGGGCTTTATTCAGTAAATAGAACTCATCCCTATGAAAGAGGCCCCACACACTTTGAATTCTCCACCAATAGAATCCTATGCTTATCACAGATCTTTTCTTCTAGGTTCTATCCCTGAGCTCCATTTATCAACCAATATAATTCATGCTTACTATAAAGGTCACAGGTGCTTTGCTAACTTGCTAGGGAGATTCTATGTAGCTATTCCTAAAGCTTTGTTGTGATAATTGTTACATGGAAACCCATTCCCAGAGTTTTACTGTGCTTAAATGTGTGTGTGTGTGTGTGTGTGTGTGTGTGTGTGTGTGTGTGTGTGTGTGTATTACCAACAAAACATAATCTCTGGTGATTGTGACCAATCTGGGTGGGTTCTGGGAACCAAACCCAGGTCTTCTGTAAGAACAGTAAGCTACCTTAATTGCTGAACCATCTCTCCAGTCCCAAGAACTTAGTTTTTTCTTTTCATTTTATATGACATCTTTGAATATTTCTTACAATACATGTTGATCATACTTGCCCTCTCTCCCAACTGTTCTTAGATCCATCCCCCTTTCCAAACCACCCGTGTTCTCCTATTTTTCCCCTGAACAAGTCCAATTTGTTCTGATCACATACTGTTAGATGTTTGCTCAAACCAGACAAAATTCCAGCGTGGAGAGAGGAGGTGTGCAGGAAGTCCTCCCATTCTTAAGAACGAAGCTGTTGGGGTCGGTAACTTCTAGGACAGGCAGAGTCAGTTTACTTTTAGGGTGCAATTCCTGGTGGGTGAGCAACCATCTAACAACTTAGTTTTTACTAGCCACAGGACTACTCTTTTTGTTTCATCTTAAATAAGAACTCATAGCTTATATTTTTCAAGGAATTGGCATGTCATTTGAGTGTTCATAAACAGAATGTTTGACAGCTTCTCTTGGTATCTTTTAAAATTTCTTTGTAATCAATAGCTAGCTCTTCCCTTTCATTCCTCATGTTGGGAATTTATTTCTTACAAAGTTGCCCTTAGTCTGGCTAGAGAGTTATAATCTTTTTTCAAAATTTTGTTGAACATATCGATTGTACATCTTGATGGGTTTCATAAGGACATTTTCATCGAAGTATGACTTCTATTTATTCTCTGTACTCTCTTCCCCCAACCCCTTTGCTGGTCCTTTTCCTTCCCTGGTATGTCATTTCTATTTTCATGGTGTGTGTGTGTGTGTGTGTGTGTGTGTGTGTGTGTGTGTGTGTCTTTGTGTATGTGGAGGGGGACGTTATATATTTATATAAAATCTAGGATCCACAAATGAGAAAAGACATGATATTTGTCTTTTTATATCTGGGTTATTTCAGGAGTAGTGAGCTGGTAAGCAGTTATTAAGGGGTCAACTTGCGATGGATAATCTTAGTTGTCAATTTGACACACCTGGGAAGAGGGACTCTCAACTGAGGAATCATCTCCATCAAATTGGCCTGTGGATATGCCTATGGAGCATTTTCTTGCATACTAATTGATGGAGGAGGGCCCAGCCCACTGTGAATAACACTATTCTTAGATTGGTGGGCCTTGACTATATAAGAAAGGTAGCTGAGCAAGGCAGGAAGAGCAAGCCAGGAAGCTGAGCTCCTTTGTTGATTTCTTCCTCAACTTTTTGCTGTGGCTTCCCTTGATAATGGGCCACAACCTGTAAAATATAATAAAGCCTCTTTTCTCAAGATGGTTTAGGTCAGTGTTTTATCACAGCCACAGAAACCAAATTAGGACACCTAGTTTTTATGGTGCATAGCATGCAAGTATTCTACCAACTGAGCTATATCTTCAATTCCATTCTTTATGGATGAACAAAGGCAGTGTGTGTGTATGTATGCATTCTCTTCATTCATCAGCTGATGGACAGCTAGGCATTTAGGCTATTTCCACAGACGGACTATTTTGAATGTGCTGCAGGAAACATGGATATGAGCATAGCTCTGTGGAATACTGATTTCAGCTTCTTCAGATATATACCCAGAAGTGCTGTAGCTACGGCATATGGCAGTTTTATTTGATAATTTTATGGAACCTCGCTACTCACTCCTTTCCATAAACAATGAGCATCAGCATCCACTCTTTCTCATCAGTGTGAGCATAATGTCACATATTTAAGGGCCATTTAAATTACTTCTTTCTGTGGTGTGTCTATTCATATGTCTTGTCTATTTTCTCCTAGTATTACTCTTCTTAGGTTTAACTGTTGATGTTTAATTGTTTAAATATCATTGCCTTTCATATAGTTCTATAGAAATTTTCCCATTTTCTTCTATTTTTTGTCACTGTTTTAAGTCTATAAATGCTATGCAATGAGACGAGATCATAACTGTTTTCATTTAAATGCTTCTGAATTTTGGAGCCATAGAGAAAATTTCATTCTTGCTTTATAAGGAAAAGCAACCATTGTTCTTCTATTACCTGACATGTTGAAACACTAGCCATTTGGAACATTTGGTGGATGGTTTTATATACATATGTGTGTGTGTGTGTGTGTGTGTGTGTGTATTTTCCCAAATAACTGTCTAGTATCACCTATCCAGAAGCCATTCCAGTACTTCTAATTTCATATTTGTGCTGTGTGTTAAAAGTCCACCCTCCTGCATATAATTTAGAATTTCATCTTTTGTTTATTACTAAACCAGTAAGACAGTGGTTTGATTACCAAGACCTTAAAATGCAGTGGGCTTGTTCCTCAAGCTGTTGTTCTCAGGCTTTTCCTACATTCTTTTTTTAAAAATTAATTAATTAAATGTGTGTGAGGGGTTCATGAATGTCCACGGAAGCCAAAAGAGGGCCTGAGATGCCCTGGAGCTAGATTTACAGGTGCTGGTGGACTTTGTAACATGTGGGAGCCAAACTCATGTCCTGTGCAGGAGCAGCAAGTGTTCTTAACCACTGCGCCTTCTCTTCATCCCCTTTATGCTGCATTCTTATCTTCAAGAACAGCACTCACTGTTTCCAAGCTATCTAGCACAAGAAATCAATGTACAAGGAGACTGGGCATCTCATCCTGCTCCAAGATCACCATAACCATGAGCATATTACCTTTCTATTTGTTCAAGTCAAAGTATCCCAGTGCATAATCAGTTTTTTTTTTCTGGTGTAAGAATCAAGTGTCCTGCCCTTTATGTCTAAGTGTGCTCTTGTATTTGATCCATGGGCACTAGGATAACTCTGGCCTCATGAAATTAGTGCACAATGGTAACTCTCTCCCATTCCCCACAGTTGAATCTTTCCTCTTTTAACCTCTTCTTAAGCACCTACCAAACTCAGACCACAATCACATCCCCTGTGCTTCTGAGTCTTTTTCACACAGTCTAGTGATAAACTGCTCTGTGGATGGCCATAGCAGAGGTAAGAACACACAGGAACATTTCCTGGGTATCCTCACTGGTTAATATATCAATATGTAAAGCAATAGCTGAGTCCAAGAATCTGTCCTTGGGCAAAGATGCTTTGAGGATGTTATCTACCCTGCTCTTCACTTTCCGACAAGTATCCTTTCCCACCTGACCGACCACCAGATCCTCCCAAATGAACATCTGGTCCACTAGACTTCCTGATGTCAGTATTCAGGAGGATGTCACTTAGAATCTAGCAATGGGATCTGGTGGCTGTGGAGCCATGTAAGACTGCAATCACAATCTGAAGTGGAGGCATCATTCCGATGACATGAAGGGCACTTTTAGTTTATTAGTGATATTCCTGTAAAAGCTGCTTGATAACTCACATCAAATCAAGCAGTCATTCTGTGCAATTTGTGACACAGAAGGATAGAACATGATGATCTTTTTGTTACAAACATCTGAACAAATAAGTCAGGGTTTAATCAGGATGCCTTAAAAGAAATGGTATTTGAATTAAAAGATTAAAAAAATATGTACTTCTGAAGATACAAAACTCAGGATGATGTAGAAACATCTATTCTTCTTCATCTATACTTCCTTCCCTCTTGTTATAGTAATGAGCCTCTGTAGAAGTTAAATATCTGTCTTAATGAGCCATATTCTAGTTGACACAGAGCCCCCATTGATTAACAGTAAGAAAAGAGCAAGTCCCCTGCCCCCATGAACTGAAACTGCTTTCTTTTTTGCCTAAATTGCAATCAAGAAATTTTTTAGGGTTTTTTTTTTAAGTTTTTGTTTAATTTTTATTTTTTTTTTGTCTGTATGTAAGCATGTTATATGTATGAATGTGGTATATGTATGCATGTACGAATGCCTATGTGCATGAGGTAGAGGCCAGAGGAGGACACGGGGTGTCCTACTCTACCACTCTCTACGTTATCCCTCTGAGACAGGGTCTCTCTGAACCCGGAACTAGGCTGGCTGCCAGCAAGCCCGAGTGATCCTCCTGTCTCTGGCCACCCCTAACCATGGGGTTCCAGGCAATCACAGACATGCCTAGACTTTTAAGTGCATGTTGGAGATTTGAACGTGAGTCTACATGCTTGCATGGCAAGCATTCTTACCCACTGAGCTATAGCTCCAAACTTAGGTTATCTTAATATAAATCCTAGCTGGGCTGTATTAATAATATGATATAGGTTTGGAAGCCTGAGTTGGATTTGAATCCCAGGCCTCTGTGAATGTGGCATAAGCAAGCTGTTTAGCCTTTCTGGGGAGTGAGGCTGAGAATGCTGTGGCAAAGATGGAATCAGCTGATCTGTGTTCGAAAGTCCCAAAGGGACATTTTTAATGAGCAGTTTGTCTACTACCTGCAACATGCTCACACTGCTTACTCCCCTCCTCATCTTCCTTGATCCCTTTTGAAAGGGACAGGCATGTCTACGTCCATAAATACTTGAATCTACAGAGGATAACTGATGTGCTGTCTTGCCTAACTGATGTTTAAGAAGCATTTGAAACCATTTCTCACCAATTACTTTGCACAGAGATAAAAACTCTGATCATATGTTTAAATCATGTATCTTTTAATTGCTTTTTTAAATTTATTATGTGGGGTTACATGTGTGCCACATGCACAGTTACAAATCAAAGGAAATCTTGCAGAAGTCAGTTTTCTCCTTCTACCATGTGGATCCTGGGGATGGAACTCAAGTCGTCAGCCATGGTAGCAGGGATCCTACTCACTGGACCATCTTGCCAGTTCCATAGATCATGGATCTTCTGTTTAGTCTCAGGACTCACTAGGGTCCAACCCCAGATTGGATGGATTTGCTATTGAAACAGACACTGAAAGGAGAACTGATTCTCTGTGTTGCCTTTTTCCAGGCTCACGCAGGACCGACTGAATTTTTCCATCATTTATCATCTCACTTTGTCTGTGGCTCCTACATGTGCTCCTGCCTTACCAGTGCTGTGCAATTGGTAGTGGGAAGGCAGAGCCAATATCTACAAGCATGAGTAATGCAAGCATTACGCAATACAAAACCCTTACTATGCAGTCTCTTATTTCCTAAATAAATTCTAGGTTGGTAATACAGATATTTCTCAGACAGCAAACAACAAAACAGAGACTCCCTTGGGTATTTGTCAATTTTTCATTGCTATAACAACTTTTCTGAAGATGGGTACACCGAAATGATTTTATTTAGTTTACAGTGTTGGAGGTTGTGATGGTTGATCTTCACTGTTAACCTGACTGGATTTAGAATACCATGGAAACACACCTTTGGATGTGGTTGATATATTGTGCACCACAATAAACTTATCGTGGGTCAGAGAACAGAACAGCTGCTAGTTAGACATGGAGGCCAGAAAATGGTGGCACACACTCCTTTAACCCTAGCATTCTGAAGGCAGAGATCCATCCAGAATATCTGGGAGTTCAAAGCCATACTGGAAACAGCCAGGCATGGTGACACATGCCTTTAATCCCAGGAAGTGATGGCAGGAAGCAGAAAGGTATATAAGGCATGAGGCCCAGGAACTAGAGCCTGGTTAAGCTTTTAGGCTTTTGAACAGCAGTTCAGCTGAGATTCATTCCGGATGATGACTCAGAGGCTTCCAATTTGAGGAAACAGGATCAGCTGAGGAATTAGTGAGGCGAGGTTAGCTGTGACTTGTTCTGCTTCTCTGATCTTCCAGCATTCACTGCAATAACTGTCACTGGGTTTGTTTTTATTAATAAGACCTTTTAAGATCCGTGCTGTATTTGGATATATGTATGACAATGCATCCATAAAGGTTTAACTAGCATGAAAGACCTAGCCTGAATGTCTGAACATAGGTAGCACAGTCTCATGAGCTAGATTCCTAGACTAAATAAGGAGAAAGTGAGCCAAAGATCAGCATTCATCTCTCTCACTTCTGACCTGGAGATTCAATATGATTCAAATCTGGAACAGCTACCCACTACAGACCAGCTCCTTCACACTTCTGCTGCCATGTCTTCACTTTGGTGATGAGCTGTATTACTTGATTGCTAATCGAAATAATCTCTTTATCCCTTAAATTTCCTCTTGTAAGATGTCTGGTCACAGCAATGAGAAAAGTAATAATAACAGAGATTGAGAGTTCAAATACCATGGTGCTGGCTCTGGCAAGAATCCCCTGCCTGTGTCACCACACAGAAGATGGTAGAACAATGGTAAGAATGGGGCAGGGTGGGGGGGAAATCATAACACAAGACCAAAATCCAGACAGTGACTTATGGACTGTACTCGCTCTCAAGAGAATTGAGTCAGGGTCCCACAAGAATTATCTATAATCCCTGTGGGCAGTGCTACCACTCATGACCTGAAGAAGTTCCCACTAAATCCAACCTATTATAGGAGCCCCCATATCTCAGCATCACCAAATTAGAGATGAGGCTTCTGATACATGAGCCCCAATTGGCAAACACAATACAAATAATAGTAGCCTTTGACTGTCTTCAACTTCACATTGACTGTTAACAATAAGATGCTTTATAAGACAATGTGCAAAATCATGTCACTTTCTTGCTTGCTCTCCCTTTTAGGTTCCCACTATAAATCTCTTGGAGCAAAGAACTTCAAGGGGTTGTATCTTCAAATCAAGACCAATACCTCATTTTCTCTTATAGACCAGAAAACTAAAATCCTGTATCCTTAAGATAGCCAGAAGGAAGTCATTAGCATTCCTGAAAATTACCTTTTAGATTTCTGTAAATAAACTTGATAATAACTCATTAGTTTTGTCTTTCAGCTTCCTGAGACTTCCTGCTAGTGAAAGGGTTAAAGATCTAATATTGTTCATCTGTCCATGCTCTGAAATGCTGGATCAGTTACTTTTCTATTGCTGTGATAGAATACCATGACCAAGGTAGCTTATAGAAGGAAGGGTTTGTCTGGGACCTGATCTCTCCTTTTATGGCATCTAAAAGAAGAAGAAGACAGTTACTAAATGGTACAGTTCTGGTGGCACCCTCTTTTGATTGAAAGATTGGGTCATATATTCATTTTTATGTGCATGCCCTTTCCTATAATGCCTCTGATTTTAATCATTTGCATTCCTAGTTATGCATAGGCATAAGATGATAACTAAAATTATTGACTTAAAGAGTATGGTAACTAAAATTATTGACTTAAAGAGTTATTTGAAGGACATAGTTTGCATTATCACAGATGAACCCAAACCAGTTCAGGTTGGCTCAGTCTTTCTAGTCTTTGTATCTGACTCACTGGGAATCCATTTGGATCAAACTTTGATCTGTTACTGTCTAAATTTGATTGTTACTGGGGTTGGAGAAATATGTACTAATGTCCAGGGGTTGTTGTATGTGCAGCCAGATGCAGGTGGGACACCAAGGAGGCTCTGCATTTTGGATGCAGTGTTTGGAGAGGGTTATATGCACATCATATGTACAAATGAAGAAACGAGGTTGCCAAGTGAATTAGAATGGGGATTGTACATAACCCCAAACCAAACAGGATTCCAGACTAGACTAGTCCCTATGCGTGTATATATATAGCCATACACATATACATACATATATACTAACCCTACACTAGAACTGCCTCAAGCCCAGCAAAAGGGAGGAGAACAAGGTGATTTCCAGGTTTAACAAGAGACCTTGCCTCAAAATAAATAAATAAATAAATAATTTTTAAAAGGTAGAGCACAATAAGCGAGGGCATTCTGCTGAAACCACACGCATGTGTGCATGAGCATGCATGGGCACGTGCACATGCGCGCACACACACACACACGCACACACACACACACACACACACACACACACACACATACACACAATCACACGGTTGAGTAACTCGATAAACCTCTAGGACTTGCTACTTTGTTGTCTTTGTTTGAGTCCTATGGTTAGTGGGCCTTCCCTTAGAAAGTTCCAATGTGTGGTGACTCTCATCTTTTGGAAGACCTGCAAGTGTTTTCTGAATGACAAAATTGAGAAGGGGATGGTGGCTGGCTTTTGTTCTCTAGAGTTACTTCCAACATAAAATAGATAGATATGGGTGATCTAGGGATTTTGGTCACAGAAGCTGGCTTTAGTGAGAATAGAGAAAAGTTAATCAGCACTGGGTAGTTTCTACACTAGCTTGTAAGAATCTCAGGTACAAAAATCATTCTAGAATCATGCAGTAATGCAGACACATGGTTATTTGATGAATTGGCTGACTCTGTGATATTCACATTCTAAACAGGAGGGAAAGTGCAGTGCAGAGTGAGTCACTTTCCCTTTTCATCCCTTTGGGATTAGTTATTATTGTTTCAATTACATCGACTTGGGGTGCAGAGTCATAATCTGGTCTATGTTACAAAGAATAACATCCCAGTCAGGAAGTTAGCATGTCCATCGCCTTAAATGTTTTAAGAAAGCATTTTTCACTCATGGTGACTGTGTGTAGTGACGATGGAAAAGATGAGCCACTTTCCAGGTGAAAGGTGAATTTTAGTATGTCTTCTCTGATGAGCCTGATGATCTTTGAAGAGTAATTTTAAAATGACAGGCTTGTATTATTTGCTTCTTCTCTTCCTCTGCTCTCTCACTGCTGTTGGAAAGACTCTGACTAATGCATCATCATGATTTAGAACATAGTTTTCAAAGTTTTGATTGGGAAAGCAATATGAAATTCCATGAAGGCTGGTTCAGTCCTTCCTTCTTGTGACCTACCTTTGCCCTTGTCGGAGCCCCAACTGGTTCTGTTCACCCCAGCTTTTTTACCTTTGTACAGAATGTGACCTTCACTGCTGGGGCCTTGGGTTCCTTTTTAAATCATAGTTGCAGATGCCTACTAGTTTAATTAGCAAGATGGAGTTACATAACTCCCAGGACCATTTTGGGTCATGATCCATAGCTGTCTTTCGAGTTTCTATGAATTTAAAGCTACTATCAGGTAGCTTTAAAGGGACTAGATCAGAGATGGAGGACACACACACACATAAGGAGAGGGAGAGAGGGGGAGGGAGAGGGAGAAGGGAGGGAGGGGGAGGGGCGGGAGAGGAATGATGGTGGTGGCACAGCCTAAGCACTGTGCCCTCAATGGTGTCCCCATTTCCACTTACATATGGACTAGAGATATTATCCTGACACAGTGACATGTTTGTCTTCAAGTGACTGAAAGAAGATAGGTCTAGGAAATGAGAACGCTACTTTCCACCTCCCGAGTTCTGTGCATGTACTATGGGGGGTGCTGAGGAAGGAACCCAGGACTATGAACACACATCCTAGTAAAACATTTCATCAACTCTGCTGCATCCCCCATCCTGCTGTTGTTTCAAATTACCCTCTACAGAAATATGGCCAAGGCTCATTGATATGAATAATTAATTGATTGTTTCAGGTAATGAACTTATGAAAACTAAGAATGAAGCTGAATGTCCCCACTGCTGGGTATTGTTATTTTTCAAAAATGATACTGGAAAGTGAATTTACTAAAGAAATTGCTTATTTTATTTGACTTGCTGACTTGATAAGAAAATAACAGGGGCCTTCCTGAAGACCCAACAAATGCTGAAGTGAGTGAAAGCATTGTGAGTAGATTCAAGCATGAGGACCCGAATTCAGATCCCAGAATCCATATAAAGAATTGGAAAAGTGGGTGGGACAAATGGGTTGCTCCCAGAGTGCCAGAATTGAGGCAGGAGGATTGCTGAAGCTTGCTGGCTGTCAGACAGCTCCATGTTCAGTGAGAGACCACTTCAAGGGAAGAAAGCAGAGTGATGGAGCATGGCACCTGATGTTCTCCTCTGGCTTCTGCACTTGCCTGAACATGTGTGTGCATACACACCCCTGCATACACACACACACACACACACACACACACACTCATAACAACAGTAATAATAATAATAATAGTAATAATAATAATAACAATATTTAATGTTAAAAACAGAGGGCTAGAGATGGCTCAACATTGAAAACACATGTGCTCTTGCATGGGACTCAATTTTTTTTTCAGTTCCCTGTACCCACTTCAGGCAGCTCACAGCTATAATTCAAGTTCCAGGGGATCCAATGCTGCTTCTGGCTTACATGTACATATAAACATATGGACACATACCATAAGTAAAATAAATAAATAGGCAAAAACAAACAAATAAATGACTAAATAAATAAAAAGAACAACAAAAAAGAAAATCTGGACAGCCTACTCACAATTTTCAGCTAAGGGTATTTTTTTCTTAATTCATCCAGTATGTGAGTTATTTTAAGAGAAGTCAACAGAAGAACTTCATCTGTGGGAAAGACTCATCTGTGAGACTGTGTAAGTTTTCTCCATCCCAGGTAACCACTAATAAAGGTTGGAAGCGTGTTCCGTTCCCTCCTTCCCTTTTCACAGAGCAGTCGAATGTCACTCTGACATAGGAGACAGAGACAGGAAGTGCTGACATTTGCCCTCCCTGTGACTTCAGAGCTGTCACTGTCCCACATGGGATGTGTTCACCTTGTCACCGTGAAGAAATAAAATCTGCTGGGTGGAAGAGATGTCAATGAATCACACCATCCCCACAAAGCTCATTGTGGGAAACAGGTCTCACTCCTGGTTTTATTATCTCTAGTGAAAGGACCATAATTTCACTACCCATGATTCATCCTATTTTAGACGGTCATTAATATTCATATTTGAGGAGGAAACTGACAGGTAAAGAGTGCCAACTCATTCCTGGGGAGAATGAAAAGGTTTCACTATTCAATCTGTCTGGGTCTTGATCTCTCTGCTGCTGATCGCTCTGTGGTTTCCAAGATCTGAAGCTAAATGGTCCCTTTAAGTCTGTTTGTGATTTTCAAACTTTTGGGAGATATTCTAAAACTTGAAATTCTGCTGTTGCCTTTGAACGTAGGTGGCACCTAACTGAATACTAATCTTGGTTCATTGTTATTTCATATAATTTGGCTTTTCATAGGAAAATTGTATTTTTAAATGCTAAGAGCAGGGTATATGAATTGAAAATAAAAATAATAAGATAATTTGCTTGTTTAGTAAGACTTATTTGATTCTTAATTATGTGTAAGGGCAGGAGGGATGTACACATAAGTGTGGTAACTGCAGAGGCCAGAAGAAGGGGATGAATCTCCAGGAACTGAAGTTACAGGTGGTTGTGAGCTGCAAGACATGACATCTAGGAACCGAACTCAAGTCTTCTACAAAACCAGTGCATGCTACTAAACACAGAGCCACCTCTCCAGCCCCATGTTAGTTTGTTTTAAGACAGATCTTACTATATTACCCAGACTGGCCTCAAGCTCCTGGTCACAGGCAATTCTCCTGTTCAGAATCTCAAGTAGCTTTGTCTATAGACACAGCCACCATGCTTGAGTAGCCTGCAATGGTAAGAGTCCTCAAGCCATTGTGATGATGACTCTGCCAGAACTAATCTCAGTTCTTAACTGAGGCAGGACATGAGAATTTGCATCCACGGTCTTCAACGTTTGTAGATACTTTTTCACTGAAAATAACTTTGAAAAACCATGTGCCTCCCCCATTTCTATGAGGTGTGTGTGTGGGGAACCATGGCAGGACCAATACCCAAGGAGTGCAGAATATGTCTCCAAAAGGAAAATAAACATGTCCTCCAATTTTGATGTTTAACAAAACATAGTGAGATGCTGATTATTACTTTGTATTGTTTCTGCTGACAAAGAAATTTTCCAGTGACCCAAATAAAAAAGAAAATATTTTAGATGCAATCTATGTCCCTTTTATGTCTAAATAATATTCACTGACTACTGTAAAAATGAAAACCAGCATGGAGGTCATGCTCATGGAGGATGACCTTGGATGTACCCCTTTGTCCAAGGCTCTATTCACCTCAGGTGCTGTGGAAGATTAAGCTTTGCTTTTACCTTCTACAGTCTTTAAAGATGTTTTACTTTACTAAGAAAGAGCTAGCAACCCTCTAGAAGATTACGTATGTTAGTCTGAGAATACAAGTCTACAGAGATTATTGGAAATACTTTTCTGAACTCTGTATTGATGAAACTGTTATACTTTGCCTTACAAGACTGACTTTTTCAACGGACCTGGAAAGAAAAAAAATAAATCTTTCTTGAACTTTTAATTAAAAAATGCTGTGGTTTGGATCTTAGTGTCCCCTGAAGCCTCTGGTGTTACAGGCTCCATTCTCAATGCAATGGTGCTTGAAGGTAGGCTTGGGAAGTTGTCATGAGGCACTAGCTTCATCTACGAGATGATCCATTGACAAATTCTTATAGCTGAATGGGATATTCACAAGTGGGACTTGGTTGAAGGAAGTAAGTCAATGGAGCATGCCCTTAAGTATCTATCATTTTTAAATTTTTATCTTTGAGATTATAATATAATTATAACACTTCTCCCTCCAATTTCCTCCTTCCACACCCCCATATACTCTGTTCTGCTATTCTTTAAATTCATAGGCTCTTCTTTTCACTAATTGTTATATTGCACAAATATATGTATCTGTTTATATATGCACACATATAATTATATATATGCATATATATATATATATATATATATATATATATATATATTCCAAAATATAACCTGTACAGTTTATATAATGCTACTTGTTTGTATATTTTCATAGCTGACCATTTGGTCCTGGACAACCAATAGGTTTGTTCTTCCTTTGAGAAGGAAGAACACCTGTCCTGCTCCCAAGCTTTCTTCAGCTGCCTGTAGTTAGTTCTTTGTGTTGGGTTTAGGTCCCATGGGCTTTTCCCCATCCACTTTGGCATGTGCATTGGTGTCATCTTTGTTCAGCTCACATTTGAACAGTCACGTTGGTGAAATTTCATGGATGTAGCTTCTGATAATACTAGGAAACACATTTCTTTAAACAATACATTTCTGAATTCTTTGAAAGTTTCATAGCAATATATTTTGAACATATTCATCTTCCTCCCCCAACTCTTCCCATAACCACCCTATCTACTGCCCCACCACTTCCATTCAACTTGAGAGTCATTCTTCTGTCTTTTCCTTTTCCCTTTCCCCAGATAGTCCAGTTAGTTGCCCAGGTAATTTTGGGACTGGAGCTGCCCTGGTGTGGAATCAACCTACCATGGGACACCTTATTAAAGAAAATTGACTCTCCTTCTTCTAACAACTGTCAAATGCTAATAGCTAACAGCTGGCAGTGGGGGTTCCTGCCCATGTTTCCCTCTCTATGCTATGATTTTTGCCTGGCTAGAGCTTGTACAGACCATGCACATGCTGTCACAATTGCTATGACTTCATATGTGACTTTCCTTGTTGTATCTGGAAAACATGGTCTTCTTGACGCTGTCCACCATCTCTAGCTCTTACGGTCTAAGATCCCTGAGTCTTATGGGGAGGAATGTGATGTGTATTCCTATTTAGGACTGAGCCTTCCTCTAATCTCTGTACATTGACTAATTGGGAGTCTCTGGATTGATTTCCAACTACTGTAAGGAGAAGCTTCTATGATAAGGATTGAGAAATCCTGATCTGTGGGTATAACAATAAGTCATTAGGAGTCGTTTTAATACTATGTCCATTTAGTAGAATAATAGCATTAGATTCTCCCCTAGGGCTGATGACCTATCTAGCTGGAGATTCTTAGCCCTTTCAAAATAGTGAGTTAAATGTATATCTCATTCCCAATCCACACACATACTCAATCTTTCTCTCTCTCTCTCTCTTCTCTCTCTCTCTCTCTCTCTCTCTCTCTCTCTCTCTCTCTCTCTCTCTCTCTCTCTCTCTCTCTCACACACACACACACACACACACACACACACACACACACACACAGTGTTCCCCTTGGCTGTCATGAGATAAGCATCTTTTCTCTACTGCAATGCCCTTATTTCTGCCTTGCCATTGACCTAAAGCAATGCATCCATCCAATCTTTGGCCAAAGTTTTTGATGCCATGAGCCAAGAACCATCTTTCCTTCCTGGAGCTGTTTCTCTTGGGTGCTTTGTCACTGTAACTCTTTTCATCAGTGCTCACTAGTCCAGGTCAGGCTGGAAGACAAACACTGCTAAAGAGGCCATGCATCTCTGTGTGCATTCCGCTGTCACAGAAATCGACTCTCCACTTCTGGTGAAGCTCTCTTTCTTCTTGTCATTTTAGTTCTTTCTCCTTTGGTTCTGTGCATCTTGCTTCATCCCTGTCTCCTTTCTGTCTATTACCTCTCCTGTTTATGTCGCCTTTTACCACTTCCTGCATCATCTCTCACATTTCTTTTCTCTTGCTTGTAAACCTGCTAAGGGTACCCATTGCCCTCTGCCTAAGTCTTCCGAAAGGCTAATTAAGTCTTGCTATGTCTTGAGGGTGATCAAGGTTAAACAGAGGGCTGAGCTTGCTCTGGAAGGAGTGCAAACCCAGCTGTCAGCTTTCCCTGTCACCCACACAACCAATAGCCACATGGCTAGAGGTGATGGGGGTCTAGGAAGAAGTATTGAAATTCAGGATTTATTGTATTCCTGTGTAATGTCATGTCACCAACTTCAGATACAGAGTCATCTTAGATCTAGAGAAACCAGAGGTTTCAAATGCCCACTGAGGCTAGAGCTGAGATTCCCAAAGCAGTTCTGGCCCCAAGGCTCTGCAGCACTATTTTCCATAGCCCCCTCTCATTTCCAGATACATGGCCATGGCCTTTCTTAACAACCTCTGGTTGCATTGGATGGCATATCTCAAATTGATTTTCCATGAAGAAAATATCTGTAGAAAGCTACCCAAGCTGTGTCTTGGCATATCTGAGTGGTGGCAGGCCCCAGTTATGAGCCAAATGACCAGAAGGAAGCCATGGAAGAACAAAATCTACTTGGTTCACACCTGGAGACTGCCACCACTCAGACCTGTCATGATGCAGCATGGGAAGCTTTCTAAAGATATTTTCTTCTATGTTTATTTAACTGGTATGTTATTTTTCCATTGACTATGCTACAGTGAGACACCAAAACAGGTTATAAAACCTAAGCCAAGTCTCCCGTAGAAATGGCATCATCAGAGCTAGATGTTTTATCTTGGCTGCTCTGAAAAGGTCTACCTAACTATTTTTCCTCTCATGTATACTGATATGTCTCTCACCGTGATGTATGAGAACCATTATAATCGAATTTTATTTTCATTTATTCATTCTGTCCTGGCAATGAGCATCTAAAAAGTGATAGGAAAATGTTGAAATGATTGACAAGGTAGATCTTATCTGAAACACAGATCATATTATCTCCAAAGATATTCAAATCTCATACGCCTCAAACACAGACAATAAATTAAATGTCAGAAAGATTCTCCAGTTTAAACATTTGTTTTGAAGATTAAAGACATGACCTGGCTTAGCTGTTAGTGAGATATATAGTTAGTTCATTATTTACAGCAGGACAGCTAGGCTTATATAAAGCAGTTTGAGCATCTTTATCATTAATACTTTGTGTATGTGTGTTTGTGCACATCCCTGTGTGTGGGAACATTTGTGTGAGAGTTCATGTGTGCACATGTATGTAGGTCAGAACAGCCTTGAGTGTCAAATCTTCCTTTTTTATTTATATTTTTTCTACTTCTAAGAGGGTCTCTAATTGGCCTGAAACTTCACCAAGTTAGGCCATAGCCCTGAGCCTCCCCAGACAGCACCAACTGGAGACCCAGGACTCAGATGGCCAAGACTATGGAGGAAGCTCATTCACATAGTCACAGTGCCTAAGTCTATACAGAAACATAGGTTCCAGACTCTGGGTCTGTGTGTTGCTACTGGTATGTTAGTTTGGGGAACATTCATAACCTCAGTTTCCTCCCCTATATGATGGGGATGCTAATGGTACCTAGCTAGCAGAATCATTGTAAACATTAAATGTGAAATTTTAATTTTCAAAATTTCAAATTAAATTTTGAAATTCTTTAGCATTTTAAACTGATATGTAGTCTAATATAAACTCCATGGGTAGTTACTTCCATTTGTCTTAATTAATAGTTACACTGTACCCCCAAATCTTTGACCTGAATATACCAGGGAAGTTAAAGATAAAAATTCCCTCTTTGCGGGTAGTGCTTCATATTTAAGAAATTTGTTGACTTTGTTGACGACCTTGAGTGTGTGAAGAAGTTATTTTGACAAAAGAGTAAATCATTATTATTGAAAGTTTAGACAATTGAGAGATATAATAACAGTATAATAAAGTACACTTAAGCTTATTTTTCCAAGAAAACTATTGTTAACATGAAATGGGCCACTTTCTCTACTTTTTAGCCAATTAACTTCTGATTATTTTTACTTATCAAATTCTTAACATACATTCTTGTATGTAGTTTTTTTTCTATCATTGTTTTAACACATGGTATAGAATCTTTGTGAATATCATTCATTAATAACTATGACACTTTCAACTAAGCTGGGATGCTGTCGTTTTCCTAGCCCTTGGTCAATGGCACTGCATTTATCCTTTTCTGAAGTTATGATTCTTATGACTTAAAAATTAGTATTAAAGTTTTCTAAAATTTTTAAATTATAAAGATGTCTGGCTGGAAGGATGGCTCCGGGCTTAAGAGAAATTATTGCTCTGACCAAGGACCTGAGATCTGTACCTAGACCCATGTCAGGAGACTCACAGCCACCTGAAACTCCAGGACCAGGGAATCCAACGCCTTGTTCTGTCCTCTAAGTGCACCTGCACTTTTGGGTACGTACACATATATAGACACACACATACATACATAATTAAAAGACAAAATAAAATCTTTAAAATTATAAAGATATTTACCTTATTTTTGGATTATTTTATAAAGATTCTTAGAGGATCAATTTTTTCTGTCTTCTTTTTTTTGTTGTTTTTTTGTTTTGTTTTGTTTTTTGAGACAGGGTTTCTCTGTGTAGCTTTGGAGCCTGTCCTGGAACTCACTCTATAGCCCAGACTGGCCTTGAACTCATATAAATCCGCCTGCTTCTGCCTCCTGAGTGCTGGGATTAAAGGTGTGCACCATCACTGCCCGGCGATGGTCAATCTTTTTATGTATAGATCTATTAATTTTTCATTCAATTGTCTTTCAGAGATGTGTGTCCAGAAGTGTTGCTCTGGCTAGAATCTGAGTGTCTTTCTACCATAGCCATGCTCTTTAGAATGCTCTTTAGTGGATAATTTTTAAGAATCTGATATAGAGAGATTTTTATCAGAGTTTTTCAGAAGCACTCCACTAAACTCTGTTATAGGATGTGATAACTGAGCTCCAAGAACAATTGTAGAAATACACAGACAGGTCTAGATAAAAATATATACATACACAATTACAGATATATACATGCATGTATACACACACATACATGCATGTTTGTGAATTTGTGTGTGTGTACATCCATGTGTGTGTGTGTGTGCCCATGTCTATATAGAGAGAGACATTTAGATAGAAATTTATGTAGGATAAGAAAGAAGCCATTATTACTGCCCTTTGTTGCCAGACATGTTGGAATGTACCTTTAATCCCAGAAATCAGGAGGCAGGAGCAGGTGGATCTCTTGTGTTCTAGGTCAACTGGGTTACATAGTTAAGACTCTGTCTCAAAAAAAAAATAAAAAATAAAAAGGCTGGCCTGTGGATGTCTCACAGTCTTCTTTTACCCCAAGGCCTAGATATTGGCTATGCTGTGATTTGAGTGGGTATCCAACAAATGTCCCCAAAGTGGCAGCACTATTGGGAGATGATGGAGTACCTAACACATGGGGTTCTAGGGGGACAAGTTAGGTCATTGAAGGTATGCCCTTACAGGGGATAGCAGGACCCTATCCTCCCTCTTCTTTTTTGTTACTTCTCTGTCATATGATGGGTAGTTCTATTTTGCCATTCACTTCTTTACTTAAGGTGTGTCACCTACTAAAATGACTCCTGATGACATTCTGCTGGACTCCTAGATCAGCGCCTCGCTCAGCCATCATCAGAGAAACTTCCTCCTGCAGCAGATGAGAGCAAAGTTAGAGGCCCACAGCCAAACAGTATGCAGAGAGTGAGAGAGCTTGAAATGTTCAGTCCCAAGTGGAATGTCTCCATCACCCCTGCCCTCATTGCTCGGGGAAACCTGTGGAAGGAGAAGCAGAAAGAGTTTAAGAGCCAGAGGGGATGAAGGACTCCTAAAGTCCTAAACACACAGGACTGGTGCACATATGAAGTCACAGAGATTGAGATGGCATACACAGGGCCCACACAGGTCTACATACCAGAAGGGGCCCTGGAAGTGAGAGGAACAGCGGATACATCCTCCATCCCTAACCCAGAAGCTATCTCCAATTGGTAACCACTTGAAAATGAAATGTTATTGTTCTCTAAGGGAGTTTCAGTGGAGAAACTGACAGCTTTTAAGGGTAGGTCTCACCTAACCTGTAGCTGGCCAAGAGAAAATGAACTCAGCAACATCTATGGAGGTTCCTTGTCTCGTGATGTCATGTCAGGGATCTCTCTCTCAATCTTTTACTTTTATTCATTTTTATTTTTATTTTTTTACCCTACAGGTCCTTTGCATATATATTATGGCTTCTGGGTTTGTGTTTTATGTGATTCCTGAGTGTGCAAATAAGTGGGTCTCTGCATCCATATCTGTTTCTTGTGACTATGGGGGTCTCTTCTGTCTTTTTGTTTTGTTCTATTCTGATTTATTTAGTTTTGTTTTAACTTATTTTATTTTACTATTATTCCTTTGTCTTAATTAGGGTTTCTATTGCTGCAATGAAACATCATGACCAAAAGCAAGTTGGGGAGGAAAGGGTTTAACTGGCTTACACTTCCACATCACTGTTCATCATCAAATGAAGTCAGGACAGGAACTCAAAGAGGACAGGAACCTGGAGGCAGGAGCTGATGTACAGGCCATGGAGGAGTGCTGCTTACTGGCTTGTTCCTCATGGCTTTCTCAGTCTGCTTTCTTGTAGAACCCAGGACCACCAGTCCAGGGATAGCAGCATGCACCATGGGCTGGCCCCTCCCCCATCAATCACCAATTAAGAAAACACCTGACAGCTTGCCTACAACTCAATTTTATGATCTGATGGAGGCATTTTCTTAACTGAGGTTCCCTCCTTGCAGATGAGTTTAGCTTATGTCAAGTTGACATAAAACTATCAAGTACACCTTAGATGTCTGTTTTCTAACAAGAGACCCGATTGGGGATGGATCTGGATAAGAGAGAAAGTGAGGAAGAACTAAGAAGAGTAGAAAGAGGGAAACTATAAATAGAATATATTGTATTTAAAAAAAAAACAACTCTATTTTCTAAAAAAGAAAAAAAAAAGATGTGTTTCCACATGCCCACAGTAACAGAGGACAACGAATTGAACCACAGAGCCTCCGAAGCTGAGAGCCAAAACGAACCTTTTCTCTTTACAAGTTTATTATCTTAAGCATTTGTCACAGTGACAGAAAGCTAGCACAGTGTGAAAGCTCATGCTTTATATCTACTGACAATATGTGAAAATATCTGAATATGACCGGCATGTCTGATATTCATAACATTTTTACATATCTTTCATGTAACAGAGGTGCCAAACCCCATTCTTAAGTTGTTAATGTATTCTTGTTGGGTTTGTCAAATTGACCCAGAGAACAACAAGATTGCCTTCCAGATCTCAAATCCTCGGGAACATTTAAATTTAAAAGATTCATGCTTTAAATTGAGTTTCACCAGCGTGTGTCCTGTCAGAACTATTTGTCCTTCAAACTCTCTCAAATTGGTGCCAGTGGTGGAGAATTCCCCTTACTATTGCCATAGCAACTCATATTAGGCTTTCTTGCCTGGACTTTTC
Organism: Peromyscus leucopus; assembly: GCF_004664715.2. Lineage (NCBI taxonomy): Eukaryota > Metazoa > Chordata > Mammalia > Rodentia > Cricetidae > Peromyscus > Peromyscus leucopus. The sequence goes on along the minus strand of NC_051069.1, from coordinate 100,296,389 downwards.
CCCACTGGGCTGTCAGAGGCACACTCCTGACACTTGGCTCTGATCATCTCCTCTCTCAGTTGTCTTCCATGGATCCCCAGTAATACCAAGGAGAAGAGAAAAAAGTAGATAGAAATTGATCAAGGCATATTCTCTCCTCCCCACCAATGGGAAACTCCAGTTAGAGCCAACTCCAGGTCCTGGTCTCCCACCTGACCCTTGTCTCTCCATGCTCTCCTTGATTCATTTAGTCTGTTAGATTGATATAGAAAGCCCTGCCATACCTGCCTGATGACCACAGCTGTCATGTACCATGGATGGGCTACCTATTTCACATCAGGAATGTGGGAGTCTGTAGGAGTCCAGCTCCCACCTTTCATATGGTTCTTAGGTGGAGAAGAGAGGGGTAAGAGGATATCAGATAGAAAGAGAGACCTAGATGACAAGAAGAAAGACAGAAACATAGGATAGCTTCAGGAGGACCTGGGTCAATACCCAACAGCCTCATTCTTTGTTCAAAGGGGCTTTTTATAATATTACAAGGGGTGGGGCAAAGATCCCCCTTGCAAGATCAAAGCACACGGCACAGCCAAGTGCAGTCCCTTCCAAACACCTGGTAAACATGCCCATGGCCAAATCACCTCCTTATGCAGCCCTGCTGGGTAAAGCAGGCTCAGATTCTCTGACCCTGTGTAATTTGCCACTAGGAAGCCTCTGAGGGCTCCCACACAGGAGCAGAGTCAGTCTTTCCAAATGTTATCTCACTTGATTTCATCCCCAAAGCCTCAATTTCAGTGTGAAACTTATTCAAGCCACTTGTTCAAATTCATGCTCTAAATTTGTGTTATTCAAATTCACACCATGTAAATTGAGAGTGCTGTCAGACTCCAGAGTGCTTCTTCTTTCAGTCTCCCCTCCCTCCCAAGTACTATTTCTTCTTCCATTTCAGTCCTCACTAAATTCGGGAGGGCTTTGCTATTGTTCTGGTTAGAACTAAATTTTTGCTAAATTGCTAAATCCATGAAATCTTTCCATTTTCACTCATCTGTCATTCCATATTTTATCAAGTTTACATATACTAAATGACAAGGACTTTTTTAATTAAAATTTTTTGGTAATTTCATAAAAGAATACTGTATTTACACCATTTTCACTCCCCCCACTCCCCTGCCTCCAACTCCATGTCCTTCCCACTCCTCAATTTCATGACCCTTTCCTTAGTATTGGTATATGCAAATATACATCCCACTAAGTCCATTTCACATTGTTTATGTGTATATGTGCTTAGGTGCTTAGGACTGGTCACTTGGGATTTACTAACCTATAAGGGGTTCTCGTCCTTAGAAGAAACTGATTCACCTTCCCTTAGCAGCCTGTATGTCTTGGTCTAGAGATAGGGTCTTTTGAAATTTCTCCCATATATGTTGGCATGTCAACTGGTGCTGTCACTATGTGGGTCTTGTTAAGACAACCTCACTGGGTAGAGGAATCTGATCTGTAAACTAAAACAAACACTTTTCTTGCTCTCAAAATAAACATGAAACCCTATTTGTTAAGAAATCAAAGTAAATTTATGATTAAACATTTTAACTAGTGCTTTGAAGCATAAGGACAGACTACAAGAAGAAAATGAAGAATTACCCTAATTAGGTGAAGGAGTTGGATTTCTGGGAGCCGTACAGGCTAAGAGTGATCATTGACACCTGAGATACCAGAATGAGAAAATAAAACAGTCAAATAAAGAAGGGAAGTATAAAGGAAGGGCATTCTAGAAGAGGGAAAATAACAGTTTTGAGGCAAAGACTGCATCCTTGAAAGTCAAAGCCAGGTCGTTCAAGGGCTCAGCATGGAACTGTACAGCTGTGTGAATGGGGTCTACAGTTTTGCTGTGGTGCCTGGAGGTCAAATGTGTCCCTGCGGGGCTACACTCTGTGAACCACTGAAGCGGGAAATAGTACCACATCCGTATAAAAAGGAGGCAGTCAATTAGATTTTTCAGCTCTGAGGAGTGTTACTGAGATCCTACCTCCTGTATGCCTGATAGCATCTTAGAGGATGGGGTTGAAGTGAGGCAGAATATCCCCCAATGTAGCCCAGGCTAACCTTGTGATGAGCCTGCCTCCATCCCCTAAGTGCTGGGATACCATGTTCAACATTCTATTTCTCAATATTTCTATCAGTAACTGCTCATTGCACTTTTGAGTATTCATTCTTTAAAAAGATAAACAGAGCATCACTGTGTGTTAACACATCTGTGATGACCTACTTCATTCTTAATGTGTTTGTCCATCATGGTGCCCAATATAATTGTTAGAATACATCAGCATTTAATGCTTATATATTGGGGCTCAGAATGATGTAATATCCCTCTCTTCTGAATCATATTTTCTAGTATAATTAACAGTGAGTCTCGCTACAGTGTACACATGGGACTCTCTCCTTTTTTCTCTATCTTTAGGTGATGATTTTTAGACTGCCTTCGATCGATTCTTGACCTTCAAAAATGACTTAGTTGAACTCTTGCTATTGCTGCCAACTGAAAAAGACTGTTTTACCCATGAACTATAGATACCTGGTATAATGACTGCTTTGACAGCTAAAGCACAAAAAAAAAAAGAAAAAAAGAAAAAAGAAAAAAAACTGTCAAAATGATTGCTCCAAGGCTACAGGTTACAAGGTATTCCAGGAGTGAAGTTGGGTGTTCCCTTTGGATCAATTTGTCACAGCCTCTACTAATCCTATGTCCAAAAGGGCTTGCCTTCCAGCAGACTGCACTAAATAGCCCTTGACTTTTCAGGGAATACTCTACAAATATGAGTCTGCAGCAAGTTAGAGGTGTTATAGAATTCTGGACATGCCCTGGAAAATCTACTGGGAAGATTGATGTGACAATCCTAGACTGAGGAGGAAAATCCATTTATATTTCAAAAGCCAGTGTCATTCAGCTAACAATGTTCTATTGGGAACGATTTAGAAGGAGGTGACAGCTGGGCACACGGTCATTATTTCTGCCAGTATTAAAATGAGCAGGTCTTGGCGAAGTTATTTTTAGTATGGTAGGATTAAATGATACAAACAACCAAAGGGAAGATTGTAGCAGTTTGCTTTCTGTTGCTACAATATAAAACTGACTTTAAAAAAAAAAAAAAAAGCAAGTTGGATAGTGTGACTAAAATACCTTTCCAAGAGGAGATGTAAATAGCATCTACCACCCTCCTAAAGTCACAAAGACAAACTAAAGGTAAAGTCATTAATTCCCCAACAAAGTTCACTTGGGGAATCAATGACTTTAGCAGGCTTCCTTACAGAACACAGGGGAGGATTCACTTACAAGAGGATGAGTGTTTCCTCAAAGCAAAAGGATCCATTGGGAAGTCTTCACCCAGTGGGGATGATGGTTCTCTCATAACCACCTAAGTGTCATTCCCTCCTCTGTCCTTCCCTACCTATGTCCTCCCCGCAAATCACCAGGCCATGTGCACTTAAAGCAGCTTGCACACAGCTGGTGTCCAAATACTCAAGGGGAGGATACCATGACTCCCCCTTGCCCCCTTCTATTACTCAACAAACTTAGCTGTAACAGTCTTCTGCAAGCAGGCACAGCAGAACTCCTGAAGATGGTGGTAGTTTGGCACAGAGGCCAGTCCTGTACAACAGGGAGAAAGAGTTTATTTGTCTTACACTTCCCAACCACAGTCCATCATCAACAGAAGGCAAGGCAGGAATTCCCGGCAGGAACTGAAGCCAGAGACCATGAATGAATGTTGCTTACTGGCTTGTTCCCATAACTTATTCGGCTTTCTTTCTTATATACCTCAAGACCTATACACCTCAGGACTACCCACCCAAGGGCAGTGCTTCCCAGAGTAGGCTGGGCCCACGCGTATCAATTATTCATCAAGAAAATGCCCCACAGACATGTCCACAGACCAATCTGATGGAGGCAATTCCTCAGTTGAGGTTCTCTCTTTCCAGGTAACTCTAATTGGTGACACAACACATTGGTAAAAACTAACCAGCACAAATATTACACACACACACACACACACACACACACACACACACGCACGCACGCACGCACGCACGCACGCACACGCACACACACCAAATTCTTAAAGAATAGCCAAGAAAATCTTCACTATCAAATGGAAAGTCTGTGAAACTAAAACTAGTATTCAGACATTTTTATTAAATTGACTAATAAAATACTTTAATCAAAATTTGGTGCTAGGCTTCATTCAGCAGATACACAGTCTTTGAATGCTCTTTCTATTCATCTCACTTGCTGAATTTTTCTTTAAATTTTCAGACCTTGAAATTAAGGTCTCTTAATTCTCTTTGATTTCCATGGGTAATCTATAGGTAATTATGGGAAATTCTGCCACCACTTTCAAATATCTAAATTTGCTTTTCTTACCCTATTGCATTCACTTAAATACTTTTTAAAAACTGAACAATGCCAGGAATAAAACATGCCCTCTACTTGTCCTTTGACTGAAAATTCCTATAACATTTAAAAATATTTGTTTTGTAGTATTTTTAATTATGTGTCTCTGTGCGGGTATGTGACAATGTGTGTAGGTACCCTTGGAGACCAGAAGTGTCAGATTCCCTGGAGCTGGAATTTCAGGCAGCATTGAGTTACCTGTGTAGGTACTAGGAACTGAATTCAGGTCCTCTGCAAGACCAGTATGTGTTCTGCTCAGTGGTTCAGCCATCTCTCCAGTACCTCTTCCAATGTTTTAATGTGAGGATTAAAAATTACAATAAGGACTAATTTAAAAGTGGTTATAGACATGATTTTTTTCTTTTTAAAATTATTATAGAATTTCATAGAAGTATACAATGAAATATGACCAGATTCCTCACATCTCCAACTTGTAACTCTTTTCTTTCTCCTCCTCCTCCTTTCTTAATAACCCACCATGTCTAATTAGTGCTGTGGATTATGCTCATTGTTAATAATAAAACTGATTGGCCAATAGCTGGGTGGGAAGATATTGAGCTTGAGAGCCAGACTAGGAGAATTCCAGGAAGAGGAAGGGCAGAATCAGCAGTTGATGGCAGACAAAGAGGAAGCAAAATTAGAATGTCATACTGAGAAAAGGTACCAAGTCACACAACTAAACATAGGTAAGAATTATTGATTAATTTAGGTGTAAGAGGTAGTTAGTAATAAGCTATGGGCCAACCATGTATAAGTAATATTAAGCTTCTGAGTAGGTTATTCAGGAACTGGTGAGTGGGAGCAAACCATCCATTTACAAATTAGTACTGCTCATAGGTGCATGAAGTGGGCCCATCCACTAGAGCATACTGGCCCCTGCATGCAAGAATATCAACTTGCCTGGCAAAACCCACCCACTGGCACAACAGCAGCATCGCTGCTGTGGTTTAACAAACCATTCTGAAGAACCTGTGGCCTACTCCACATTGGGACTTTCACTCCCGAAACTGTATTACTTGTCAAAAGCACATGGCTAGGAAGACCATAGGCTGTCGAGTAGACCCTTCTCTTACTATTTCACTAAATGGCCATGCTGTTAAAGTGTCTTTGTAATACTTGTATGTAGACCCGTTGACCCAGGTTGCTCTCAGGCTTTGTCAGGGAAGGTTTTTTTTTTTTCTTTTTTTGTAATGAGCTTCAGTCAATGCAAACATTCATAACTAGACAAAGCACCGAGAAGAAGAGAGTGAGCACAAAGCCCTCAGTGAGACATCAAGAAGTGAAATTTTACAAATAAACTACTTGATGGTTATGACTTGATGTAATATGTTTCACATAGGTTCCTATGTTTGAGTCTTGGTCCCCAGATGGTGGCGCTGACTAGAAAATTTGTGGAATGCTTAGGAAACAGAGCCTTGTATGAGACAGTGAAGTGGGTCTTGAAGTTTGAAAGCCTGACCCCACTTCCTGTGTTCTCTGCATCTTAATTACAGATGCTTCCTTATGCTTCTGTAGCCATGCCTTTCCCACCAGGATGGGTTATACTCCCTCTAACTGTACATCAAAATAAACCTTTCTTTCTTAAATTGCTCTTTTTTGAGTATTTCATCATAGCAATGAGGAAAGTAGCTAACTAAAAGTCAGATACACTGACATCATTTGGAATGATTCATATGACTTTTTTCTTTTGTGACTCATTAATATTCTTTCTAGAATTACTGGCGTAAACACACTTGGTTATTATATTCTATTATGTTGCTGTAACTGACCTATCAATATTTCATTCAAGAGTTTTGTTTCAATGTTTGATAATGGGAAGGGTTCAAATACTTTTTCTGCAGAGATAATTATTGGGAAGATTATCCTATCGATAATAAATTGCTTCATAAAATTCAGTTCTCTTATAATTTGTTTTCTAGAAGCAACATATTGGTCAAGAATTTACACTCTTAAATCTGTCAGATGTGGGCTAGAAATCTCATCACACTAATTATTGTGTCATCCTGATCATAACACTTATGTCATTCCCCATCTGTAAGAGATAAGACTAGTACCTTCCTCATCAGACTGCATTATCCATGATAATCCTAGAACAGTGGGATGACTGAGATGATAAAGAAGCTTTCTGACAAGACTGTGGATCTGAGTTCTATCTCAGGGATCCACATGGTGCAGAGAACCCACTGCCACGAGTTGTCCTCTGACCTGGAAGTATGATGGAATGTGATGATCCTAAGTAAACTTAAGAGTCTGTGTCAATTAATCTGCATTGATCATTCAATATATATGTGAACACACACACACACACACACACACACACACACACACACACGCACGCATGCATGCACAGGCACAGACACATTGACACACTCAAAATAAAACACAAAATTTGAGAATGTTTTGTACCTTAAACCCTTAGTCCAGCCCCAGGACTTCAGTGCATCCTGAGTCTTCAGCTTTGGCTCCCTTCTGTTCATCTTTCAAGGCTTCCCCATCTCTTTATTTCTTAAATATATTCAATGTAATTAGCACAGATATTGACCAGTGCAGTGAAAGATTTAAAAAGTGCTAGTAAATTGTGTATAGCTTTGAAATAATAATTAGCTGCATAACCCTTTTAGAATCGCTGGCTGTATTTCCTTTCTGGCTCCTACTCCTTTTCTTTTTCTATATTGCCAGGACTTTGTCAGTTTATCAGTATATCTCAAACCATAACTCCTAAAATTTAAGAAACCTAGCCTTCCAGGACTTTGTTTTATCAGGTTTTCTCAAATGGTAACTGTAGCTAGAGTTTTTTTGCCTGGCCCACAGTCAGGACAAATCTCTGTCACCCGCCAGTCCCATAGCCACTCAGATCCAACCAAGTAAACACAGAGACTTATATTGTTCAAACTGTTTGGCCTAATGGCTCAGGTTTCTAGCTATCTAGTTCTTACATCTTAAATTAATCCATTTCTATAAATCTGTACCTTGCCACGTGGCTCGTGGCTTACGGGCATCTTCACATGCTGCTTGTCATGGCAGCAGCTGGCAGTGTCTCCCTCTGCCTTCCTGATCTCTCAATTCTCCTCTCTGTTAGTCCTGCCTATACTTCCTGCCTGGCCACTGGCCAATCAGTGTTTTATTTATTGACCAATCAGAGCAATTTGACATATAGACCATCCCACAGCAGGTAACACCTAAAATTTAAGAAACCTAAACATTTTTTTCTTTTTGGTTTCCTAGTTTATCAATTTGATTTTAATTGATTTATTACCCTCTTTCTGGTGTTTATTTCCAGAATTCGTACCTGCTGCGTCATAAGGCATGGCAGCTGGGGGGAGGGAGCAGGAGAAGGGACTGAGAAATGCCCTGTCCTTGGGTCCTGAAACCCTGACTAGGGGCATCAAAGGAATGCAGGAAGAACAGAGGTGTGTTCTTAAATGCTGAGGGGTGATGTGATGTTAAGGGGTGATGTGATGTCTGAGGGGTGATGTGGTGTCTGAGGAGTGATGTGATGTCTGTCTGAGGGGTGATGTGATGTCTGAGGGGTGATGTGATGTCTGTCTGAGGGGTGATGTGATGTCTGTCTGAAGGGTGATGTGATGTCTGAGGGGTGATGTGATGTCTGAGGGGTGATGTGATGTCTGAGGGGTGATGTGATGTCTGAGGGGTGATGTGATGTCTGAGGGGTGATGTGATGTGGTGTCTGAGGAGTGATGTGATGTCTGTCTGAAGGGTGATGTGATGTCTGTCTGAGGGGTGATGTGATGTCTGAGGGGTGATGTAATGTCTGAGGGGTGATGTGATGTGTGCCTCTGATGGAGGGGCACCTGCTACAGCCACACTCTGGAACTTGAGCACGTTTATTATGTACATCTGGGTATAGGGGGTTGTCTGTGTAGAAGATCTCTGTAGGCATGCAATCTTAGACTGCAAACATCTGGGAAAGGAGGAAGCTGGGATGCTGTTTCTTTTACAGTAAAGAAGCTGTTGCTGGTGGGTGTGGCCTAAGCAACAGTCTGAAATGGAATCAGGCTAGCCACAGAGGATTGTTGTGTGGATTAAATGAGACAACACTGCACCCACTGGCTTCTTCCGATGAGATGCCCTGGTGTGTGTGTGTGTGCAGGTATACATAAACTATTCCATGAATTAATAATTCACAAGTATTTCTTGAATGAGCCTTGGGATTTTCCTCCCAGCTCTAAAACTATATGTAACTGGGACCCAATCTTGCAAAGAGACTGAGAAGCTCACTCAACCTCTGCAGCTATTACGTGATAAAAATGATTGAAGCCAGTTGCCAACATAAAAGTGCCTGTGTGTGGTTATTAATAATCCTGAGCGGGGCCCATTATAGAGAACCTGCAGCTTTTATGCTTCCATAATTCCAGCCATGCTATCATCCTCTCAAGAAAGAGGAATCACCCCCAACACAAATTCTCCCAGCTGTCTATTTTCCAATAAAGAGAATCCTGCCAATGATGGAAACAGCGACAGGGCCTTTTCAAAGGCCCCACTCGAGAGCCTAGGAGGAACAGAGTGAGGACCATTTACCTTGTCGGCTACAAATCATCACACACTTGACTGTTTCCAAGTTAAAGGCAAGATGTTTCATTAACAGAGACAGGAAAGGAGGTAAGGACCCGTCAATAAAGAGCAGTTTCTGAAAAGACTCTTTTTATTTTTTTTTAAATCTTAAAAAAAAAAAAACACAGCATAAGCAAATAACCAAGAGAGACGTATTGCATATGCTTCTGTGTGTGGCATTTTCTACTGTGTCTTGTTTAGAGAGAGTCCTCAGAGAAAGTCTTCCTCCTCAGAGACTCTCACTTTCCCACAAGTTATGACCACACTTTCCCTTTCTTCCACAGGAAATGGTTGTGGATCGCTTTGGATTAATACTTGTAAAAGTTGAAAACTAGAGTGTAATATATTGGGCTCACAGCAATGATACTCCTTGTGTCCGTTAAGCAGAAGCCAGCCTCTAAAGCCTGCCTGTGGTGGTAGGAAAAGATACTGAGATAAATACTAGTATATTTAGCACAGTGAGAGAAAATATTAGTGTTCAGTTTGGAAGAGGAAGATGGAAAAGGGGAAATAACTCCTTTTAAGAGTTACAGATTTTCCTTTATTTCCCTTGGCCAGCAAGTCACTGTGGGGAATTAGTGTCCTCCACCAAGAACTTTAGTTAAATGTCTAAAACAGGTGCAGAGAAAGCCAAGGAGTTCTCTTTTTATGAAACCAAGGCTGGAGCTGATGCTGCCCTTAAAGTTTTCATGTTTTGAAATATTAGTGGTTCCCATAATAGTATGAAAAGGGAAGGATATTGAGGCTTCATATGTTGTGCCTTTCCCCAAGAACATAGCCATGGAGCCATTATATACAGAACTTTCTTCAGCACATGGCTCTTCCACCTTCTTGTGTGTTTCCTGAGAATGTTCTGAATTCAGTACTCAAGGACAGCTGAAAGGCTCCCAGATGACTTAGTGTAACTGTGTCCCACCCTGCCCTCGTGTCTAGTACCACAGTTCTCTACGATATGGAGTGACTTCTCTCTCATCCCAGACAAATACAGGATTACAATGATAGGCAATATTTGGAGCTTCAGACATCGCATGCCCTGGGCGGTGCAGGGAGAAGCCCAGTGGACAAACAAAAAGGTGAACTGCATCAACTTCTGGATAAACGTCTGTCCTCCCTATCACAATGCCAACTGTGCAGTAAAGAGTTTATCTTCAGGGAGAGGTGAAAGACAGAAATGGGTCATGAAGCATTTCAGAGCTCAGAGGCATTGACACCTCTTGTTACAGCCTCACTCGTGGCTGCTAGGAGAAGGCTGGATGTTATTGCTCTCAGGGTGTTGTGGGAACAGTCATCTCCAATGGAGTCTGTTGCAGTCTCATCAGCCAGACTTATGTCTGTTCAACTCACTGAGGAGCTGTACAAGGTACAGGTGACCAGCACCCACGTGCACACTTCACTTGGGAACTGCCTGGAGGAGTCAGAAAAGGGTGCAAGTTCCAGCAAGCACACCGAGGACTGCAGGCGTCATGGGTGCCTATCGCCCTCTATTGTTAAAGGCTGAGAACTGCAGGCGTCATGGGTGCCTATCGCCCTCTATTGTTAAAGGCCGAGAACTGCAGGCGTCATGGGTGCCTATCGCCCTCTATTGTTAAAGGCGTGTAAATCTGGGACCCGCTTCTACCTAGGGTCCTTCGACTTTTGATTGTTGTCATCATCTACTCGGAGCTCTCCTTGTTACTTTTACCCACACGCCAGAAGAACTGGTCCCCTGGCATCCTTTTGTTGTTATTTTAGCCAAATGTATCTTGTTGCATGAGGTATGGAGAAGAGACTGAACAGGCAGCATAGCAAGCTGCTGTGGAGAACCTGGCTAGCTGCCGCAGTGGTCTAGCCTGGGTGTCTTAGGTTTCCCTGACAACAGTCTGTACGGTTCAGCAGCTAGTCCAGGCACACCAGCCCACCAAGAAGGACACTGCCACCTGAACTAGGTGAAGACTCAAACCTATTCATGCTGACTCGCAAACATGACGCTCATTAAAATAGATACTGCAGACCCATGGGGCCCATCGCACATCCTAGAAACAGAACACCCAGCCCTCTTCATTCTTCTGCTCCTCTGTCTTCTGTCTGGTTCACAAGAAGAAGTTAGCTGAAGCCTTTAAACTCAATTTGCTCTCTAGTTTTATTGGTGGAAAGCTGTGCTGTTTATCAATGTTATCTCATACTGGCAGATTCCAGACACTGGAATGGTGGCTGCAGGAGCTGTTACAAGACAGCCACATGCTCCTCGTGGTGCAGGATTTGTAGTCTCGATGGGTAAGGTCTTGGATGGTACAGATTGCCTCATTAGATGAAATGACAGCCCCGTACCTCAGCCACGGGCTGGTGGGTGCCCAGTCCTCTGCCTCAGATACTGATGGATTTCTGAAGCTTGTTAAACATGATGCTGGTAGCTGTTTTTTTAAAAAAAAAATGGCATAATGAAATCTGAAGGCAAGTGGATAGAACTAGAAAAATCATCCTGAGTGAGGCAACCCAGACCCAGAAAGACAAACATGGTATGTACTCACTTAGATGTGGATAGCTGTAAAGTTAAGGATAACCATGCTACAATGCAAAGACACAGAGAGGCTAGGTAGCAAGGAGGGCCCAAGGGTGGACACATGCATCTCCTTGGGAATGGGAATAGAAGAGATCTTGTGGGTGGACTGGGGGCAGGTAGGTATGGGAACATGAGGGATCAGGTTCAGGGGAGAGGGAGGGAGGGAGTACCGAAAGAGATGACTAGGGGGTGGGACATTTCTGGGTCAGACAGAAATCTGATGCAAAAGGAACAAATGCATGGGAATCTACAAGGACAACCTGCGTTTTTTTGTTGTTGTTGTTTTTTTTGTTGTTGTTGTTTGTTTGTTTTTTATTTTTTTTTTTTTTTTTTTTTTTTTTCTTGTTGCTCTTTGGGAACTGTCCCCAACACCCCCAGCTCCCAAATAAATACACAGAGACATTTTCTTTCTTAGAATGCCTAGCCTTAGCTTGGCTTATTTCTAGCTAGCTTCTCTTAAGTTAAATTATTTCATCTACCTTTTGCCTCTGATCTTTTACCTTTCTCCATTCTGTATTCCTTTCTTTCCTTCTTACTCTGTAACTGGCTGTGTGGCTGGGTAGCTGGCTCCTGGTGTTCTCTCTCATCTCCTTTTCTCATTCCTCCCTAATTTGGTTCTCCTTAACCTAGATTTCTCCTCCTATTTATTCTCTCTGCCTGGCAGCCCCATCTACCCCTCCCCCTGCCTAGCTATTGACCATTCAACTCTTTATAAGACCAGTCAGGTGTTTTAGACAGGCAAAGTAACACAGCTTTACAGAGTTAAACAAATGGGACATAAAAGACTGCAACACATCTTTACATCATCAAACAAATACTCCACAGCATAAACAAATGTAACACATCTTAAACTAATATCCACAACAATAACCCCAGCTAAGACTCCTAGCAACAGTGGATATATAGCCTAAATTGGCCATCACCTGTGAACAGACTGGTGACTACCCCAATTGTCATCAGAATCCAGTAACTGATAGAAACACATGCAGAGACCCACAGACAAATACTAGGCTCACCTTTGGAATCACAGAAAAAAAAACCCACAGAAACAACTAACTTGGGCTCATAGGAGCTCACAGAGACTAAACCAAGAACCAGGGAGTCTTCATGGAACTGATCCAGGCCCTCTGCAGATATGTGACAGCTGTGTAGCTTGGTCTACTAGGTTTACTCCTAACAATGGGAGCAGGGCTGTTCCTAAATCTTTGGCTGGCTTTTGGGAACTATTACTCATATGGGATGGCCTTGCCCAGCTTCAAAACAAGGGGAGTTGCTTAGTCCTACTGCAGCTAGATATGCCATGCTTGGTTGATACAGAGGAGGAGCATATTGGGGTGTGTGTGAAGAAGAAGTGGGGAAGAGAATGAAGGAGAAGAGGGAAGGGAAACTGCAGTCGGAATGTAAAATAAATAAATTTAATAAAAGTTGATGCTGGTAAACTCTTTAGATTTTTATAGGATGCATCTTTTCCTGTGCCCATAAATTCAAGGGCAAATATATTTCTATTTATTTCTTCTATTCCCATCTAGGAAAGCTGATGGCTTTGTTCAGCATACTTCCTGTGTGTTCGCCATGTGCATAGAGGCATCCCTCAGTGTCCTGGGGCTCTGCAGAACTCTAATACCAAAGTACTTGAACTATCTGCTCTTCGTGGTGCTCACTAATACTCACTAGTGAAAGGAAGTCACAAGAAGAGATGGAGACTCAGTGAGGGAAGGAGCTCCCCACAGCTGCTGAGATGATTGAGGTCAGCTGAGAATTTTCAGGAAGGCTATCTACCAACCTCTCATAAGTAGCCTGAGAAACCTTTGCATCACCATAGACAAGTACACATGAAGTAACACCAATATTTTGCTCACTGCCTTTTAAATTTAATTTTAGTTTTATATGCCTGGATGCTTTTGCCTACATCACTGGTTCTCAATCTGTGGGTAGTGGTCCCTTTGGAGGTCACATATCAGATATCCCACATGTCGGATATTTACATTATGGTTCAGAACAGTAACAAAATTATGCAAAATAATTTTATGGTCTAGCATCACCAGAATATGAGAAACTGTACTATAGGGTTGCAGTGTTGGGAAGATTGAGAATCACTGGTCCACATGTATGTAAACATGGCATGTAACCTCAGAGGCCGGTAGAAGGTGTTGTATCCCTGAAACAACTGGAGTTACAGATGGTTTTTAAAACCCCTGTGAATGCTGGAAATCGAACCTAGGTCCTTTCTGAGAGTAGCACGTGCTCTTAACCACCACCACTGAGACATCTCTCCAGCTTCTTGGTCATTATTTATAGGCACTGTAGGATCCACAAACATTGTCTATGCTAATCTGGCTAAACATCACATTGGTTAAGTTTAATTTTGCCTAGAATAACAGGACCGTTTCTCCACTAGATCCAAGTTCCACTATGGTTTCTCCCTACATGTTATGCTTACATCTTTAATGTCAATGTACTTATGGCCTCCTGCAGCATTGTATTTCTTTACATGACACCACACATGCACACATTGGGGAGCACACTCATGTGGCTGTCAATACAGGGGACTCTTCTGAAAAGCTCTCCTTCAGGTCTGTGTTCAACTGCCTTTGATGCCTGTGGCACACATATGAATGCACACTTTCCTGGGATATCATTAAGAGGAGCATGGAGAACAGCTGAGTACGGGCGACAAAATGTCCCATTCCAGGAGATAATCAGTCACTTCCTCTCCAAACTCTATGATTTACCAGGTCTAGAGATGACTTAATGGTTAAAAGCAAGTACTGCTCTTGCAGGGGACCCAGGTTTGGTTCCTCATACCTGTGTGACTTCAGCTCAGGAGATTCAATAATTCACTCTTCTAACGTTCACAGGCACACACACACACACACACACACAGAGAGAGAGAGAGAGAGAGAGAGAGAGAGAGAGAGAGAGAGAGAGAGAGAGAGAAATTCCTTTCTTTTCCTGTGTACAGTCTTGCCATTGTAGCCAATTATACTTATTGAGGGATAGCCTATTCTTTGAGACTTTGTGCCTCCTGTGATCTTATCTTTATGCCTTCAGCATTGAAGGGGGATGAGATAGACTAGTCAGGCAGACACTCCATAGTGATGCACATGCCTGTACAGAGTCAGGCCACAGGCTGAGAAAGTAAAGGAAACAGACACAATGAAGGCAGATATGCCAGGCTTTCATCTGCTTGTTATTCTGCTGGCTAGTTTTACAGTCAACTTGACACAAGCTAATGTCATCTGAGAAGAGGGAACCTCAATTGAGAAAATGCCTCCATAAAATCAGGCTGTAGGCAAGCCTGTAGGGTATTTCTTAATTAGTGATTGATGGGAGAGGGCCCAGCCCATTGTAGGTGGGGCCATCCCTGAGCTGGTGGTCTTGGGTTCTACAAGAAAGCAGACTGAGCAAGCCATGAAGAGCAAGCTAGTAATTAGCACCCCTCCATGGCCTCTGCATCAGCTCTTGCCTCCAGGTTCCTGTCGTATTTGATATTCTGTCCCAACTTCATTTGATGATGAACAGTGATGTGGAAGTATAAGCCAGTTAAACCCTGTCTTCCCCAACTTGCTTTTGGTCATGGTGTTTCATCCCAGCAATAGAAACACTAAGACAGTTACTTTGTGACCCAAATGAAGAGTCCTCACCCATTAGCATACAACTTGGACAAATCTGATGTGTATTTTCTTAGCATTAGCTGACTTCGACTTCAGCCAAGCATCAGCGGGCCTCTCAGTATCCATTCATGGCCAGGGACCCTGTGAGTGTGACAGAGAGCAGTGAAGGCAAGGTGGGCCAAGCTCTCATCTTCAAATTTTAGTGAATTTCACCCTCTTCATATTGGCTGTAGACCAATTCTCTTAAATTAACTGAACACATCTTACTTCAACAAGCATTACTATAATTCTTCTTAATGTCATACAGTATAATCAGACATTAACATGATTTCGACTCTCCTTTTTATAATAATCATAGCTAATTATTCTTTTTAAAGGCATCCATTTCATTCTTGAGCCTGCCTCCATTATAAAAGTTGTACATGCTGGCTTAGAAAGACTATTAGGAATTATACTAATGGAACAAGAATCCCAGTAGATTCTTTCTGAACTTTATTTTTTATGTTCTAGGGGGTTGAACCCAGGGTTCCAGGCATGCTGGGCAAAAACTTCACTGCTAAACCATATCTCTAGATCTATATTCACTTTTTATTTGAGACAAGTTCCTACCAAGTTGCCTAGACTGCCCTTGAGTTTGCAGTCCTTCTGCTTCAACCTCCTCAGTAGCTAGAGGTAGAGGTCTACTCCATGGAGTCCCTACAGATTTGCTCTGGTTCTAAACCCACCTTTCCAAGGTTTCAAGGGGTAAACTGATGGAATCACCCAGGATCAAGAAATATTCAAAGGCAGAATGGCAACCTACTAAGCCTTTTCTCAAAGCCATTGGAATGGCATAACCTGAAATTCTGGGGGAATGGGGCTTGTACTTACATTAGGTCAATTTGGTTTGTAGTTTATAACAATAATCTACTATTCACTTGCTCTGTACATCAAGATTGTTACCTTTAAAACTCTGAGAAGTAAAAGCTGCCTTGATCTGGCTCTTAAGGAAGTACTTGAGGGAGAAGGATGTCTGTAGATGTCTAGAAGGAATGATATAGTACATGCTCAAGCTCTTTGGAGGTGTCAAGTGCTCTCAGAAGGGGCAAGGCAGGTCTTAGAGCCCTCCCTGAAAATTAGATTGGCCCTCAGAAGAGCAATTCCCTGAGGCTAGAGAAGAAAGTATCCTATGAGATGAAATTGCTTTCTGTATTTTCTACCAGGACTCACACTCAAAACACTCTAACATTCAGAATCAAACAAGAGCCATGAGATATCTCTATTGGATATGAAGAATTAGGCAACTTCACAGTCCAAACATTAACATAATCTTTTGTAGGATGAATAGCAATAAGCACCAACAACCATAAAACCATTGATATTTTATTCTCATTTTAAGAAATATAAATGGTAGAAGCAATATTACTTCTGAAAGTGTATATACTGTGTGTGTCACAGGTCTATGACTGTTGGTGATGGCTTAGACACATATCATGTGTTGGTTAGCTTTCTGATGCAATTCCAAATGCTGGAGAAAAACCATAGAAAGAAGGAGAGCTGATCTTGGCACATCATTTCGGAGGTTCTGCTTGTGGTTGGCTGATTCCATTGTGCTGGATGTGTGATGATACTGAACATCATGGCAGCAGGAGAAAGTGGAGGAACAAAGCTGCTCACCTCATGGTGGAAGCAGACAGAGCAAGAGCAAGCAAAAAGAGATTCCCTTAAAGATATGTCCATAGTGACCTACTTTCTTCAAGCAGACCTTACCTCTTCCATACTGTTCAGTATAAGTCATCAGTGCATTAGCCCTTTGATGATTTTAGTGCCTCAGGATCCAATCAACTCTCCACAGTTCCTCAAGCTGACAGCCAACCCTTTCCACAGCCTTGGAGAGCACCTCATGTGTAAATCACAATAGCTCATCTACTTTTCAAAAGGATTTTATTTCATTTTTTAAAGATGGATTTATTGGTTGATTGATGTTTTTAGTTTATGTGTATGCACATGTCTGTGCAAATATGTATGTGCAGTGCCTATAGAGGAAGAAGATGGAACTTGAATTACTGATAATCATGAGCTGCCACGTGGGTTCTGGGAATGGAACCCAGGTCCTCTGCAAGAGCAGCAGGTTCTCTTAACTGTGAGCCATCTCTCCAGCCCCTAGAAGCTCATCTTCTTTAAAAGAAAGATGTTTAAGTAAATTACTTATTAATACTAGGTGGAATAGAATAATACATTTATGGACAATATGTAGAAATAAATGTTAAAAATAAAATGAAACATATTTTTACATATTCCATATTATCCTGTCTGCATAAGAATTAAAATGCAAATACTTAAAATAGCATTTGCATCAGGAAACAGAGCCAGAAATATCTTTATCAAGAAACCACCCAACAGTAAAGAAAGGATTTTAGCCCCATTTTCATCCCTATAGACTCTGCTCTGCAGGATTTGGGCTAGGATAAGGAAAGAATGGAAATAGTGTGTGCCTGGCCCACCACAAAGAGGAAGAGTCAAACTTGGCATCACGACATGCATCCTCTGTAAGCTGAACCACATATCTCCAGTGGTGAAAGTGGGATGTTGAGATCTCCCACTATCTCCAAACCCAGAACTTAGTTTGAGTTTCTTTGTTCCGACTCCAGAGATGACGCAGTCAATAAAGTCCTTGCTGCATAAACATGAGAACTTAATTTCTAGTCCCAGAACTCACATAAAAGGCCCAAGTATGGTGTCACATGCTTGAATCTCAGCATTGGGGAGGCATGAACAAAGAATTCTGGGGCTTCCTGGCCACCCTGAATAGGCTATTACTTGGGAAGTTCCAGGTCCAAGTGAGAGAGAGACCATGTCTCAAAAATCAAGATGAGTATCACCTGATGAAATCTACTAGAGGATGACCTCTAGCCTTCACACACAGAGGGGGGGGAGGGAGGGAGGGAGAGAGAGAGAGAGAGAGAGAGAGAGAGAGAGAGCGGTACTTTGTTCCTTGAGCTCCTTGTCTGTAGAAAGGGTTACTAATGGATGTAAGGATTCAGCTGAGAAGGGAGGGCTCTATTTCCCTCAACACCGGGTACTTTTCTCTGCAGATTCTTTTCAGCCATCTGCAGGATTTTCCCCAGTTGAATGCAAGCACACCTAAAGTGGCATCGGCTATCTATCTTTTTGTCTCTGTGCTTCTATCTTTTCCTCTTGTCTCCATTGGCTCATTACTGAATGGCTCGCTCTGTGGTGCACACAGCCTGTTTCTATGCTAAACACAGAAGTTTAAATGGTCTGCCATGGCTTCTGTCTGGGAACCCATTGAGATCTGGGGATTGCATTTCATAGCCCATTGGACCCAGTGTCTGGTTTCTGAGACAGACCCCTACCTCTCTCAACCATCATCACTTTTTCCCTCTGACTGTGTGGTGCCAGAGCATGTGGAGAGACCTCCTGAATGAATCTCACTTTCATCTTTTGAAACACATGTCTCCCTTCAAAGTTTTCTTGTTCTATTTTCTGCTTCTCTGCACTAGCAGAGAAAAAAATGTAGATTTTTTAATTACCTAGTAAAGAAACAGGGACGTTGATAAACAGCATCAATTATGCATGCAAGAATCATTATTTTTATTTCATTCTGTTGCCCTTCCCAACTCGGGGAGGATTTTCTTCCTGATGGAAAGTCACTGACTCTCCTGGCTTCTCCACTCGGCTAAGCTCCTTCTTCCTGGGGATGAGAATCTGTGCCACACAGTCCTAGGGAATCTTCCTATGTCAACGAATAGTAGGCAACAATGCTGGCAGCAGCCTACTACTTAGCAAAACCTTTGTGAAACACAATGGCTATTGTCATTTTTCCTGTCACCCCAATAATGTGTTGGTATTGTTTTAGGTCATACCTTCTCATACATTAAAACATAGATGACCTTGGTTGTAACCTGTCTAAGGACTTTTCTATTTCTTCACCACTGCTCTGAAATATTGGGGAGAAGCATGAGAAAAATATTTATGAGAATAAGGCATTCCTCTGAAGGAATATGTTATCCCAAAGATCCCCCCAGAAGTCAGGTACCCTAGAAAAAGAGAGTTAGATGTTATAGGGGCAGACCTAGCTCATCAAAGAGGCCTTTTCTGATCACCCTTGACCATTTTCTCAATGTGCCTGCTCCTGCTTCATCCTTGTCCTATAGGTGACCCCAGGGAAACTGAGGGTCAGTTACCAGGGTTATTTCTCAAAGGGAAAGAGACAGGACACAGGGATATTTTTGGTTTTATGAAACCTTGTGTTTCTTCCCATGCCCTGAGTTTAGTGACCCAAGTCTTAGCATGAGTGGCCATCATTATCTGCTCTTAAGTTCTGGCTCTTTCTGGTGCCCAAGTACCCAGAAGAGCTCTAGAGCATGGGCTGCAAAATAAGCAGGACACAGGTATGGGACCAGCAGGACACTTTTCACAAGTTGTGAGGAGTCCTAGAAGAGCTTTAGAAGTGAGGTGTACAACACACATGGCATAGGCTGTGAATGACTTTCAAAATTAAACCATGAAGGTCATCACTAATGGTGTGTGGCATGTCATCAAATGACCCTGTTTTAAAAACACAACAGGAGGTCAAGGACATGTTCTGTTCTTGAGACAATCTGTGTCACATCACACCCTGGAAGTGTCCTAAGACCATATCCCCACTCTGCTGATAGTGCTGTCTGTGTTTATAGTGTAAAGACAGGGAATCTCACTGCTTTCAAAGCCTCCATTATTGTTACCATGAAATGGATTTAATTTCCTTTTACCCACAATGTTATATGTCTAAGGAAATGGAGCCCGCAGGAGAAGGAACTACCACCATCTTGTGGATGAACTCATCCAACCAAAGATGGTTAAGTAGGTTTGATGCTTTATGGCAGCACTCTCTTCCCATAAGCCCATGTGTTCATGCTTTAATTAGACATTGGCATTGCTGTCTTTGTACATGCTCAGTCACATGGAAGATCAAGGATAATTATCCTACAGAAGGGAGAAGACATGAAGGAGATATGATGGGGACAGGCCTTCAGGAAGGAAAACATAGAGATTGGTCTCTATGTGTAGAGCTTAGAAAAACAAGAAGGAAAACAATCCCTGTTCCATCTCTGAATTTACCAAGCCTCCCTGAGAGGACTGCACTATAGTCAGGAGAGACAGAGGTTTGAAATGGTTGCAAGATAATGTTGACACATTGGTGATCTGAACCACTTCCTCCACCTGATCCTGGTTTTCTCATTGGTACACTCCTAGCTTTGTGTCTTATCACTCTGACACTTCAACTGATATCTCAGGATATTGACAGGCACATATTGTCCTGCCAATATTATAGCTTCTGCAGGAATAAGCAGCTCATTTAAGCTCATCAGAAATACACATCTCCATCCTCTAATGAGGGTCATCGTCTGTGCTTTAAATTATAAATGGCAGCTTTAGTTATAGTGGCTATAAAATCTCAGAGATTTCTGACAAAATCACAGTTGAAAAATTGAAACTCATCCCTCGAGTAGCTGTGACTGGAAAAAGATAATTTAACCTCCCCAAAACACAAGTAGTAATTTTGTCTCTTCTGCATATAATATTTTTACTAATCCTTTGAGTGTTTGATACAGATACATCATGTATTTTGATCATATTTAGCCTCCACCATTCCTCTTCACTTCTCCCAGATCTATCCCCCACCTTTCCATCTCCTCCCAATTTCATGTCTCCCCTTGAGGAAATTTCTTTATAATCCACTTAGTTCAATTAGTGCTGCCCACATATGCATGGGCGTGTGGCCGTCCGCTGGAGTATGGTCTCACTGTGTGTGGCAGTACCCTTAAGGAAAACTGACTCTCCTTCCTTTAGTAGCCACCAGCTGTCACGAGCATTTCAGCTAAGGGTGGGGGCTCAGGAGTCTCTTCCCTCTCCATCTGCAATGTTGATTGTCTTGATCTTGTACAGGCAACCATAACTACTGTGAGTTCATGAGCACAGCAATCCTGCCATGTTCAGAAGACACAGCTTCATCTGGGTCCTCCCCAACCTCTGGACACTGTAGTCTTTCTGTTCTCTACTCTAAGATGTTCCCTGAGCCTTGAGGATGGAGGGGCTGTAATGTAGACATCCCATTTATGACTGGGCATTCTACACACAGTTATTCTTTGCACTTTAACCAGAGGTGAGTTTCTGCTTTTTAATTTGTGTTTTGTTTTGTTCTTTAAAGTGGACTTAAATAATAAAATTGTTCTAAATGGCTGAAAGCAACAAAGATACCAAACTAATTATTCTACCTTTCTACATCAGTCTCATAGACAAGAGAAAAAAGTTTGATTCTGGTGGCTATGTGTTTATGTCGCTTTATTAAAATTTATAATGCCCACTTATGGAAATTCCCACTTAAATACAATCTGTAGATTAGGATTTAGTCAAATTGAAATGATCCAAACTATAATCATACATCTCTATTCTAGACAGTTATGTTTGCTGTTGTGGTTAGATAGAGAATCCCTATATAAGCCTGGTTGATCTGGAACTCACTATGTAGACCAGGCTATCCTTGCAGTTATAGAGCTCCACCTGCCTCTGCTTAGTGGCTGCAAACAGTTATTTTG
This sequence comes from Peromyscus leucopus, assembly GCF_004664715.2. NCBI lineage: Eukaryota > Metazoa > Chordata > Mammalia > Rodentia > Cricetidae > Peromyscus > Peromyscus leucopus. Next base: position 100,274,657 of record NC_051069.1, on the reverse strand, counting down.
TACACACCAGCTGAATCACTGTCCACAGTTAGTAACTGCCAATAAGAGATCTCAGTGGACGGCCTCATTGGGAGTGTCTGTTCCAACTAGTGAATTGTGATTACATTTTACATATTAGAAAATAATTTCTCTTACTCTGTATTTATTACACATTCTACCAGAATGGCCCCACCTTTGCCCTAATTAAGCACATCAGATGCATTTCCCACTGTTTCACTTCCTAGAGAACTTCCCACGCCCTCTCATGGTGACGCCTTTCAGATCAAGACTGGTCTTATCTAGGCAGCTGAGCACACACTGTCTCACAATTGTTCTACATGATTTGATATTGATTGCCTGCTTCCTGGACCCTGTTTTCTTGTTTGGCTTATTGCTACATCTTAGCAGAACATGTTCTCCGAAGTTCCCTGAGAAGGCAGACACTTACATGGCAAATTTCACCTTGCTGTCGGATGTTGTGTTTGCTTGAGTCAAAAATCTAACAGTGGTTTGACTGGGTGTAGAATTTTAGGATGGAAATTGGTTTCCTTCAGAAATCTGTGTACATTTTCTCTTTTGCTATCTTGTATTACTACCATGAGGCACAAAATTCTCATTTCTGATCTTTTGTGATCTGATTTTTATTTATTTATTTATTTATTTATTTATTTATTTATTTATTTATTTTGGTCCTTGAAATCTATAAAGTTTTCACCCAATTCCTAATGTTCTGAAACATTGAACCAATGGGCTTCAGGGGGATTCTTTTTTTTTTTTTTTTTTTTTTTTTTTTTTTTTTTTTGTTCTTTGTGCTAAACAAACACTTTCAAGTGGGAAAGATTGTGCCACTGATCCATGTCCTCCCCATCCCTACCCAGCTATGAGTTTCTGGTATTTTCATCTCAGTTTTGTGAGGTTCTGCATTACTTACAATTTGTATAATTAAAAATAAAAAAAAAAAAAAAAAAAAAAAAAAAAAAAAAAAAAAAAAAAAAAAAAAAAAAAAAAAAAAAAAAAATTATTAATAAAAATCAGGTCAGATGTGGTGCATGGTTGTAGACTACAGAGTTTATTTTCTATTTTGCATCTTTGCTTATCTGGCTGGAATCTATGCTCATGCACCATGAAATAAGCCATTGTCCTTGTTTGCTCATTTCTCTTTAAGCACAAAATATTTATTAGCTTGTTTTGAAACTCTAAATGCCTCAAACTGGGCATGGAGAAGCACACCCACCACTCCAGTGTTCAGGAGGCTGAGACAGAGAGATCAGAGTGAGTTCCAAGCCAATCTGGATATGTAATAAGATCCTGCTTCAGAAAATCAAAATGATGATGATGGTGATGATGATGATAAAACTCTGCATAACCAGGAAAGGGTGTATTTACTGATAGAATGAATTGTAGAACACGTGGGCTCTGAAGGATATTCCCAGATCCAGCTGATCTATTTCATCCAGCACTGGTCACCCTATACAAGAGAATCCTCTAACATGGTCACCCTATACAAGACAATCCTCTGACAAGGTCACCCCATACAAGAAAATCCTCTAACAAGCTCCCTGAAGTTAATGTCTGGCTGCCAACAACCTGGAAGGAGAGCAGGGAGGTCATGACTTCACCAAATACCTTTCTAGACAATCTCCCTCTCCATTCTCCACCAATCTTAATGCTCTGCACTCAGAGGAGTCTCTGTTAGCCTTCTTGGACTCTGGCTGTGAGCAGAGATGGGGAAGGTGGAAATCAATGGACTATGTTCAACCAAAGCGAGACAAATCTTGGAAGATAGAAGCATTCCATACATTAAAAGTATGTAGCCATGTTTCTGTTCTCAGCCCCAAGAATTATTTCTAACTTTGGTGATACCAGTTGCCTCTACCCCTGAGACTCTGAGGGGCTTCTACAGTGGAATTATCACAGGATTATTATCTAATGCAGGCAATTAGATTTTATGTTCCAACTGAATAGATGCTCTAACTCCCCAAGAGGTGTTGCAAACTCCTGTCTCCTGTCACCTCTTAATCCTTGATGTTTACCCATTTTCACTCTATTCTTAATGCTTATGTGGGGTTTTGAAATGCTGTAACATAAATATACAATTGTAATTTTTAAAGTTCCCTGTAGATTAAGATAAGAACCAAAGTAGGGTTGGGAATTGTATCTTCTAGTAATTAATGGGAGATAAGATAGGCAATATGTTCTTAATGTTTTTTAAACCACGAGGTATAATTAAACATAGCTGAAAAATTATTTTTGCCTGAAATTTATACCATAAAATTAAAATACTGATCAAATGTTAAAGAAATAATTAACCTACCTCAACTCAACCTATAAACTCTGACTCATACCTTTAAAAGCGCCTGTGAAGTAGTCATTGAAGCAAAGACCCAAACATATCCAATTCAAGGCCTTAGAATTCACAGGCCTCTGTCTTCCAACCTGGCTGGTCACTGCCCTTGGCCGGACTAGAGAGCGTGTGTAAGTACAGATCAATATAGTAAACAGCACCAGCTATGAAGTTGTCAATTTAACTGAATTGAAAGAAGACCAGGAAATTGATAAAGCACACCTCTAGGTGTGTCTGTGGCTTGGTCTTCAGAGATAACTGACACTAGAGACGTGTCTGTGGCTTTGCTTTCAGAGAAAACTGATACATGAGTCAGTCAGCTAAGTGGGTAGACTGGTCCTGAATGTGGCAGCACCTTGTAACACACTGGGACCAAAAAGAAGCTGGGAGGGAAGGGACACCCGCAGTATGCTCAGATTCAACCCTCTGGAGCTGATGTGGCTTTGGGGCCGTTGCTGCCTGTGGTCATGAGACTTTAGACCCTACAGTCTGTGAACACAGACTCAGTTGCAGGAACTCCTCCTATGGAGACATCAACAAACTTCCACTCTCTCCTCATAGAGCCCTGGCAATTTCACTAACATCTAACTTTGGTTGATAGAGTTGGGAATGGGTTCCTTACAGGAACACAAATGACCCCAATGCTGCTGCATCACTGAAAAGCTTCACTTAAGAAGGGATTACAACTACCCCTGGCTGCATAGGTGGAGTCTACCCTAGTCTGTACATGCTAGCACCTCCCCAGACTATAAGGCCACACACACACCTAGGGAAGAATTACATACAACTAGTTGTGAGGTTCATAAAGAGGCAACTGGAGTCTCAGGTGAGAGTTGAATGACCCTCCCCAAACCTCCCCTTCTATAAGGGAATGTCAACTGTTAACATACCCAATCTCTTGCAAATAGTCACATCTATTCTGATAAAGATGGTGGCCATTGTGCAGGGAGAACGGCTCTCCACAGCAGGTTTCCAGGAGCTTCTATCCAGGGAGCTTCCAAATCTTCAGCCTGAGACCCATGGGTCCATCTTGTTCTGAGGTTTCCACTTTCTTAGGCTGAACAACCAGTCTGAAGATAGCCATTGTGCGACTACTCGGGCCATGACCTTACAAACCATTCCAATAATCCCCTCTTATAATTAGAACCCTTCATCCCATTGGTTCTGTTCCTCTGGAGAACACTGGATGACACAGTGACATTAGCTTTCTTAGCCTGGAAGGTAGACGAAACTGATATCAGAGTCTGGAAATGCAGGCTCATGTCTTAATGAAAACTATTTCATAAATAATAACCCATGCTATTAATATATTGTTAGGCACACCACTTGGGGAATGATCTAAAAGCAATTAGGTGCATTTGGCAAGGAATTAAATGAAAAATGCAAGCTAGCTAAAATAATTGGATAATTTGAAAGCAGAAATGAAAGGGACTAAATGAAGTTCAGAAATTTGGGACAATGACAAGTTAGAAAGGCTGATCACTTTTAGGTTTAAAATGTAAAAAGTAAAATTAAGCATTAAAATCTATTAAAATTTAATCTACTGGAATAAAGCAAATTAGAGATGTGGCTTTTACTTTCAATATTAAAGTATATAAGTGAATTAGGATTCTTCAAAGCAAATATAAGAATGAGGACGTAGCATTTTCAGACTAAAGAGAGAAATGAAGTTTTTTAAAGCAAAGAAACAAAACGCAAATGAAAGTTTGGTTCCCAAAAAGACAGGCAACCCATGAAACTTGTGAGAATGACATGGATAAGAGCTGTTTTGTTTTCAGAGGCTTATATTTCTAAGAAAAAAATCACGATACTTAATTCAAAAGTCTTGAACATCCATCTTTTATGAGCAGAATGCAGACTGAGGAAAATATGTGTCTGCAGAAAGGTGTGTCCTCAACACCTGCCTCAGAGATAGTCAAGGAAAAAAGTGGGATAGGAAGAGCCAACTCTGAGCAGAGTCTGGGGCTGTTTAAGTAAGGTGTGCTTCCCAAGAGCAGGTCCTAAGCCTGACAAATGGCCATGCAGGCTGACTGAGCCACATTGTTCCAGAGAAACAAAACCCATAGAATTGAGATTTCTAATGATAAGAGGAGACATTAGAATGGTTTGTAAGGTCCCACAATGGCCATCTGCAGGCTGGTGAGTCAAGAAACAGGGAGCTGCTAGGCCTAAGAAAGTGGAGGCCTCAGAACAAGAGGTAACAAGAACTCGGTGGCAGAGCGTGTGCGAGGCTCCAGGTTATGCCCCCAATAACACACACACACACACACACACACACACACACACACACACACACATATACACACACATTTTCACATTAATAAAATGGTATGCTTTAGAGAGATTTTATCAAAACAAATAACTTTACACATAGCGGAGATTAAACAAAAACTAACAGATAATTTTGTTCATCTAATTTCATGCCATTTCCCTTTCACTTTCTGAATGGTGGCAGTCATTCTCAGTTAAAATAGTACTAACTTATTTGAATGTAACTATAAATATGTTTCAATTATTTTCAAGTTTCTGGGCTTTGCACTGGAAATAGCCCCTCCCTCCTTCCTTCCATACCTCCCCCTTCCCTTCCTTCCCTTCCTTCTTTCCTTTCTACCCCCTATTTTCTTCTTCTTCCTTGTGAATTTTCCAGATCAAGCATAATTTTGGAGAAGCATACATAAAAATAGATTTATACCATTTTAAGTTTTTATTTTAAAACTTTTCACATCATATATTTTGACCACATTCTTTCCCTTCTCCCAGCCCTCAACAGATTCTCCACACACCCCTACCTACACAATATCATGTTCTCCCCCTCTTTCAAAACAACAACGGAATATCAAAACAAGAAAATTAAAAACCCAGTAAGACAAAAAATATCAAAACAAAACAAATAGTACACACACACACACACACACACACACACACACACACACTAACGTGAAGTCTGTTTGTGTTGGCCAACTACTCTAGTCATTTCTTTAAAGATATTCTCTCCCTCCTGCCCACGTGTGTGGACATGTTAGTAACTGAAGACACTAGGAGCAGGTGCTGGATAACCTGTGGTTAAAGTTACAGGCAGTTCTGAGCTGCGGGAGTAGGTACCAGGAACCAAACTCAAGTCCTGGACAAAAAAAGCCAGTGATCTTAACTGTCCAACCATTTCTATAGCCCTAGATGTGAAATTTTAAAATGTTCTGTTAACATCAACTGCTTCCTCCCAGCAAACATCACTGCAGACTTCAGGGAGATGGGTAGTTTGAAATGTTTGTCAACAGTGAACTCCGAAGTCAAGAGGTAGTCAAAGGGCTGGGGGTGGATGGCTCTATACTGGCATGAAAACCCCAGGAACTGGTTCCTGCTAGTTTAGATGTTTGTTGTTGTTTTCAACATTGAACTCACACTGTAGGATTCTATTTCCTTTAATGGGACTGGAGATCCTGAGAAACTTTTTCCACATGGACACCCACCTTCCACTCATACCTATTTCCGGACCACCTTCTATGCCTATGCATCTCCGTGGACACTGTTCCTTGGCTTTATCCTTCCACCAGCTCTTGGCCCCATGGTCTCACTGGGCAAAGGCTTGCTTGGGTTTTCTCAGGAATCATCTATTGATTTGGCAATGACTGTGTTCAGATTCTTAGCGAGAGCCCTCTGATGAACTTACAGAGATTCAGATGGATGTCTGCCTCCTGAGTGATAGAATTAAAGGTGTGTGCCACCACGGCCCGACCTCTATGTCTAATCTAGTGGTTGGCTCTGTCCTCTGATCCTCAGGCAAGTTTATTGGGGTACACAATATATCACCACAGCTGGATTTTTAAACAGACCAATCGAAAGAATAAAGATCCCTGGCTTTTCATTGTAAAATATTTTCTATGAGGCCAGCAAGATGACTCAGTGGGTAAAGGCACTTGCCACAGGGGCCTGATGACCTGAGTTCAGTCTCCAGGATGCACATTGGTGGAAGGAGAGAGCTGACTTTTGCCAGCTGTCTTCTGGCCTCCATGTGGATTTTGTCACTTGTGCATGGCCCCACATATACATACACACATACAAAATAAATAAACACAATTGAATAGTTGTGTAAGAACATTTTCTAGGTACAAATGTTTCAATTATTCTGTTCTAAAAGTAGTCTCATGTGACAGTTGTTCTTACAAGCACAGTACATTACATGCCTCTAAGATCAGGTATGTTTCTGACCAATGAAGTACACCCTTCCTTACCTGGAAAGTAACTGGAGTCTGTGGGGGTTTTAACAGCTGAGGCTACTGCTGCAGTTCTTAAAGGCCCTGAAACTAAATCCATTTCTTCAAATTTCCAGTGCATTGCATTCTTGCCACATACTACATGCTGTTTTGTATAATCATAGATGCAAAGGTGCTGTGTGAGTAAAAGCTACTGAGAAAATCAGGGATCACAGCAAATAAAACACCCTCCCCCGGGCTGTTGTCAAAGAAGTTGTTTCTATAATAAACACACGAAGGAGATGCAAGTGGTACTAGGGACCCCACTATTCTGCGTTTGGTGGGTCTGTTGGGTTTTATAAAGCCCTTCTCTTTTGTTTTCCTCTCCTTTAGCCTCCCTTTGCAAATAGAAGTGGAAGGGGAGGGAGGGCGGGGCGGGGGGAGCAGGGCGTGCTACCATGGGGCTGAAACCAGTGCAGGAGAATTTTAGAGTCAGGCCCACTGATGGGTTCCCTGTATAAGCCAGGCTGTTTGCTAATTTGGTAGTGTTCAATATCGAGGCTGTTCCAACTCGTTTATCTTATAAAGCTAAGAGAATGACTTCTGGATGCTTTTCCCGAGGAGGCACAGAATTGAATTCTCTAAGTGAAAGTGTAAAATTACCTTGAAAAACAAACAACAAAACATGCTGGCCAGTTTTTCTTTTCCTCCCCTTTACCATGGGATAAACATGCAAAATCTTTATTCCATTTGAGATTTTTTTTCTCTCTCTCTCGGTTATTGTCATCCCCCACCATGCAAATGCATTTATATTTAGGCACGGTGACCCAACAGAACCAAGACTACCTTGGGGAATAGCTGTGGTCCAGCAGGCTTCCTGGTTGGTTGTGGGTGGCTGAGGCTCTGGGAACACAGGGCGCCACACGCGACAGCAGGTGGCGCTCTCCACCAGCTCGAGCTCGGGTGCCTTAACTGGTGCTCAGCATCCTCTATGTGATTGGGTGAAAACAGAGTTCTGATACATCAGTTGCTTATAGTAGGAAATTCCAACCTGGGGAAGGAAGGTCCTTAAGGACTTGCACCGTGATTTTCAAACGATAAAAAGTTGAAACAGAAACTCTGAGTTCCTGAACTGGAGATTCTAGGATGGGCTTGGGCTGTTCATTTGGAAGTAACTACAGCGCGGGATGCCTGCCATGCGCTTGCAGGTGCGTGTACCACTAGAGAGGGGGAAGTGCTGGCCTTCTCCGCTAACCACGGTTAGCAGCCTTACCCGGAATCTTGGCCTGTGTAGCTTCCACCTTTCCACCTGCCTGTGGGCTCGCAGGCTTCGGGATACCCATTCATTCTCTCCTGTTCCCCTGCTCTCTTCTTCCGTATAAGCAATAGAGCCATTTTGTTCCTCCATCTTGTTCCAGGTGGGTACTCTTCCATTTTCTCCTTTTATTCTGTTCGATCAAAAGAAAACTGTTTTAATTTAATTTAACTTCTTTATTTTTCTGGTGCTGAGCTTTAAACCCAGGGAACCTCCTGCATTCTTATACTCTACCAACCCCCAACAGAAAATGCTTCTGTTGGTTAACTGTCTCACAATTCTATAGAGGGAAACAGGCTCTAGGCATTGCTCTTTGTGTCAAAATATTAAAAATTTTATCGCGTAGACTTGTTGGATTGTTTTTTTCTGATTTTTCTTTTGTGAGGGGAATCTCATTGTGGAACAATTTAGGCTTTGTGGGTGAGACTGGCTTTGAACTCCTAATCATCCCAATTTCATCCCCTGAATGATGGCATCGAAGGCCTGTACCACCACACTCTGCTCTGGTGCTTTTCTTCGGGCAATTTGACTCATTGGATTTTTGTTTGTTTGTTTACATTTCTTCCACACACATAGAATCACTCTCTCCAGCAAGAAGCCTTACCTCTAGCATGTTTGAGGGATTCCTGGGAGACAAGGGTCTCAGTAATGACCCTCATTAGCTCATCTCAAAGTCGTGTCTTAGATTTCTCACGGATTCTAAACATCTCATGTGGACAGATGACTCCCATTTCTAGCTGTACAGAGGAGAGCTCATGCCTGCCTGCCTTTGAGTTCCTGAAAGATAAAGCTGCCAGCTACTTAGCTTTAGAGACCAAACATGAAGCCCTCTTCTCTTTGCTGCCTCTAGAGGGCAGTGCTCTCCTATCATTCATTCCGGGTTAGGGCTGCCTGAAGCAGTTGCTTGAGGTCCTGTTTAAACTGCAGCACTAGAGAAATGGTCCTCAGTGCATCTACTTACAGTGATCACAAGATGCTTCTCTGTTTAGCCACTTGATTACTTAGAAGATGGTCTTGTCCTAGAAACTCTGTGATGTAAAACACTGAGTCAAAGCCTCCTAGGAACAGAGAAGACTGACACCAATCTGAAGTATGTGTATGAAGTGAGAGGTGGTAGGGAGAGGGATTTCACTGTCCTGGGGCAGCACTGGCCAGGAATTACATGGAAAAGAAAAGAAAAGAAATGTAGCCTGGATGCTGAAGGATACATGAGAGAGTCTTGGGCTGCATGATGGAAGAAGAAATTCACAGAGAGACAGAGGAGAGGTCATGCCATCCACTAGAGGGAAGCCTGCAGATTTGGAAGATACAGAGTCGGGTTTGGCCCTGCCGATTGGATCTGTGCGTTCTGGCTGGGAACAGTGTGGAGGGTGCTTCAGAGGCTGGCCTTTGCTAACTGATACCCTGTGAAAACAAGGGTATGATGCCTGCTTTACTGACTTTCTCCCAGACTTCTATGTAGAGAGGAAACTGTACATTACCACTCCCTGTAGTTGTCCCAGATTCTTGGAGTGGTAAGGATAACATTTTGATAATTGGAGTGTGAAAGGGAAATTTGAGGTCACCACAGTATATATACTCAAAAAAAATGTGTTTTATGGGTCAAGTCAGGAGAAATTATTCCAAGGTTGAGAGCACATACTGCTTTTGCAGAGGACCAGAGTTCTGTTCTCAGGACCCACATAGGCAATTCACAACCACCTATAACTCCAGGTCCTAGGCTTCAAACTTCCTCTGCTGACCTCCCTGCACACACATGCCTGTAGACACACATACACATATATAAAAATGAAATAAATCCTTAAAAGTTAAAAAAAAAAGCAAGTGCTTCATATCTTCCAGTGATGATTCTGCTGTGGTAAGAAGTCCCATTTCTATGCTGTGAACCACAGTCTCTGCACAAACTGTCAGGACAGCTGTAAGGTCTGAGTGATTTAGTTCCTGCTGATGGCAGCCTCTGGTAGTTACACAGTAACCAGGATTTTCTTTGGTCACAATTAATTTATGTGCAAAACACCAATAAAAAGTTGTGAGCTCCGGAAGGCCCCTGTAGAAAGCGTATTACCATTGGGCTTTAGACCCTATGGAAAGATGAGCTAGATTCTGGTTAATCTTTGTGAAGAAAATGCTTCTGTGTATGGTTCATTTCCAACTAAATAGAAAAATTAAGGGTTTTTTTGGGAAATGCAAAAAGTTCTTCTTTACGTAACAAGGCGGTCTATAATTATTTACTTTTCTTTGGTTACATAAAAGCAATCGTAACAAGTCACAGTATCCGGATTATCCTTAGTTGTATTGTTGTTTCCTCCATATTTTATTTAAATTTTAGCCACATCACTGTGAAAGAGTTTCTGTCAAACCTCAGTTTACAATACCGATCCTCCAACTTTTCTCTTCTAAAGGGACGGCAGTGCCTCAGTCAAAAGAAAGAGAATCAATCGTAGAGCTAAGATAAAACATGATACTCACTTGGCCATGAAAAGTCACACCAGTAGCTGATCTTAGGTATGTAAATATAGTGCTACTATCATTACTGAGAGACATTCATTTTTATCATGTGTGTGTGTGTGTGTGTGTGTGTGTGTGTGTGTGTGTGCTCATGCATGTGAGCATATACACGTGTGTGTGCACACACACGCGCGTGCACACACGTACACATGCTATAGTGTGTGGTAAACCTCCAGTGTTGAGCCACACCCTCTCCCTTGTTTGAGATAGTCTCTTGTTCTTCATCACCATGTACTCTGAGCTAGCTGCCCTGTGAGCTTCCCGGGACATGCCACACTGTCTGGTCTTTCTGTGGCTTCTGTGGGTTCTGTGGCTTCCAAGTCAGATGCTCACGCTTGCACAGGAGACCTTTACCCACTGAGTCATTTCGCCAGCCTTGAAGGAGAGCTGGGAGAAGAGCGAAAAACGATGTTAAAATAAAAGAACAAAACAAAACAAACAAACCTTTGTGTTTCTTTCATGACTGCTCTTATGGAAAAATCTGGTCACATGAGAAAAGTGGGTGTTCTGAAGTCCTTCTGAAAGAGAAACTATAAACACGAACAGCTTATCATGAATGCGTAATAAGAATAGTGACTTTAGCAAAGAAATATGAGTGGAAAACTTACCAAGTTCAGTCTGCATTCTGCATTTGTTTTTAACTCATGGGGAAACTGGATTTTGATTACCGCCTGTCAACGCCTCACTTTCTGCTGCCACCTTGGCTCCTGACGCCATCTTCTTTCCTCCTTCCCTGCTCCCTCCCAGAATTCAGACACAGCTTAGCTGTTCTGTGGTCAGAGCCCAAGGTGTCTGGGTGTTCATTTGGAAAACATTTCATATGGCTGCAGGAAGCCATTGTCCTCATCAAATCAATAAAAGTGAAGTAAATAGGGCTGTCGAAATGGCTCAGCAGGTAAAGACCGTCACTCGGTGGCATGTCTGACCAGCTGAGTGCACTCTTTCTCCAGACACTAGAAGGCAAAGTGAAATAAGAAACCCAGTGTAGCTGCCTGTTTCACTGACGAGGGGGAAACTCAATCAATCTTGATCAGGATCTGCAATCATTCATGCTAATGTAGGAGAAACTGATTGTGGGATTTGCATAACACCAAGTAAGTTCATTTCTGAGATGAGAACTTCAGAAATCAGCAAGGAAGTCAATTCGTGGATATATGGGTGAGTTTTGGGAACAGAACAAAGGAGAAATTAGCAATCTGGTAAAACTAAAGGTAAATGTGTAATTGAGACACACCTAGCCAGAACCAGGGCAGCCTCTCTGTTGGCAGACAGACTTCTTCTTCACCCAGACTCCTGAGGAATGATCTTCCTTTAGAGGAGCAAGCTACCTTGATGATGACACACAGATCCTACCAGGTGTGTTCAGCTCACAGCCCACGGCTCATAGGCCCCATGTGTTCCAGGATGGCTCTGAATATGACCCAACAAAAACCATAAACTCACTTAAAACTTCATGAGATATTTTTGTGAATAAATTTTGGAACTTGGCTGTGCAGTTCCATAGCACAAACCTTACAGATGACAGCATGGTGTCCCAGTGTCGAAAGGTGGGACATGCCTGCAAGTGACTGACTGTGTTTGAATGGTTCTGCTTCATTCCTCTTTTCTGCAGTTTTGGGAATGAGTCATGTTCCTTTGGCTTCAATGCTTTCAGTTGTGGACTTTGACCTAGTTCCAAATAACTTAGAAACCCAGGAACTCAAAAACTGTGTTGTGGGCCATATTATTTAAAGCAAAATCTAGATTTTTATAATGGAAACTAATTTAGCCATTATAATAATTCTCTATTCCATTATGAAAATTCTCTATTATTCATACTTTACAAAATGTGGGGGAGCCAGCTAACACATAATACACCCACTGGGAGGCAACATGAACATAGTTAAGGCACATGCAAGCATTCAGTAGCAGGCAGCCCCATTTAAGCCAATGCTTATTCAGTTTATTTGATCTTTCATTCTCTGTCTTCAATTAAAAGTATCCTAACCTAGGACCAGTAATTAGCACTCACTAATTTTCATTTCAAACCTGGGAAGTAGAGATAGGTGTTCAGGGACAAGTTGGCCACCTATACAGCAAGTTCAAGAACAGCCTAAGCTATAAGGAACCCTGTTCCAAAACCCCTATCTCCAGACAAAGCAGATTTTAAAATGCATAGAATAAAATACTTATTTGTCCATTGTAACATTTTGTTTAAGTTTATTTTAATAAGAAGTGTTCTTGACCACTCCTCCCACTAAAACATGTTCAGAAACATTATTTTATATTAGTGTTCTTGACCAAAATATGTTTCAAGAAGTGACGATACCTCACCCATCTTGGCTATTTCCCCAGTAACGGAAGCAAAGCCGATGACCTTGATGTATAATAGCCTTAAAGCAGAGAGTCTTGAGCTGCCATGAACACTTTACCAGGGATGGCATTACTGTCAGGATGCCAATCCTGACACTATGAGCTGGGAAAGAAGAAACAAGAACCAGTCTTTATCTGAGGAGAGATGCCTAGGTTCCAGTTTTGTCTTCTATGAGATGATTAGTTAAGAAATTCAGCTTTGAGAGCCTTCCTGGTTCCAAGGATGCATGATATCTAATTGAAGTACACTAAAATAGCCCCTAAATTCTACAAAAAAATGGGTTAATCCAACACTTTCCAAGATCATAAAGTGTGTCCAGGAAACCACTGAGATGGGTGTTTTTCTCCATGTATTTCAGTCTGTAATCTTTCACAAAGAAAATGACTGTTCCATTATATGATATTGCACCCAAAAGTCAAGGGAATTAAGCTTCTAAATTTGTCTCAGTCACGCACCAATATAACTAAGTTATTCCCTGAATGATGAAACCTCCTCTTCAGTTACTAAAATATTTAATCATTTTCTTCCATTTTTATCTCTCAAAATAAATTATCATCTCAAATGTATTAATCAGTTTTCTGTTACTATAAAGAAATATGGGAGATAAGAAACTTACAAAGAGAAAAGGCTTATTTTAGCTCATTGATCTAATATAAGGTTAAACAGGCTCATTGTTCTAGGCATCCAGTGGGGTACAGGGTGGTGGTAGTGGAGTTACATAGCAGAAAAACTATTCATTTTGTGGATAGGAAAACACAAGAGTGAACAGCATGGGAGCGAAGATCCCCTTCCCAGTTTTCTATAGATTTCCCACAAGTCTGCCTTCTAAAGGGTCTACCAGTTCACCTATGCATAGTATGTATAAGCCGAGGTACACGTATGAAGGTCACAGTCTGGAGATACATATACAATAAAAGTCTGAGACATAATCCAAAATACATAGAGTGATCCCCTATATTCTCAGGGCCTGGATCTAATGCTGGTGAAATAGTATAGAATAACCCAGATTCTATTCAAGGAGTCAGTAGAAAAGAAACCAAAAGACAACATGGGAACCAAAAGGCAGGACCATAGTGAAGACCCAGCACCTTCTAGCAACAGCTATAGCAAACCTTCAGCCCAGCCAGCTTCTGCCTGATAAACTCGCCGTCACTCAAGGCATCTGAGCTTTCATCTAGTCTCCCAGTCCTAAGTGGTCCGCTGTAAAGATGTGTATATACAGGCAACTGGGATTGCCCTCTGTGGATTATATAGACAGATGATGATAGGTAGGTATGTAGGTAGGTAGGTAGGTAGATAGATAGATAGATAGATAGATAGATAGATTCAGATATGTAATAATAATTGTTATAGAAGAAGTCACAAATTTTAGAGGGGATGGAGTCACAGGAAAAGAGCTGGAAGGGGAAAGGTAGAAATGATGTAAATACAGTATACTCATATGTGAAATTCTCAAAAAAATTTTAATTAAAAAAACAACAAAAATAATTTTAAAATTCAAGAGACAGTGAAATTTGAAGATCAAAACAAGCACTATAACCAGATATGGATCTTACACAGAATTTGGAATTACTGTTTAGGAAATAACTGTTAGAATCAGCATGTTATAGACTCTAATGCAAGAATTACAGAACATGAAAGAACACAGATATGGAAACTCTTATAACCAGAAATGTAAGGATTCATGATCATAATTAAAGAGCTAGGCATGGTGGTGCACTCCTGTAGCAGGAATCTTAACAGGTCTTATTAATAAAAATAAACCTGAGGCCAGTTATTGGGGTAAAGGCTGGAAGATCAGAGAAGCAGAACAAGCCACAGCTACCTCACCTCACCAGTTCCTCAACTGATCCTGTTTTCTCAAACTGGAAGCCTCTGTGTCCTCATCTAAATGGATCTCAGCTGAACTACTGCTCAAAAGCCTAAAAGCTTAACCAGACTCTTGTTTCTGGTCCTCACACCTTATATACCTTTCTGCTATCTGCCATTACTCCCTGGGATTAAAGGCTCACTTCTTGGGATTAAAGGCCTTGTGTCACCCTGCATGGCTGTATCCTTGAACACATGGAGATCTGCCTATCATGTGATCGGGATTAAGGGCATGTGCCACCCCTGCCTATCCTCTATATTTAATATTGTGGCTGTCCTGTTCTCTGACCCCAGATAAATTTATTAGTGTGCACAATATTTTGGGGAACAAAATACCACCACACACTCCTGTTATCCCAGCACTTGAGAAGCTAAGGCAGAAGGATCACAATTTTGAGATCAACTTTGCCTACATAGTGAGAGCCTGCACCTAAACAAAACAAATAATAAAACAAACTAGGAGAACAGAAATTTAGAACAGCTTTAATGAGCTCATCAGAGATGCAATCAAAGCAAGATTTAGGGAGTTTAATGACATGCCAATAGAAAAACCTCCACAGTAAAAAGTAAAGAGCAAGGCCAGCAAGATGGCTCAGTAGGTAGGCTCTTGCTGCCATGCCTGACAGCCAGAGTTCCAGTCCTGAAACTCACCTGACAGAAGTGAGAACAGACTCCCCATACATTGCCCTCTGACCTCCATATGCAGGCTGTAGCTCTTTGTGCTAAGCCACGGTTCTGACTCTCTGTAGCTGTAGTTACTCACACTGGAAGCACAGCTCCCCACAACTAGGGCTGAGCACCCCAGAAGAATCCTGGACTCCCCTCCTATTCTCCTTCCCAAAGTGTCCTCTTCCTTTGCTATTGATGCCAGTGTTTGTTTTTCCACCTCAGAGACCAGCTTCTCCTCAGCCTCCTCCCCCACACCACCCCTTATTCCTATAAGATTCTGGCAGTTTCTGCATCCACAATCTTCTCTTTCCAAGCTAACAACTTTGAATTTGTACATAATTAATTAAGTACACGAGGCAAATGTGAATTGAATGCGCAGGAGAAACCGGCAAGTGTCAGCAATGTCAACACCCATCTTCTAGTCATTGATAAACAAAGCAGGTAGAAAATAAATTAACATGAACAGCGCCTAGGAGATACCCGACATGAAGTCAACACTCCACTATTGACAGCAGAATGCACATCCCCTTCAAATTCATGAACACCCACCAAGTGAAATTTAAAGCATGACACATAGACATAATCCCAACAGCAAAAGTTAAGGAATAAAATTTAGAAAATACAGGTATGATCTCAGGAAAAGCTGCAAAACTTTGATAAGTCAAAGAAAAATCTGGATAAATGTGTCCCAGGATTGGGGATTGGAAATCTATCAACTGTGCAGACTCCAAGCAATTCCATAGCGTCCCCTTCCACTGTTCATAAACGCAAACAAAACAGTTCAGGAGTGGACACCAAAGGATGATGGCTGAAGAATACTGGACACAATGCTGACAGAAGTATTTAATTCCCAATGCTTTTCTGTGTCTTTTTAAATTTAACTTCTTTATTGGCTCTTTGGGAGTTTCACATCATGCACCCCAACTCTGTTCACATCCCAGTCCCCCTTACCCTCCCCTCATTTCTGTCATGCCCCCCATAAGGAAACAAATCAAAATAAGCAAGCAAGTGAACAAAAGCAAAAGCAAAAACAAGCAAACAACAACAAAAACCCAAAACCAAAACAAACCAAACCACAACAACAGAAAAATCTCTGCTTCTCCTTCTTTCCTGCTTCTCCAACACTTCTTCATTCACCCTGGTGGCACTGGAGGCTTCAGTGTGCCATAGAGTATATCTCTTTGTCCCATCAGTTTTACTGGCAAATGTTTATTGCAATGAGTCACTGGTCTGGTTTAAGGCCTCTGGTTTCTGGTACACCATTGTCACTGATTCTTCACTGAAACTCTGGGATATCCTGTGACTGCCATGAGTCTTGGAGATCTTGTGGGTTTCATTCCACAGGACCAGTCCCTTCACCTGCTCCAGCAGGTCCTAGATGGGATAGATGCTAGGGTGGGTCAACCAAAGACCCGGCTGTGGGCCTGGTTGGTAGCCGTGCTGGTCATTCCTGGCCCCTGGAGCTACCAACCTCAGGCAAAGGTGTGGAGACAGCTCCCCCTACATGTATGCCCTCAGGGTTGGTTCACCTTGGTCTATGGTGAGGGTGGGGCCCACTTTCTTGCTGTAGTGTCCAGCAAGAGGCAAGGCCAGCTTTCTCAGGGCCAGCAAGGGGTGTGGCTGACTCAGCATGGCCCTCTGATTTCATCTCACATGGTTCCTAAGTCTTCCTGAGGTGATACAGGCCACAGACATCCACACAGACCCCAGCTGTGGCTGGACCACAGACCCAGACATGGCCCTCAGCAGCAGCTTGGGGCCAGTAGACATCCTGGCTCTGGGTAGAGGGCCTGGCCGCTCATGTGGGAATGGTTGTGGTCCTAACCTTGGACCTCTATGTGACCTTTGGTGGCACTGCAGGACCCAGACTTCTGCACAGACCCCAGCCATGGGAGAACCATGGACCCCAACATGATCCTCGGCAGTGGTTGGGTCTGGATGTTGTCACCACTGCCCCAGTGGCAGTATGGCCCTGAGACACCAACATGGCTCTCGATCTCAGGTGTCTGCACATCCTTCAATGGTATCAGATACAGTGGACATCAGCACAGACCTGGCTGCAGTAGGGCCACATAATTCCTAACTCTTAATTTTCAATGTTTTTTTCTAAGTTGCCTTAGGGATTTAGGAAGTGTCAGCTCATACCTAACAGCCCACTTGCACTCACATATTGATTTCTAGTCTCACTCTCCAATGCTGGAAGCCGAGCACCATAAAAAGCAGCTGAGTCTAAAACAGGAACAGGAAATACATATTCCGAGCTTAGAAGAACTAAGAGCCAACAGAAATTTGTTCGTGTTTCCCCCACACAATGCATACACCTGGGCTCAAATTCTAATAACACCACATGCATTCCATGACCAAGGACAGGTGACTCTAGGCCAGCATCTCAAGGTGCTCACTTGTAAAATGAATTAACAGCAGTAGCATTGAGCTGCTGTGATTCTGGTGTCAAAGCCTTGAGGCAAAAGGCAGTATTCAGAAAATTCTGCCAAGCTGTTGACTTTTTCCATGTTTAATTTCCAGCATTTGGTGACTTGAGCTGGACAGATCTTGAAATTTGCATTCAGTTCAGCCCTATACTTCATGTTGAGCCTTAGTAGAAAAGGTTTCATATGAGCTTAGTCAACCATCCGACATCTGCACCTTATTTCCCTCAATTATTATTTGAGAGAAAGGGCTTCAGCTTAATCATATCTGTTTCCAGAAGATGTGTCCAGGCAGACAGTGAAATTTTAAAAAATAAATACTGCCTAGGTGAATGCCTGGCTGGTTTCTAAAGTGCCCTTGTAGGTGGAAGCTTCTGGGCAGTATTAATGTTTCCCTCTCCACATGGCTGAAATTCAATTTTGAAGGGTCATTCTCTCTGATGCAAACCCTCAGTTCTTTCACAGTCAGATAGACTATGACAAGGCATTTTCTAGGAAGAAATTTACTTTGCATAAACAAGTCTCTTGACTTCTGCTCTCAAAGGCACATGACTTCATCAAAGCACAAGTGAATGCTCATTGTGTTCTGCTCCATGACATCACACATAGTCCTTCCATTTAGGTTAGTTTGTGCCTGGGATTGAGATTATGTTGATCAGACCAGTGTTTCTTGTGCTTAGCACTACTTACTGCTACTCAGATCCAGATGCATCTTTGTTATGGGATGCAGTAACATGTGGAGTCGGAGTTGGGCAGCATCCCAGCATCCCACCCACTGCATCAGCAGCATCCTTCACTCACCCTCCTGGAAAGCCAAAGTCTTCAGACACTGGACTCATGCCAGGATGACAAGCCCTGGGAAGATGCACTCAGTCAGGTTGACTCTGCCTCCTTAGCATGGGATCTGCCTCCTGTAGAGGCAACAAGTGCAGAATGCATTGCAGTTCCGTAGAGGGTCAGGTCAGAGTCTGAATCCTGTTAGGAAAAACCTAGTTAAAGCTGACATGTAGGTCTCTCCTAACTCTTAATTGAGGTATAGACACACAAAGGAAAAAGAAAAGAGCAAACAATCCAACCAAAAGAAAACCAAATAACAAAATCACAGGCATTAGTGAACCTCTCTTAATAAAATCATCAAAAGTGCATGAGTCCAGCTCCTCACTGAAGAGATGTGGAGTAACAAGATGCAGCCCTGTTTTCTCTGGGAAACACCTCCAACTTGAAAAGAATGGTAGACCCAAAAGTATGAAGTCAGTGTATCAAACAAAGGCTGAAATCAAGTTGGGATAGCTGTGTAGCACCTGATAGGCTAGGTGTTAAACCCCAATTGGTTAAGAGACAGAAAGAAAATCAGTGTGTGTTAATAAAGAGAACAAACAAGAAGTCATAGAGATTTGTTGTGTGCATGTAGTCATTTATATTTACTTTTGTACTTATAGATCCTGTCTATTAAGTGTTTGATCCTAATAGTTTGTATCATCTAGTATTTATTTTCTGTTTTCATAGTGTGGCCTTTCTTCCTGTTAATATGTTTTACTTTCTAAAGATTTGAAAAACTGTTTTTACCCATAATGCTAGACATGATTAAATTTTGTAAATGTTAGTCACTGTCATTATGGTCTCTTAATTTGAAATCACACATAAAAACTTTTGTCTTCATCCACAGACAAAGCCCTTCTTCTGGACTCTATGGGCACCTGTACATATATGTATTCTACAGCATATATGCACATGGGCACACACATTCTCTCACACATACTAACACACACACACACACACATACACACACACTACTAAAAAGATCATATTTTTACCAGTTACCTGAAGCTGTATCTTTAAGAAAATTTCAGTATTATCTCTGTTTTATGTGTGTGTGTGTATGTGTGTTGCCTGCACATATGTGTGTGAACCATGTGCATTCAGTACCCACAAAAGTCAGAAGAGAATGTTGGATGATTTGTAAGTGGAATCACAGAGGATTGTGGGCATTGGGAACTGAACCTGGGTCCTCTGTAAGAGCAATAAGTGCCCTTAACCACTGAGCAATCTCTTCATCTCTATGGAGCTGAATCTTTTAAAACTGATCTTGATATTTACTGACTATCCTCTTTCTGTCATGGATTTTCTAATCTTGTTTTTTTATCTCTGTTTTGTTGAATAAATAGAATATTTCAGTCAACATTGGTAACTTGTCAGCGTCTTCTGTTGCCTGAAAGATCATTCAGCTGAGTATAAGATCACCAAACCCCAATGTCCCTAAGAACTCCATTGTTTACATACTTCTTCAAAATTAGCATTGCCTAGTAGAAGTCTCAATGCCTTTATAATGCTTTTTGGATATCTGAATGAATGTGGTTTAATTTCCTTTTTATTATAATCTGATCATTTGATGCAACTCATTCTAGATGTGAGTTTTCTTATCAGTAATTTTCACAGCACTTTGGATACCTCCCAGACTCAGCACATCTTTCTTCCATTGAGAAACCTTTTCAATTCTACATTTAAATCCTTCCATTCAAGTGTCTTGTTCAACAACTTCAGCTCTCTATAGATTCTATCTCTATTTTTTATCTGAAGCTTTTAATTCTTGTCATTGAGCTGATCAGTCCTTTTGTTTCTCTGTTTTCCAACAACCTCCTAAATTTTAACCCAAATGCCTTTTATTCATCTTTTTCAGTCAATGCTAATTTGATTTCCATCACATTGAAATCAAGTTATGACCACTTTCATCTGGGATTTTAAATATTTACCTTTGCATCATTTAGCTCCCTTTATATCTGAGGATGATCTTCCCTTCTGCAAAATTCCATGTTTGCTACCTATTGAGAAAAAACGATAACTTATTGTTAGAATTGTATTGGCATATAAAAATGGCAGCACAGGTTTCCATTAGGAATCTGAGAAACACTGTAAAGCAGTGGTTCTCACCCTGTGGGTCATAACCCCATTTGACAAACCTCTGTCTCCAAAATTATTTATATTATGATTCATAAAAGTAGCAAAATTACAATTATAAAGTAGCTGTGAAAATAATTTTATGGTTGGGGGTAACCACAGCATGAGGAACCTTATTAAAGTATCGCAGCAGTAGGAAAGTTGAGAAGTACTAGTATAAAGGAACTTGTTCAGAGCAACTCAGTTCACAGAGAAGAAGGTAAGAAAGTTTGTAGCACAAATCTTAGAAAGTCTTATTAATAAAAACAAACCTGGAGCCAGATATTGGGGTAAATGCTGAAAGATCAGAGAAGCAGAACCAGCCACAGCCACCTCACCTTGACAATTCCTCAGCTGATCCTGATTCCTCAGACTGGAAGCCTCTGTGGACTCATACAAGTGGGTTTCAGCTGAACTGCTACTCAAAAGCCTAAAGCTTAACCAGGCTCTAGTTCCGGGTCCTCGCACCTTATATACCTTTCTGCTTCCTGAGATTAAAGGAGTGTGTCACCATGCCTGGCTGTTTCCAGTGTGGCTTTGAACTCACAGAGATCCGGATGAATCTCTGCCTCCAAAATGCTAGGATTAAAGATGTGTGTGCCACCATTTTCTGGCCTCTATGTCTATCTAATAGCTCTTCTGTTCTCTGACCCCAGATAAGTTTATTAGTGTTCATAATATATTGGGGAACACAATATCACCACAAAAGTTGGTTGAATATCTAGCCTAAAGTTAGAGGTTGATTTCATCCTAGTAATAAATGGCTTTTCCAAGTCTAACCTTTATCCAGGCTCTCAAGATTAATCCTTGAGGAAAGCTCTCACTATGTAGCCCAAGTTGTCCCTAACTCTTCATTCTCCTGCCTCAGCTCCAGAGTGCTGAGATCACATATCAGTTCTTCCACACCCAACTATATAAAATTTAATCATTTTAACTAACAGGTCTGTCTTGAGAATCATGAGTTTTATCAATGTCCACAGTATCAATTGGACACATGTGGAATGTCTTAAGTCAGTATTTAAATGTAGACAGACTCTATCAAAAGTAATATTTGCAAAATAGGAAAGCCATGGTAGGGCTGGAGAGATGTTTCCGTGGTTGAGAGCACTTGTTGCTATCTACTGAAGACCCAGGTTCAGTTTCCACCATCCATATTAAGCCACTCAACACTGCCTGTAACTCCAGTTTCAGGGAATCTAAGACCCTTTCTGGCCTACTGAGACTCCTGCATGGACACGATACACATAAACTCATGCAAGTACACAATAATAATAAATAAGTAATATATTTTTTGAAGAAAAAAAGCTATACTATGACTTTGGCTTAATTCACTCTGGGTTCAGACTGTTTGCATAACACAAATCATCTCATATACTACTGCTTTGCTTGAATTGAGGGCTGCTTTCTTGCTGACATCAAGAACCAGTGAAAACTGAGAATCAATAACTCTCTATGTACATGATTTCCAGAAGCTTCTTTATCTCTGTTCTTACCTGTATCAATTCCCTTGAGGGAGTTCTATGTTCAAAGATGAAGGGCCAAATTCATCCAGGCTTGTATCTAATATCTTTAGATTATTGCACAGTAAATAATCAACCAAGAGGAAGGAAGAAGTGGGAGAGAGAATGGAGGAGCCTTGTAACTAAGGATCTATTCCCTTGCAAGTTTGGGGACGTCAATTTTTTAATTCATAGCAAACAAAAAGAATTCTTCAAGTAAAGTCCAGACAGCACCCCTATAGTCCTCTTTTCTTGGCCCTCATTTTGTTCTTTCCTCTCTCCTTACACAATCTGAACAAGAACCTTGCCATATCAATTTGCTATAAATCCACACCCATGATATCTGATCATCATCAATGCCTCGACACCATGGCAGGCTGCTAGCAGTAATCATATCAAGTTGGCTCAGAAAGAAAACCTTCTATTCTTGATGTTTTATCTTATTCATTTTCTAGCCACTGAGTCTCACCCTTCTCTTTGGTTATAAATTCTCTTTCCTCTTCTTTAGAACCAGTCACCCTCTCTCACTGCAAGACTCCAGTGTAATGGAGTTAACTGTATGGCCAGTGTGTTCATGGGCCATACTGTTTCAGCTTCTGCTAACTGCCTCTCCAGCTACTCTCCACCCTTCCTTTTCACCCCACTCTGTGTCCCAGGAAGCTCCTTCATCCTTCTACTTTATTCTGAGTTTTGTCAATAAGG
The DNA here is from genome assembly GCF_004664715.2 of Peromyscus leucopus. Classification (NCBI taxonomy): domain Eukaryota; kingdom Metazoa; phylum Chordata; class Mammalia; order Rodentia; family Cricetidae; genus Peromyscus; species Peromyscus leucopus. Next base: position 100,251,866 of record NC_051069.1, on the reverse strand, counting down.
AGCATACATAGGACACTCGAGGGAGAAAGGAATGAGGCCAGGATGTCTATTATCCTGTTCCTCCATGCAGGGCACCTGCTGGATATTTGCCTCTCATATTCAGAGGATACAACCCCCTTCGTCTCTTCTCCTTCATTCTAGTTCCAGGAACTTCCTCCTCAGAGCTCTCTGGATCCCTGGATGCTGAAATCTACCACTGGATTGCCTCCCACCCCATTTATAACTTTGAAAATGCTTCCACTGCTAGGGGACTAAATTATCTAATTCGCAATGTCTTACAGCATCAGCAAACATTTACATTACCTCATCGAACACTTCCTGCACCATTGGCCCTGGTATATCACAGTTTTTAATTAATCCAAACAGTCCATCCAGGAGTGGGGGGAGAGGGTTCACCAGACTCTGAAATTAGACAAACTTCACACATCTAGAAAGACCAAAATTTAAGAAGACCCTAGCAGGCCTCTGTCCAAGGTATGAAAGCAGTAAATCTGATGGAGAAGGAAAGGCTGTCCAGCCAATCACCCAGAGGAGACTCTCCAACCTGTTGAGCTGTCTGAAAGTCATGCAGGAAACTCCAGGGTTGCAGTTTCTATGAGTCAGCATCCATGTTGGGGTGCTCTTACATGATTCAGATGCTTTGGGGGTCTGCTTGCTTCTACAGGAATCCTTACCTCTACTCCTGTTAGTAACCTCAATAAACTCCAGTTCCCCAAGTTGGACTTTAGTGTAGTACATACTTGGGTCCATCACGGATACCCTGTCTGTGATGAATAGACATATGTATGTCCTGTCTCCCCAGGAAAAGCCTCACAAAAGAGGTCCCAGGCACTATTACCATTTAAAGTAGTATTTGCAATGTGTCAACCTATAATATGCCACCAACCAGAAATGGAAGCATTATTACAGCTGTCATTTGTCAGATGGCAATCATGTTTTTACATGGGAGTTTTGGTAGTCCTCAAAATGTGTATTTTGGATAAATTATTTTGTGCTGATTTTAGATGGCAGAACCTGGCACTAGAGGCTAAGTCCCTTGTTTGCACTCACATATGATGTACCTGGAGGGACATACAGCTTCCAGTTTCAGGCTTAGGGCTCACATCCTTCCATGGTGCATTGAAGGTTGTCATTACAAAAAAAAAAAACATTGCAAATGCCTTATGTAAATGCAACTTACTTGGCTTGCATGCACCACTTATTTATGCATCAAGAATAAAGCGAATTTCATGTAATTTTATCTGTTTTTCTCTGCTCAGCACATGTTTTACCAGGTGGCAGCCTATACTTCCCTTTTCAGGAGGCTTTAGTCAGCTTGTACTCCCAAAGTGCATAATTTACTCTACTTCAACTAATTTCAGACTGGTAAAATTTTTGCCTTATTTATGGTATATACAAGTACAAGAGGTTAGGAATAGCCCCATAGATAACATGCATGCCTAATAAGCATTGGGAACTGAGTTTGTCCCAGGTACCCTTGGAAAAGCTTAGCAGGTATGGAAGCCTTCCCGTAATCCCAGTGCTCAGAAGGTAACAAAAGCTCTAGAGGACAAGCTAGACCAGTGAATTGACAAGCTCTGAGTTCAGCCAGAGACCCTGTCTCAGTAGATGAAATGGAGCTCAATCAAGGAGAGCAGCTGTTGTCAACCTCTGGCCTGTCTGCATGCTTATATTCTTGCATAATACCTTTGGCATGTTGATTGACATTCTGAATGCAAGATGCATTGGAGAAATTGCGTAAAATACCATTTTGTTGCTGGTGTACTGAATTTCATTTCCCAACTTGTTGATTCCTTTCCATGTTGATGGACTTAGGGGTTGAAGGAAGGGTTTATGTATGTGGCTTACCTTCTAAAGGATACAGTCCATCACAGTGGGGAAATCACAGCAGCAGAAGCAGGCGACATCTGGTCCCATTGAGCCCACAGTCAGGAAGCAGAGCCTGCACAAAAAGCAAGGCAGTGCCATCAAACCTCAAGGCCCTCTTCTAGAGACACTTCCTCAAGCTAAGCCCCAAATAGAGCCACCAGCTTAGGGCCAGGTGTTCGAACATAGGAGCCTCTGGGGGACATTTCACATTCAAAGCACATCAGGTAGGAAACAACCATGTCTCTTTACACAGTGTCTATCTGTCAGTGGGATCGGTAATAATCAAACACATGCACATTAACACTGCCAAGCTAATTTTCACAGAACGGATACATGTTTATGAGTTATACAAATCCTCACTGTCCCACAGCCCCACCAACACTTGGAAGATTTAGTTGGTGTTAATTTTAGATATTATGGTGGGTGTATCAGTGGCATTCCACGGTGAATTTAATTCTCATTTCCCTAACTACAAACAAGGCTGAGCACTTCTCCTCACTGATCTATAACTATTATGGGTACATTTTAATATATACAATCAAAGCCTCTTCTTAGGCTGGGCATCATCTTGAAAAGTATCTCTGAAATGTTATGAAGTTGAATTTATTGATTTCTTTATACTGCTGTTGCCTTCATCATCCTGTCTTAAAATTCCTCTATACGCCTCCACTATGCATGGACTTTCTTGGACATTGTTTTATAGGGACTTTTCACAGGTGTGTCTTCTACTACACTGCACTGATTTTTATGTACAGTTGGAAATATGGAATCTAATGCCCAAAACAAAGTAAATGCCAGCTCATCTTGCTAGAACAGTAAAAGGATGCTTAAAGTGTTAACATTTTACTCATCTCCCAATCTGTGTCCCCTCTTGATTCCTGGGAGTTTTCATGTACTGTGTTTAGTGTACATGCTTCTCCATGTGTCCACTTCTAGCATCAGGGTTAGCATAAAATAGAGAATTTTCCCTGGACTTAGAGTCTTCATTTCTGAAGTTTCCATGCCAAGGCTCTTTTCTTGTTAATCAGTCTTTTGTTGTGGGATTGCCATCCTTGAGCCTCACACTGAATGATCAACCCTCACATTGTCCACCTTTCTGTAAACCTTGGTTCCAAACTAGCGGTCCTCACAAGCGTGTTCTTAGTTTCAACCTTTGATTGAATGGTTCAGAGAAGTCCTTTTCTTACATTTTCCTCCCCTTCTCTCTCTCTCTCTCTCTCTCTCTCTCTCTCTCTCTCTCTCTCTCTCTCTCTCTCTCTCTCTCTCTCTGTCACATGAAGACCAATGTCAGTAATAACCAGGTGGAAGAGATGGATAGAAGGGTGTGGCTTCCATATCCTATAAGAATACCACCCTCCCAGTGCACTGTTCCACATACTCAGTAACATAGAAATGCCCTAAACTCCATCCTGTGAGGATATATGGAGTCTTTATCATATAAAACTGTTGGTTAGAGAACCATCCGCCTGTGCTTATAACAACCATCAGCCTGGTGTGAAGGGCCTGAAAGGTCTAATCATGCTGTTCCTATGGCAACCAGCCCTTCAGGATGTTCCTGAGGTTACAAAACAGACTCCATCCACCAACCATCTCATTAGCTCCTCTAGTTGACAAATATTCCGGGGACCTCCTAAGCCTCATTGTGTTCCAATTTAAACCAATTTTGAGGTATGCAGATAGAGGAATGAATTGTAACTATGGAGTTTGAAGGTAAGCAATATAACTAGTATTAGATAAGGCCTCCAAGTGGAATCTCCTGGGTGAATCCTGATGACACTGTAAGAAAAGGGGAGGAGCAAGGAACTTACCTGCTGCCTTGCATTGACTTGGGACTCTGTCACCAAGAAATTCATAACCCAGACATGATCTTGTGCTTCCACAATCATGACCTCAAATAACCCTCTTTCCTTTATAAAGTGGCCTACTTTGGGTATTTTATTATAATAATGAAAAATAGATTAAAATGGCATAAAAATAGAGAGCCTAAAGGTTTTATTACATATGCTCCAGGAAATGGGGAGACAGAAGAAGATATGTATAGTTGCCTTTTAGTATCCATGGAAGGGTTAGCTTAAGAACCTATTCAGGCCCCCAAATCCAAGTTCCTTATATAAACAGCACAAGTGTTTGCATAGTGCCTACACGCTCCTATATGTTTTCAATCATTTCTAGATCACTAATGATACATAACACAAGGTAAACACTAAGCAAATAGTTATTACACTATATTGTTCAGGAAATAACAAGAAAAGATCTACCCATGTTAAGTAGAGACACAAACACTACAAACCTAAAACATTGTACTTGGCACGCACTTGGTTGAATATGTGGCTACTGAGCCATTCTTACTGATTGGTAAGTCAACTTCATTTCTTCCTACAATACCCCAAACTTTCTATTTTCACATTTGCTTTCTCCATCATGCAGCTTGCATCTTGTAGTTTACTAAATCTTTCTCTCTTTGACCAATTATTGCTAAGCATATTTCCTAACTTCTGGCTATCTCCTATTTATCATTTCTAGAAAGTATATCTATCCAGTGGAAGTTATAATGCAATTAAGGGTACTGTGTGACTGTTAGTCTGATCGTTCTACTAAGTGTACTCTAGTTATGCAAGATGCTAAGAAGAGGGTGTGCTGGGTGGGTGATGTATGGGAATGCTCTACTGTTCTAGAAGTCTAAAATTATCTCAGAATAACTTTTTAAAAAGCAATACATCAAACCTGATAATAGTTTGTCATATATGATTAATGTTTGTCCCAAACTGGTAAAAATATACTGACCCAAAGAAGACAGCAGGTGCTCATTAGAAGTGTGAATTCTTATTAATAATTAAATTCCATATGCAGAAAGC